>NC_061510.1:368179268-368359031 GCF_022539505.1 Lolium rigidum
TCCGTATCTATTAACCACTGTCCATGTCCATCATACTGCCATTACGGTATTTTCCGGCCATTCCGTGGCCTGGGTTGAGTGTTACCTTAAAATTTCTACTTCTCCACCTTTACACATACATGGGACAAATAGCTTAAAAATTATTGCGGTATTGAATATGTATTTACGCACTTTATTTACAGTTACATTATGATAACCATAAACGCCAGGATCTCATCAATCATTCTTGTTGAATATCATGTGACTGGCAACTGCTCGTCTGAAGTAAGGGAGATCTAATACTTTATCGAGCTGAGCATGCATATTGTTAGAGAACATTAGTCGCTATTCATGAACATGGTGGAGTTTTGGACATATATCCAATTCATATGAGAAACACTACTCAGCTGCTACATGCTTGCGCACAAAGAGGAGTTCATTATTCTTGTTAAACGGCATGGATTTCTATCACCAAAAGCGAGTAGCTCCGAATGCAAAAGAGCTTCTCTCTCTGCATCTTGTATTAGAGCATTCTCTCAGACACTGGGTTAAACATGATCCTCGGTAATCCAAAGCTGGATTCACAAATAGCAGTGCGGGCTATCGCTTCTGCACCCTGTAAGATATACTTACATGACGCTTTGTTGCTGGTCGGGCTGACAAATTGTTTCTTGTCCGTTTAGCATAGCAACGGTCAGCCGCTGGCTATTTCTATTGTCATCTATCTTCCGCTCAAAGAGCAACACTGTGAATCACCGCATCGATTCCGTTACTTCGTATTATTGCACTTGTTATATTTATGCCGATTACTCATCCATGAAAATTGATGCCGGTAAAGTTGAAAAGTAAATCACCTAAACTTGCGTTGCTTCAATACCTTATTTTTGATTTATTACTTATAATTTTTATGCAAGACTTATTGATGCTTGTCTGGTTATTCACTTAAATGCTTTATGATTCGTTGTTTACCATTATCATTATCTATTACCGCCGATTCATTATATGCTGAGCTAATAGTAGCGATCAAGCGTTATGATGGCGATGCTTGTTGGTCGCTATCGCCGATCTAGAACTGTTGTGGGATGCTGATACGCTCCCCGACATACTCTCTTATAGCCCTGATGTCATTATTGATGATACTGCTGTTTATACACATTTTGTCATATTTATGCTCGAACTAACCTTATTGACGAGATGCGGAAGTCAGCTGTTATTAGCTTCGGGCTTCGCAGTAGTATGAAATACTCGAATTGGTCAACGCTTCACACGGCTTGTAGTCACCGGAACAAGTCATTTTATAGATAGCAGGCCGCGGGGCCGCCGGCCTAGTGTGCGGTCCCACAGATTCTCCGAGCTGTCTCTTCAAACATTTGGTGTCGCCGAAATTCTTCTCTAACATAGACCCAAACGAGAGAAAATCTTCACGCCCGCGGCTGCTATTCGCCCAAAGACGCCGGAGACGGAAGTGTTTGTTCATCGACATTATCGGCCATGTTAAAACTTCCATGAGGAGTAGCTCGGCCGCATCGTAGCTATGTGGTTAATCTCTCTCCTATGGAATACAATGTTCATGAGCTGCCTTACATGACGAGAGCCATGATGCTTGTGGGCCTAGATACCACATCTCCCGACTTCCTGTCTCACGCAGGTAGACGTGCTTCTTTAGGCTATATTTCACGTAATAATTATTCATCAAGATGAATGGCAAGGAAGCGCTTATTTATACCCTTTGAGCACAGTAATGCTTATTGCGTGTTTCCAGTGATGTTGTTAAAGTATTTTCGCGCGGGCGGTGACAAGGTGCGCACGTACTTACGAGGCTATGATTGCGATCTCTGAGCTGATGTCTATGCCTTTCGTGTGAGCGGCGGCCAAGGTACGTTGCGTTGGTATTGCTCGCTATGTTGATTCAACATGCACTCTAAGGTTACGCGAACATCGACATCCCCAAAGATTGAGGCCGCAATCCCACACGCTTGCGTACCATCATTCACCAAGCAGGGTGTAGAGCCCAGTTATCTGTCTATTGAGCTCGCTATGTGACGTAATGCCGGAAGAGCAACCATCAGCGAGTATGATCCTGTGGCCTGTTCCAAATACGTTATCGCCAAAGCAGTTTATCAGCGCATCAAGACTGCATTCTCGCACATCACCACGCCGCGTTATTTTTCATGCCGTTATTGTCGCCATACTGTTACACTGTATTTCACCAGTCTTCTTCACCACCAGCGCAATCTATTGTGGTGTGCGGGGACAAGAGACTTCCACGAAAGTCGCGGTTACGAGAGGGATATCTTGACCTTCTTCCTCCCGAGGGCCTGATAACCTGCGATCCACCCAAGTGGAACTGTCGCTGTCTTCTACAACCTCGCTTGAGGCTCAATGTCTACAAGATTATTCGCAGATCATCGCCGCCTTCGGCGCTGGCATTTCGCTGTGCCGCATCGCCACGCCTCGCAGCTGTGGGCCATCTTCATAGTTTCGACGGAACCTGGAGCATTGCCCATACGCAGAATACATGGTGTCATTGCAGGCTTTATGCACTTGCTAGGTCGAAGACATGCGCGCTTTAAGTATTTTCCGCATCAGAACAACATGTACGCGATAAGCAACGAGTACCGCTAGCCGATCACTGCTCAGTTACGCGCGCGGTGGTCTTTACTTCATTGCTCCTCATCATCATCGAAGATCTTTCTTCTCTCGCAGCGACAAAAGATAAAGGAGGATCGAAGAAAACTACAAAGTTGTTGCAATGTCGACAAATAAAGCCATCCAACGTGTAATTTCATCACTTTCCTAGTCACAAAGATCAGAAATATCGTTGAAGAGCGTCGAGAGAAAGAATAACTGGTATGAAAGAACATTACTATACTGCTTCCATCGCCATAGATGCAAATATTTTCCCGTTGCCGCCGATCGCGGAGGCTTAAAGGAGGTATCGCCATGCTTGCATTCCATCGTTGCGGCACTCGATCGAGAGACAGGGGTTACATAAAGGAGGGGTAATACAGTTACACGCTGAACTTACTGATGTGACTAGTCATTATGTCCTCATCAAATCGCCCAGGCACTCCCAGCAACTCGCCGCGGGACAGCGCCAAGAACCCTCATCAGCTGGAAATGTGTCTGAATTAGTTAATATCAATATCGCCGAACGGCCGGGCCTTTCTTCGCCGTTCTCCTTATCCAAACCCAGTCTCAGCTCAAACAACAAAGTCTTCGTTGAGGGCTGCTGCGTAGGAGTTCGAATACCATAACGATGCAAGCTCATCGCCGCAGCTGTATCCCGAAAGAGGTGAACTGGTCAAAAGCTGTTATTGTGGTGCAATAAGATCTGTCGCCGTCGATGAGCTGTCACTGAGGCTTGAGTCCAGATAATTAGTCGCCGAGACTGGGATAGCTTACACCATTCATATTAATTCCACTGTCGTTAAGTCTAGTTAACAAATGCAGCCTAGATTGAGCCATCCATAGTCTAGACAAAATTGAGTCAATTAATATGAATTAGAGGGAGTGCCGGTACCATGCTACCACACTACGCTGGTAGATCGCCAGGCATTGCTCTATTTAATGCGGGCGTACTAACGCCATCACCATCCAATGCCAATTATACTTAGCATTAAAGGGGTACAAATCATAACAGTTATTAAAGAAGATAATGTTAGCACGTAATATATATGAATCATGTAGTATTTTCCAGTATCAGATTGTCGACGCCCCCGGCGCAAGTATCCACTCAACGCCAGCTGTGTAATGAAAACCACTGCCTCCTACTAGGCCGATGCGCAGACATCATGAAGGCCGTCAGTACCACACGGCATCAGGCCGGGTGGTCTTGAGACCAGGACGCCCCCGACATTGGCGTGCACCACTCATCCGCTGTGTACTGTCCACGCCTTCTTCGAAGCCGGATAACCAGTAGATCTTCGTCAGCAGCCAAATATTACATCCACGTGCGCATCAAACCGAGCCCCCATCAAATCGGTATCTCTCTCTCAAGAATTAGTACATCAACAGATTAGACAAACATTTTCTATGGCGCAACCTATCGCCGCTTTACATATTTTGACATGCCCTGTATGAGCCGCTTCTCTCTAGCGTTTCTTTCTCTTCGTTCACTTCACCGCACGCGCGACAAAGAATGCAAATTATTGACGAAGATGTGGCATCAATATAATAATTAACTATTGAAGAGGCCAACATTGTAAGACCGCTTTCTTCCGCTGAACATTATATGGTTCACCATGATAAACTACCTAACATAGGCGTCCACCCAAAATGTGTCGACCTTCGGTGAAAATTCTCCTCACCACTATGCGTAATGCTACATCGCGCCAGACGCTCATGAGTTTAATAAACCCCATGTTGGAATGATTATTTATGTGTGAAGGGAACATAAGTGGTTCATGCATCTGTTCGTCTGACCGTTTAATGATGAGATAATTGCCGGGTGATTAAGGCTAAGTAGAAATGAAAAATAAAACTATACAAAGTACATGATTATGCATTTCAGCAATCATAAACGAAATGCGGAAGTTAAAACAGAGGCCAAAACTCGCCATGGTATCACTAACGACGCGTTTTATAGGTCAGCTCGATCGAGGATTTGCCCGGCAGTATCCGCAGCGTCAATTGCTCGAAAGATGATCGATGATTTTTTAGCGTTATCAGCAATGCAAGTCGCCTGCTCGGCCATTTATCGGTTAGATACAGCCTCTTACCCTGATCGCGTCGTGGTGCCTTCGAGAAGAACTATCGCGGGAGGAAGTTTTTCAAGACGACGGACGGGCCGTCAAGACGACCGGGATACAGTAAATGCTGGCAGGTCGCCGGCAGGTGGTGTTTAATGAGTTAGTGTAATTGTCATGCACAAGGCCATCAGGGCTGCAGCCTATGTCACACTAATACCAACTATCCCTCCCATAGTTTAAATCAAGCTCTATTTCGCTAAATCACATGGAAATTAGCAGTTGTTGAAAATAGTAAAGTTGAATTATCCTTAAATATGTTTATTTCTTCGCAGAGGCCGGGGTAGGGAGGCATGTTGAGCGTTTTATTTGCACTTCTCTCCCTCACAAATTCCGCTTTGGATGGAAAGAAATCATTGCGCCATGCTCTGACAACTACAACATTGTTTTACATGCCAGATGTACTCCATCCACCACATAGAGTTTGATACATATGTATAATAGTGAGGGACCCCCTTGATTTTGTACTCACTAGCTAGGAGAGTAGGTCATGTTAGCTATGTTTAGATTAGGTTGTGTGGATTCAAATACAATTTTTTATTTGTTATCAGTACTTATATATAATTACCTGAATTATCAGTACTCTCATTATATAATTACGAACTTCACATGTCTATATATATGACGATATATGCCATAGAAAGATATTCAAGCATCTAGGTTTACTAGCTATATATAAGAGCAAATAGATTAATAGCTTCGTCATGTTAACGAGGCTTGATTGGCTCATGTTAGCTCTCTATATATGGCCTAGGGTTTGTAGTTAAGCACATATATTTAATTAGAGGATTCGCTGACCTGTTGATGCGCAATTAAGGAAATGTCGCTAGTACATATAGGGTTTTATGGTTATTAGGGGTGTAATAGGGTTAATTATGGACTTGTTGTGAATTAAATTACAACTTTATTATGTTAATAATAATCGTGAGTATTGATACACACTATTAGCAATTCGTTATTGCGCGCAAAGTGCAAGAGCAGTCGTTAGCCGTCACACCAATGAAAGAGAGAGATAGAGATAAGATTATTGAAATGTTGAATGTTCAAATATATATATATATATATATATATTTGAACATTCTTGGCGATTTCAATAATCTCTTATCTCTATCTCTCTCTTTATCGATTGGTGTGGCCAGCGCAACGACACACATTATGCTTGCACTTTACGCGCAAATGTGGGTGCCTCTAATAGTGCATGTATGTGCACACTCGATCGATCTAGCTAGAGTTTTGATTAATTGTGTAGCACACTAATAAAAAAGTTGTAATTTAATTCACAACAAGTTATAATTAACCCTAACACATAAACCCCCTAAATAAACCATAAAACCCTATATAGCTAGCTATAGGCCAACGACGACCCTTAATTGCGCATCAAGCAGGCCAGGGGTCCTCGCGGTCCTCTAATTAAATATATGTGCCATTAACCCTAAACCCTAAACCGTATATATATAGAAAACTAACCTTAATTACATAATCAAACCCTCGTTAAAACACATAAACCCAAGCTAATTAATAACCCAATCTAATAAAACCTTTCTATATATAGCTAGTAAACCCTAGATTATATAACCCCAATTAATATATATGGCCTATATCGATCATATATATATATAGACATTATTGGGATTCATTAATTATATAATAAGTACTGATAATTCAATTAATTATATATATAAGTACTGATAACACAAATAAAGAAGTTGTATTTGAATCCACACAACCCTAATCTAAAACACATAGCCCCTAACATGGCCTAATTAATTGACCCCTTTTCTCTAGCTAATTAGTGGAAATTGCACAAAATCAAAAGGGGTCCCTCACTAATTATACATATATATCTAGATTGTGATAAACTTTTTCCCCATATTTGGTGGATGGGTGCATCTTGGCATGTAAAACAATTAATGTTTGCAAATGGCGTTGTCAAAATTTATGTACAAATGATTTCTTTCCATCCAAAGTGCATAAAATGGGAATTTTAATGAAGAAAGTACAAATAAAACAGCTCAACATGCCTCCCTACCCCGATTTTCACACGAAGTAGAGCATATTTAAAGGATAATTCCAGAGTTTTACTATTTTTCAAGCAACTTTGCTAATTTCCACCCACTCACATGACTTTATGTCGATTTAACGAAAATAGGGCGAATTTAAACTATAAGGGAGGGATAGTTTGAATTGTGCGTGCGGCAAAGGGAACCGCCTATTCCTCAACCTTGTGCATGGCAAATTACACACGCAACTCCATTAAACACCACCTACCGGGCGGCCCGGCCGCATGACCCCCCACCCACCGCTACACAACTTATCCCCGTCCGTGCGAAGAGCTTTCCCTCCCCGTCCCGTCCGTGCGAAGAAGAAGCTTCCCCTCCCCGTCGTTCTTCTCGAGACGCACCGGCGGTCAAGTTGATCCACGGTAGGGCTGCTATCTCTAGCTCAATCATGTATCGGGCAAGACGGCCTAACGATTTATATTTTCTTGATGCTGCTAAAAAATCATCAGTATGCTCGAACTAATTGGCACTTTATAGTTTTCTGCTCGATTTGTCCTCAATCAATTTGTTCATTTGCGTGGGCATATAGAGTCAGTTCTACACTCGATCCGTTAATTTGCTGAAATGCCATGGCAGAGTTTTGTACACGATCTGTTTGCTAAAATGTCGATGGGCAATTTTTGTTTTGTACTCGACATGATTGCTGAAATGCATAATCATGTACTAGTATAGTTTTGTACTCGATGGATATACATTTCCTACTTCGCCTTAAATTAATCACCAACCATTGTATCTCATAATTAAACAGATGGACAGAACTTAGATACTGCATGGACACTTATGTTCCCCTTCACATATAAATGGTGTTCAACCCTTTATGGGGTTTATTAGAGCTCATGAAGGTCACAACCTGGACGTGTATGCCCGCGCTGCACATGTATGAATGGTGAGAAGAGGCCTCACCATGTAGTGGAAGATCATTTACACATTTTTGGGATGGACCGCACCTATGTTAGGTGGGTTTATCATGGTGAACCATATAATGATCCTTCAGCGGGAGAAGCGGATCTTGCTCACACTGTATGTGTGCTGGCATATGTAGTTAATTATTTATATTGATGCTGCCGCTGTTTCGATCAATAGTTTGCATTGCTGTGCAAGGTTCTGTACTCAAATTTAACTTGTTGCAGATGGATGGACGGGAAGGAAAGAAAAAGCGCTTGCTTCAGGAAACGGGTTTCAGCTCTGGGACATGTGTTGTGCCAGATGAGAAGGTAAATATGTAAAACGGCATTTGTTCGGGTTGCACCCTTAGATGTTTGTCTAATCTGTTGATGTACTAATTGCAGAAGCATAGAGTTGAAGAGGTCTCTCAGTTTGATGGGAGATTTGAAGATGAATCTCAGTTTGATGCACCTGTGGATGGTACTGATGACGAGCCTTTCATAGACGAAGGTCCTGCACCTGAGATTATCCAGCCTACAGAAGGAGGCCGTGGACCGAGTACACAGCTTTGCGTTGAAGTGGATGCACGCCCAGAGATCATCAGGGGCGTCCTGGTAGTCTCAAGACCACCCAGCCCTGATGCACCTGTGGATGGTACTGATGACGAGCCTTTCATAGACGAATGTCCTGCACCTGAGATTATCCAGCCTATAGAAGGAGGCCGTGGACCGAGTACACAGCTTTGCGTTGAAGTGGATGCACGCCCGGAGATCATCAGGGGCGTCCCGGTAGTCTCAGGACCACCCAGCCCTGATGCAAAATGTTGACCTACTTTATGATTCATACTCTTATGTTCTGGTGCTGTAGTATGTACTATCTTTGTTATGATTTGTACCCCTTTGGCGCTAGAACTATAATTAAGCATTCAGTGGATGATCGCGTTGCAAAATTTTACACCCACACAATCAGTTCATCGTATGAGTAGTACCACAATTACTTCTACAGCCAGATCCCGCCAGCCGCATTAATTGGTAGCATGAAACACTTTCAGGCACTCTCCTCTAATTCATATTAATTGACTCAATTTTGTCTAGATATGGATGTATCTAGATGCATTTGTTAACTAGACTAACAAACTTGAGTCAGTTAATATGAATCGGTGTAAACCTCCCAAGTCCTCGAGCAGCTAGTTTATTGACTCTGGACTCCAAGCCTCTCGCGGCAAGCCATCGACGAAGCTTTGACCAGATCTTGGCCCGCTTTTTTTTGCGAATAGCAAAGCTTTGACCAGTTCCTCTCGGGATACAGCACGCCGGTGAGCTTGCATGGTTGCCATGAGCAATTCCCGGCGGAACTTCCTCTGCAGCGCCCTCAAGCCGCCACTGCGAGACTTTTTTTGTTGTTTGAGCTTGGGATTTGGGGTTTTTTCGGATAGGGGAGGAGGAACCGACGAAGAGGAAGGAACAGCCCGCGTTCTTGGCGCGTGGCAGTGTGCTTGAATTTCGAATTTTTGTGAAATGTTTCATTTCCCCGCTACAATTCGGGGGTTTCTTGACGCGCCAATGCGTCCCGCCGGCAGGTTCAAGTGAATTTGGGGTGCCACACTATGGGCCCCAGTTTCGATGAGACATGTAATGACTAGTCACATCGGTAAGTTCACCGTGTAATAAAATATGTTACCCCTCCCCTTTATGTAGCCCCCTTGTCTCTCCCGATCGAGTGCCGACAGACCGATGGATGCAAGCCGCTAGCTCGATCCCCTCCTTTCGCCTCCACCGTCCGTGCATCCAGCCTTGGAGGGGCAAGCTGCATCTAGACCAAGCAGATTAGGTAGTACTAGTAATGTTCTTTCCTTTCTCGAGATTGGTTCTTTTTTCCTCACCTCGATATCTTGCGCATCTATTTCCTATTCTGGGCGAAGGGGTGTCTTTCTGGTCACCCTCGCGCTGGGAGTGATTGATGGGGGTGGGGGCGGGGGCTACCTTTGGTTGGATGGGGGTGTTCTTCCTTTATTTGTCGACATTTGCAACCTTTGTAGTTTTTGCTGATCCTCACTGTATCTTTTGTCAGCTTGTACAGGAAAGGAAAGACCTCGGTGGTGGTGGTGGGGGCAATGGAGCGTAAGGCCACCACGCATGTGGGCAGTTGGCTGAGCCTCGAGCTGCGTCCCCAGCCCTGCAAAGCAGGTACTCCGTTTGCTTATCCACTCTGTCTGTCTGCATCCTCAATTTGTTCCTGTTCTGGAAAATGCTTAAAGTAGCACATGTCTTCAGCTTCTTGTGCATAAAGCCTCTGTGACACCATGCTATATATTCTCTGTATCAGGTTGGTACCTCCAGGTTCCGTGCTGAGGCTATGGGGAATGATAGCGCCCCACCTGCTGCAGGAGCATGGCCAGATCTGCAGCACAAGAAGCGAAATGCCACTGCCGAGCTGGGCAGGTGATGTCTACGGGCGCTTCTATTCTTGTAGACATTGTTGGGCCTCCAAGAGCAGAGGTTTGTAGAACAGCAGCAAGTTTCCCTTAAGTGGATCACCCAAGGTTTATCGAACTCAGGGAGGAAGAGGTCAAAGATATCCCTCTCATGCAACCCTGCAACCACAAAGCAAGAAGTCTCTTGTGTCCCCAACACACCTAATAGGTGCACTAGTTCGGTGAAGAGATAGTGAAATACAGGTGGTATGAATAAGTATGAGCAGTAGTAACGGCGCCAGAAAAGTGCTTGCTGACGTGTGGTTGATGGTGGTAATATTGCAGGAAGTACAGATGCGGTAAAACAGTAAACAAGCAGCGATAGCAGTATTTAGGAACAAGGCCTAGGGATCATACTTTCACTAGTGGACACTCTCAACATTGATCACATAACAGAATAAATAGATAGATGCTAGACTCTACACCCTCTTGTTGGATGATGAACACCACTAATCGTGTAGGATTACACGAACCCTCAATGCCGGAGTTAACAAGCTCCACAATATTCGATGTTCATATTTAAATAACCTTAGAGTGCATGACAGATCAACATAACGAAACCAAGTACTAACATAGCATGCACACTGTCACCTTCACACTACGAAAGGAGGCATAGATCACATCAATACCATCATAGCAATAGTTAACTTCATAATCTCCAAGAGATCACAATCATAGCCTACGCCAAGTACTACACGATGCACACACTGTCACCATTACACCGTGCAGGAGGAATAAACTACTTTAATAACATCACTAGAGTAGCACACAGATAAATTGTGATACAAAACACATTGCAATCATAAAGAGATATAAATAAGCACTTCACTATGCCATTCATAACGTTGAATAATTATTCCGTGAAATATAGCCTAAGAGACCCACACGGTGCACACACTCGTCACCTTTACACACGTGGGACAAGGAGTCTCCGGAGATCACATAAGTAAAACCCACTTGACTAGCATAATGACATCTAGATTACAAGCATCATCATATGAATCTCAATCATGTAAGGCAGCTCATGAGATTATTGTATTCAAGTACATAGGAGAGAGATTAACCACATAGCTACCGGTACAGCCCCGAGCCTTGATGGAGAACTACTCCCTCCTCATGGGAGACAAGCAGCGTTGATGAAGATGGCGGTGGTGTCGATGGAGGAGCCTTCCGGGGCACTTCCCCGTCCCGGCGGCGTGCCGGAACGAGACTCCTGTCCCCCGCATCTTGGCTTCGCGATGGCGGCGGCTCTGGAAGGTTTTCTCTCGTTTCGTCTAACGTGTTAGGGTTTTCGCGACGGAGACCTTAAGTAGGCAGAAGGGCAGCCTCGGAGGGGTCCTGGTGGGACCACACACTAGGCCGGCGCGGCCACGGCTTGGGCCGCGCCGCCCCTACCGTGTCCCCACCTCGTGGCCCCACTTCGTTTCCCCTTCGGACTTCTGGAAGCTTCGTGGAAAAATAGGACCCTGGGCGTTGATTTCGTCCAATTCCGAGAATATTTCCTTACTAGGATTTCTGAAACCAAAAACAACAGAAAATAGCAACTGGCCCTTCGGCATCTCGTCAATAGGTTAGTTCCGGAAAACGCATAAATATGACATAAAATGTGTATAAAACATGTGAGTATCATCAATAATGTGGCATGGAACATAAGAAATTATCGATATGTCGGAGACGTATCAGCATCCCCAAGCTTAGTTGCTGCTCGTCCCGAGCAGGTAAACGATAACAAAGATAATTTCTGGAGTGACATGCCATCATAACCTTGATCATACTATTGTAAGCATATGTAATGAATGCAGCGATCAAAACAAGGGTAATGACATGAGTAAACAACTGAATCATAAAGCAAAGACTTTTCGTGAATAGTACTTCAAGACAAGCATCAATAAGTCTTGCATAAGAGTTAACTCATAAAGCAATAAATCAAAGTAAAGGTATTGAAGCAACACAAAGGAAGATTAAGTTTCAGTGGTTGCTTTCAACTTGTAACATGTGTATTTCATGGATAATTGTCAACATAGAGAAATATAACAAGTGCAATATGCAAGTATGTAGGAATCAATGCACAGTTCACACAAGTGTTTGCTTCTTGAGGTGGAGAGAGATAGGTGAACTGACTCAACATAAAAGTAAAAGAAAGGCCCTTCGCAGAGGGAAGCATTGATTGCTATATTTGTGCTAGAGCTTTGGTTTTGAAAACAAGAAACAATTTTGTCAACGGTAGTAATAAAGCATATGTATCATGTAAATTATATCTTACAAGTTGCAAGCCTCATGCATAGTATACTAATAGTGCCCGCACCTTGTCCTAATTAGCTTGGATTACCGGGATCATCGCAATACACATGTTTTAACCAAGTGTCACAAAGGGGTACCTCTATGCCGCCTGTACAAAGGTCTAAGGAGAAAGCTCGCATTTCGGATTTCTCGCTTTTGATTATTCTCAACTTAGAAATCCATACCGGGACAACATGGACAACAGATAATGGACTCCTCTTTAATGCATAAGCATGTAGCAACAATTAGTGTTCTCATATGAGATTGAGGATATATGTCCAAAACTGAAACTTCCACCATGATTCATGGCTTTAGTTAGCGGCCCAATGTTCTTCTCTAACAATATGCATGCTCTAACCATTAAAGTGGTAGATCTCCTTACTTCGGACTGTACGGACATGCATAGCAATTCACATGATATTCAACAAAGAGTAGTTGATGGCGTCCCCAGGAACATGGTTATCGCACAACAAGCAACTTAATAAGAGATAAAGTGCATAAGTACATATTCAATACCACAATAGTTTTTAAGCTATTTGTCCCATGAGCTATATATTGTAAAGGTGGAGAATAGAAATTTTAAAGGTAGCACTCAAGCAATTTACTTTGGAATGGCGGAGAAATACCATGTAGTAGGTAGGTATGGTGGACACAAATGGCGTAGTGGTTGGCTCAAGGATTTTGGATGCATGAGAAGTATTCCCTCTCGATACAAGGTTTAGGCCAGCAAGGTTATTTGAAACAAACACAAGGTTGAACCGGTGCAGCAAAAATCACATAAAAGACATATTGTAAACATTATAAGACTCTACACCGTCTTCCTTGTTGTTCAAACTCAATACTAGAAATTATCTAGACTTTAGAGAGAGCAAATATGCAAACCAAATTTAACAAGCTCTAGGTGTTTCTTCATTAATGGGTGCAAAGTATATGATGCAAGAGCTTAAACATGAGCACAACAATTGCCAAGTATCAAATTATTCAAGACATTTTATCAATTACCACATGTAGCATTTCCCGTTTCCAACCATATAACAATTAACGAAGCAGTTTCAACCTTCGCCATGAACATTAAAAGCTAAGAACACATGTGTTCATATGAACTAGCGGAGCGTGTCTCTCTCCCACACAAGCATTTATTCAGAGAATGAAAATAAAAAAACAAAAGTAAAAGCACACAGACGCTCCAAGTAAAGTACATAAGATGTGGCAGAATAAAAATATAGTTTCAAGAGAAGGAACCTGATAATTTGTCGATGAAGAAGGGGATGCCTTGGGCATCCCCAAGCTTAGATGCTTGAGTCTTCTTGAAATATGCAGGGATGAACCACTGGGGCATCCCCAAGCTTAGAGCTTTCACTCTTCTTGATCATAGTATATCATCCTCCTCTCTTGACCCTTGAAAACTTCCTCCACACCAAACTCGAAACAAACTCATTAGAGGGTTAGTGCATAATCAAAAATTCACATGTTCAGAGGTGACACAATCATTCTTAACACTTCTGGACATTGCTCAAAGCTACTGAAAGTTAATGGAACAAAGAAATCCATCCAACACAGCAAAAGAAGCAATGCGAAATAAAAGGCAGAATCTGTCAAAACAGAACAGTCCGTAAAGACGAATTTTCTGAGTTACCTACAGAGAATTAGGCCCAGATTCGTGACAGCAAGAAATATGTTTCTGCGCAGTAATCCAAATCTAGTATGAACCTTACTATCAAAGACTTTACTTGGCACAACAATGCAATAAAACTAAGATAAGGAGAGGTTGCTACAGTAGTAACAACTTCCAAGACTCAAAATAAAAAACAAAATTACTGTAGTAAAATAAACACATGGGTTATCTCCCAAGAAGTTCTTTCTTTATAGCCATTAAGATGGGCTCAGCAGTTCACTCGCAAGAGATAGTATTTGAAGCAAAAGAGAGCATCAAGAGGCAAATTCAAAACACATTTAAGCCTAACATGCTTCCTATGAAAAGGAATCTTGTAAATAAACAAATTAATGAAGCATGATGCAACAAGCATAGAAAGATAAAACAAGTGTAACTTCGAAAATTTCAGCATATAGAGAGGCATTTTAGTAACATGAAAATTTCTACAACCATATTTTCCTCTCTCATAATAATTTCCAGTAGCATCATGAGAAAACTCAACAATATAAGTATCACATAAAAAATCTTTATTCACATGCATAAAAGTATCATTACCCTCCACATAAGCATAGTCAATTTTATTGGTAATAGTGGGAGCAAATTCAACAAAGTAGCTATCATTATTATTCTCATCATCAAATATAGGAGGCATATTGTAATCATAATCAAATTTATCCTCCATAACAGGCGGTACTAAAAGACTACTATCATTATAATCGTCATAAATAGGAGGCAAAGTATCATCAAAGTAAATTTTCTCCTCAATGCTTGGGGGACTAAAACTATCATGCTCATCAAAACCAGCTTCCCCAAGCTTAGAATTTTCTATATCATTAGCAACAATGGTATTCAATGTGTTCATACTAATATGTTCCATGGGTTTTTTAATATTCGCATCAAACCATCCATGTCTTAAATCAGGAAATAGAATAAGAAGCTCATTATTGTCCATTATGCCAAACTAGTGTAAACAAGAAACAAAAAGATGCAATTGCAGGATCTAAAGGCAATAACTTCGAGTACTTACAACGGTGCCGGAAAAGTGCTTAGTAGCCGAGATCCGGAGTGTGAGTACCTTTTACCTTTCCTCCCCGGCAACGGCGCCAGAAAAGTGCTTGATGTCTACGGGCGCTTCTATTCTTGTAGACAGTGTTGGGCCTCCAAGAGCGAGAGGTTTGTAGAACAAGCAGCAAGTTTCCCTTAAGTGGATCACCCAAGGTTTATCGAACTCGTGGAGGAAGAGGTCAAAGATATCCCTCTCATGCAACCCCGCAACCACAAAGCAAGAAGTCTCTTGTGTCCCCAACACACCTAATATGTGCACTAGTTCGGCGAAGAGATAGTGAAATACAGGTGGTATGAATAAGTATGAGCAGTAGTAACGGCGCCTGTAAAAGTGCTTGTCGGCGTGTGGTTGATGGTGGTAATATTGCAGGGAAGTACATATGCGAGTAAAACAAGAAACAAGAAGCGATAGCGATATTTAGGAACAAGGCCTAGGGATCATACTTTCACTAGTGGACACTCTCAACATTGATCACATAACGAATAAATAGATAGATGCTAGACTCTACACCCTCTTGTTGGATGATGAACACCACTAACTGTGTAGGATTACACGAACCCTCAATGCCGGAGTTAACAAGCTCCACAATATTCGATGTTCATATTTAAATAACCTTAGAGTGCATGACAGATCAACATAACCAAACCAAGTACTAACATAGCATGCACACTCGTCACCTTCACACTACGAAAGGAGTCATAGATCACATCAATACCATCATAGCAATAGTTAACTTCATAATCTCCAAGAGATCACAATCATAGCCTACGCCAAGTACTCGCACGATGCACACACTCGTCACCATTACACCGTGCAGGGAGGAATAAACTACTTTAATAACATCACTAGAGTAGCACACGGATAAATTGTGATACAAAACACATTGCAATCATAAAGAGATATAAATAAGCACTTCACTATGCCATTCATAACAGTTGAATAAGTATTCTCGTGAAATATAGCCTAAGAGACCCACACGGTGCACACACTCGTCACCTTTACACACGTGGGACAAGGAGTCTCCGGAGATCACATAGGTAAAACCCACTTGACTAGCATAATGACATCTAGATTACAAGCATCATCATATGAATCTCAATCATGTAAGGCAGCTCATGAGATTATTGTATTGAAGTACATAGGAGAGAGATTAACCACATAGCTACCGGTACAGCCCCGAGCCTTGATGGAGAACTACTCCCTCCTCATGGGAGACAACACCGTTGATGAAGATGGCGGTGGTGTCGATGGAGGAGCCTTCCGGGGGCACTTCCCCGTCCCGGCGGCGTGCCGGAACAGAGACTCCTGTCCCCCAGATCTTGGCTTCGCGATGGCGGCGGCTCTGGAAGGTTTTCTCTCGTTTCGTCTAACGTGTTAGGGTTTTCGCGACAGAGACCTTAAGTAGGCAGAAGGGCAGCCTCGGAGGGGTCCTGGTGGGACCACACACTAGGCCGGCGCGGCCAGGGCTTGGGCCGCGCCGCCCTATTGTGTCCCCACCTCGTGGCCCCACTTCGTTTCCCATTCGGACTTCTGGAAGCTTCGTGGAAAAATAGGACCCTCGGCGTTCATTTCGTCCAATTCCGAGAATATTTCCTTACTAGGATTTCTGAAACCAAAAACAGCAGAAAATAGCAACTGGCCCTTCGGCATCTCGTCAATAGGTTAGTTCCGGAAAACGCATAAATATGACATAAAATGTGTATAAAACATGTGAGTATCATCAATAATGTGGCATGGAACATAAGAAATTATCGATACGTCGGAGACGTATCAGCAGGGACCGCCCAAGGGTAATTTTTTTTAACCAACTTACCATGATGTAGTCTGAATCTGATACTCCCTCAGATCCAAATTAATTGACTCAACTATCTGTAGATACGGATGTATCTAGACGTGTTTTAGCTCTAGATACTACTACCTCCATCCCAAAGCTTAGGGCTTATATTATTTTTAGAAAGTCAAACTATACCATATTTGACTAAGCTTTTACCAAAAATCATTAACATGCAAAATACAAAATTAATATCATTAAATAGGTTGTGAAATATATTTTCCTACTGGTATCTACACAATATTATATTTGTTGATAGAATGTTCTAAAATTTTGGTCAAACTTTACTTGTTTTGATTTCTCAAAAATAAATAAGCCTTAAGCTTTGGGATGGAGGTATCTAGACAAAGCCGAGTCAACTAGTTTTTTTTGTCTCGTCCATAGCTAGTGTTCATGGTGCAAAAAGCTAAGAGCATCCACTATATGCATCGATCTATCTCATACAAGTAATTCAATATCACTCGCTGAGGTCTGCCTTTTGTTTTGCTATTCATATGCAGACTCAAACTTTAGGGCCTTTACTCAAATGGAAGATCAAAGCTGCGGCTGATCAGGCTGCCGGTATGTTGATGCCGCCCCCATCTTATAAATGCCTCTACAAGCACAAGGCCACGCGCCAGCTGGGTGGTGATCCAATGAATATGGTATATTTTCTTAATCCACAAAACATGCCTAGATTTTTGTCTATTTATTGTCGGTTTTTTCTAATGCTTGCCAAAAGTTTACAACAACAACAACAACAACAACCAGGCCTTTCAGTCCCAAACAAGCTGGGGAGGCTAGAGTTGAAGCCCATAAGATCTCGAAGCCAAAAGTTTAGAAACACCAAATTCGTTTGCTTACAATCATCATACAGTAATGTTCATCTACTCTCCAGCTTCCCTAACCCAACAAAAAATGATGTTAATTACGATTTTTAGATTAAAAGAGCACCATTAGGCGCTGTTAATTATGACTTTGAGATTAAAATGTCATTTGAAATTGCTAATTACAATTTTGAGACAAATGATTAGTTTAACCTCGATCTCGTTCCGCTCTCCATTTTTCCCAACCGAAAAAAATGTAACCATTCCATTCCTCCGAAATGGAACCATTCCATTCCACGCCGTTTCGTAACCGAACACACCCTTGCATTGTTGTGAACTCGTTTTCCATACACAGCCATACCCTTCCACTTACATCCAAGCACTATATGCATCGATCTGTCTCTGAGTCATTCAATATCACTCGCTGAGATCCGTTCCCATTCTTATGCAGGCTGAAATCGCTGCGCCTTTACTCAAGTGGATGCAAAATGAGGCCGACGAGGCTGCTGTGAGGACGATGGTGCCGGCACCATCATCCAAAAACCTCTACAAGCACGAGGCCATGGGCCACTCGGGTGGTGACCTTTTAATGAATCTGGTATATTTTCTTAATCCACATACATGATTTTATTATTATCTCGTATAATTACTCGTTGGCTTTGCCTAATGCTTAGCAAAGGTTCGAAACACTCGCGTTTGCTTACAATCATCATACACTAATTTTTCAATTTTCGATCTGTCTCATCCAGTATATAAACTGTTGAGTTCCGTTGGCTTCTTTTGTAATCATTTGCATTGTTGTCAATTGTTTTCTATGCACAACCATATTCTTCCACTTACATCCCGCACTACTTGCATCAGTCTATCTCATAGATTTATTAAATATCAATGATGAGTTCTGTTGCTATTCATATGCAGAGATGAAGCTTCTGTGCCTCTACTCAAATGGAAAAAAATGATCCTGATGAGGCTGCTGTGAAGACGATGGTGCCGCCACCATCTTCTGAAAACCTCCTCAAGCACAAGGCCATGGGCCAGCTGGGTGGTATCCTTTTCAGTAAGAAGGTATATTTTCTTAATCCTCATACATGATTTGATTTGTCTGTTTATTGCCGGCTTTGTCTAATGCTTACCAATAGTTCAGAAACACACACAAGCCTATTCTTCCACTTACATCCAGCAATATATGCATCAGTGTATCATAGATTCATTTTATATATCACTCGTTGATGCTCGTTGCTCTTCAATTTTCATATGCGGATCGAAACTGCTAAGCCTTCATTGGTCAAAAGGATTGCAACTGCTGCTGATGAGACATCTGCAGAGGCTGCCACCAAGTTACTGCCAGCCCCACCTTCTGGATGCTTATATAAGCTCAAGTCCTAGGACCAGCCAGGCCGTAACCATCTAAGGGTTCGGGTATATTTTCTTAAGCCACATATACATGCCATGATTTATGTCTGATATTATCACCGGCTCTGTCTAATGCTTTTTGGAATTCGGAAACGCCAAATTAGCATGCTTATATTCAGCATACACTAAATTTTGACTGTTCAGTTTGTAACATAGTGCTATGCACTCGCTTGTCAACATTTGCATTGCTCTGAACTATGCACTTTACACAACCTAATTCTTCCACTTACATTCCGCGCTACGCACCAGTAGTACCTCCCATGTTTCCTTCACCATCCCGATGCCGAGCTTGCGGGAATATGGCGGGCCCATGTACATACCCCGCATATAACACCTCCTATGGCTCTATCTACCTTTCTAATAACTCCTTCACAGAGTTACAGGTATGTATTCTCAGTGGTTTAGCATGAATTGGCATATAGTAAAGTCTTGTTTTTAGTCTTCTTGCTTCTTACATTAGTATCAATTTTCACCTGCAGACTGTACGTTGTGAACTTCGTCCAATGATTAACCAGATGTGTCCGCATGAAGGGTCTTTCACTATGCATGGCAATGGAAAATTGATGAACACCTACACGGTCTATGAGGTGTATGTCTACAAGACGCAGGCCATCACATATTTGTATGGACATGATTGGAGAAAGTTCGCTTTTACCTACGGTCTGAAGAAGGGCGACGAGCTGAGGATCAGAAACTCAAACGGGCAGATATACGTAATCGCTTACGAGTTGGATACACTTCCAAATATATAATATGTAACTTTTTTGTACTCATATCCTTTGATTACTGCATTCTGAGCAGTTGTTATAAATCATTCCCTCTGTTCTAGCTTGCTGGGTTTAACATGATCAAAGCTGCAGATCCCCTGATGGAACAGGCTCGGATGTCACAAAGGGCACACACACCAGCACCGGCACCGGCTTCCCACTCTCCTGCATCAGCACCGGTTGCTGTACCAGCTCCGTTTACTACATCTACCCAGCAGGCCCCTACATCAGCATTGGTTCCCGTAGAGGCCCCATATACTACACCCGCCCGACGAGGCTCCCGCATCAGCACTTGGTTCCTCTAGTTGCACCGTTTACTGCACCTACCAACAGCTCTCTGCATCAGCACCGGTTCCTCTAGAGGCACCGTTTATTGCACCCGCCCGGCAGTCTCTCGCATCAGCACCAGCTCGTGTACCAGCCCAGGCTCCTGCACCTGCCCCAGCTAGATCACCGAGGTCTCAGCTCATTGCTGTGGCCACCCGTGTGGTGACCAGGACGCATCTGAAGCCTATGTTCATGAGTATATGATACTCCCTCCGTTCCTTTCTATAATGCCTATTGTTTTTTTTGCATTTGTTTCATATAATAAGGGTAAAGCTGTGTTTATTTTGCAGAAACCCCCTTCCACCGATTTGCTCAAGGGCTTGAAATAAGGAAAGAATCACGTACTGCTAAAAATCTGGAAACAATCAACCGTACATGCTAAAAATCTGGAAACCGATTGGTGTGATCGATCTCTTCTCTCCCTGCGTACGTCTTTCTCTCCCAGCCCGTCTCTCTCCCAGCCGTCCCTCTCTCTCTCACGGTTCCTCTGTGGCGCACAAAGGTTCTCTCCCGCGCCCAGGTTCTCTCTCTCTCACGCGTCCTCTGACTAACGTCCTCTCTCTCGCCCCCGCAGGTTCTCTCCCACGCATGGCAGATGAGATGGGAAACCCGGCGTCCGCCCTTTCCATGGCGAAGGAACGTCGGGCTGTCGCCGTTTTCTCGCCGGAGCAAGTCGCCGACGTGGAAGAATGTCCGGACTCCTGCGATAAAGAACCTTGGTACGTGCCGGACACGTACGCTGAAGATACAGAGGTTCCGGATTCTATCCAGGAGGAAGGGGATGCTATTCTTGCCGGAGAAAGCCAACCTGTTGAACCACTTGAAGATATGGAGCCGGAGATTCCGGATTCTATCGAGGAGGAAGGCGAGTTTTTTGGTGTCAAGCTAGACTCATGCGAGTTGCAGGTGGTCAAGGACATGCTCAAAATTTTGCTGCCAACGTACCGACCTTAAACAATCACCTACTGAATGTACTGGAGTTTTTTAGTTTTTGTTAAATTCTGGAATAAGGTTGAAATCATCACTGTTTTTAGTTATACGCAATTGAAGTACTCCAGAAATATGAGCCCCTGTTATGAACTCATGTTATGATCCCATGTTATGATCACAGATCACTGTTTTTGCACGGTATTTTTTGCACGGTTGTTTTGATCACAGATCATTGTTTTTGTATTGAAATTTGTTCTACTACTCCAGAATGTAAAAGAACACATGCTATGATTGAGTATCATGCTTCTGTTATGTTTCAGTAACTCGCAAACATAATGCAGACTTCATTACTCCAAATCGTGTTCTTGTGTACACCAACATGATAAACCTTACAGAAGGCATAAAATTTCAGCGTACAAAACTCAAACAGAGGAGTAAAGCTAAAAACCTTCAATGGATATTCAAGAGTTTGAAACAAGAAATAACACCATAGGCCTAAGTTGATAAACTAAGCATCTGGCAAGGAGTCAATCGCCCGCTGCACATAAGTTGCTTCACATTGTAATGCCACTGGGAGAGTTCCGAGCCTTTCTAAAACGTCCTTCCTCATGTGTGGGACTTTATATCGGTTGCCTCCGAGCTGAATAAGTACTTCACGCATGCAAGCTTGCAACGTCAGGAAGATTCTATTGCTTCGTTCAGGTGGGTACTCCTCGAAGGCCTGACGCACCTTGTGGACAATGTCAGCAACAGATCCTGCATAAATATTTCCAAAAACCCTTGTAATGTCAAACCAAGTCAAACTTACACGAAAAAAAACAAACTTATGGAATGCAGTAATACCTGGAGATAACTTGTGAAAAATTGATTGAAGCGCTGCAAAAAAACCAAGGTCAAGGATATTTAGGTCGGGGGAGTTCGGAGGCTGGCATGTGAGACGGATATCCCAACCATCAGCTTGAGCCGCAGCGACAAATTCTGGGTCATCCACAGGGATATGCGTCTTTGCATTATCTTGTTGAATCCAGATTGTCGTTCCACGCTCGGATGCAGGCCATCTCTGCTTTATTGCTGGTAGCAAAAAATTAATCATGTAATCCCGGCTTACACTTTGGGTAACCGCTCGGATTACCTTAGTGACCTACAGTAGTACAAAACGATCATCATGTCAATAAGGGCCAAGTTGAGATCATACGGACAGTAAAAGTGAACATAAAACTAGAACTCCTTACCATTGTTCCAGCTTCTCTGTTCTTGCTATTTCTCTTTGCCGCTTCTTCGTAGGTGAACGGCCATATTCCAATTTTTCCATCGAAAACCACATTACCATTAGCATCAAATCGTGGACGAGCGACAGCTGCCAAGAACATGACCTACACAATAACATGACCATATGATTATTCGCAATACTCATTTGAAACAAGAAGAACTCATTTCAATTGCTCACCTTCTCAATGAAGTTTTTGCTTTGCGTGCTACGGTATGGATCCTCTTCGCCAAGAGCCAAGTAATAATTCTGGCTACCGCGTGTGCGGTGAAACCATTTCTCATCGATGTGTATGACATTATACATTTGTTTAAAATTTGAGTCCTCAAAGTGTATAATGTTTTCAAGCATGGATAAACAAAATCTTACACGAGCTACCTTGTTATCATCCGTCAGCGTGGACTTGATGGCATTTGTGTGACGCCTAAACAAGCCCTCATTCAGACGTCGCCATAATGTAGTCTTTGACATGTTCAGTTCAACTGCTAAATCTTTTAGGGTAGTCATTTTACTCAAATCCACCCGTTTGATAGACTCCGCATCAAACGGTAGTTTCTTCCGTCCCGAATTTCCACGTTTGCTTTCAAGTCCGTCCAGTCCAAGTGTTTTGCACTTTGTCCACCAATTCACCAATGTACGTACAGGGATCTTTGTTAGTGCAGACACCTCCTCAGACACCCCTCGACTTAACACCCCAGCAGAGGTCCTCTCTAGAAGCATTACGTACGCAGCTTGCTTCTCATGGAGTTTGTACCAAGTTCTTTTCTTCCTCAACGTACCATTAGAACCTGCGGGAGAAAGTGAAAAACGGTAAACAAAGAGACTGTTCGATTAGAACCATGAAACAAGCATGCAACTCGTGTGGGTCAGAAGCATGATTACCATTCTCCATCGGTTCCTCATTTGAGGCGTCCTCCGGTTCATCATCAACATGCTCTTCGGTGTTGCTTGATGAGCCACCTACATCATCAGGCATGGTTACAACAGATGTCAGTACTAATACTCATTTTCAAATCTGATACACATATGATTATGTGTAGTAAAAACAGAAGGCAGTATTAGGAAAACAGAATTCATTACATCTAATCATTTTCAAATCTGCTAAACATATGAGTATGTATGTTGAAAACAGAAGGCAGTATTACGAAAACAGAATTCATTACTTCTACTCATTTTCAAATCTGCAAAACATATGATGATGAATAGGGAAAACAGAATTAAGTAGTCTTAGTCATTCTCAAATCTGCCATATGATGATGTATTGGGAAAACAGAATTGAGTAGTTTTAGTCATTCTCAAATCTGCCATATGATGATGTATTGGGAAAACAGAATTGAGTAGTTTTAGTCATTCTCAAATCTGCCATATGATGCAGTATTCGGAAAACAGAATTCACTAGTTGTAAACATTTACAAATCTGCTACACATATGATGCAGTATTCGGAAAACAGAATTCAGTAGTTGTAAACATTTACAAATCTGCTACACATATGATGCAGTATTCGGAAAACAGAATTCAGTAGTTGTAAACATTTACAAATCTGCTACACATGGTATACTGCTACTGTTACTGATAGTGTAAACTTCTGAACATGCTATACTCAAAATAGTGGTATACTGGTACTGTCAGTGATAGCATGATTCAAAACCTAAACATATGATCAGTTTACAAGTACTCTTACTTATACTGTATCCATCTGAACAAATAATGAATACTTTTACTGTAGCTCATGCTATACTGCTCATGCTATGCTACTGTAAACATGGGAACATATCAGGTGAAAACGTAGTAGTTCCTGCAAATCTGCAAATGTTCTCCACGACCGTCGGATGTCATGTGAAAGGCCAGATCTCTATGGTCCTTCCCACCAACAAGCATTTTGCAGAAACACCCTGAGATATCCGTTTCCTTCCTTTTCAGTTCTCATCGTCTTCTCCATCTGTCCGGTACAGCACTACATGAATACATCTCTCTCGCGTCCCCTCTCCATCACATGGATTTCTTGCATCTGCTCCGGCGAGTAGCCGTGGCACTGCCGCCATACCCTCCGCCCCCACCAGATCTGATGTTTTCGCCCTCGTCGTCCTACTCTACTGGGTGCCCGACGCACATGCCATCTTTTCTTCGAGCTGCCATCTGTATGGATCCAAAATAAATCGAGGAGCACAGCTCCGTTTCTAGTAACAATGGAGCTGGACTTAGCTTCACTCTGGATTGTTTCGTGAGCCAGTTTCTTGTTGAAAGTTCCAACTTTAGATGGATTTTATTTTTCAGGCGGCGACAAATTTCATCAAGAACTGGAATGTTGGGATCCAGATTTATAATTTGTTGCGTCTTCATTTTATTAGTTTGTTCTTTGGATTGGTTCTAAGCGATTCAGTGATGTTGAATAAATTACATGGTTTAGATCCGATTGTTGTTCCACATGTGCTCGTTTCTTGAGATTGAATCCACAAAATTGCTGGGAGATAGTGGGGCAAGTACAGAGGAGGAGGATTCTGCCAAGAAATAGTCTAGAAGGGAACATCATGCGGGGACTATTCTGCAAAATGCACACCTAAGACATGGGAAGCTATTCTGGAAAATCATGGCTGTTGGTACACGATCCGACCGCTTGGACAGAAAATTTTCAGATTTGCAGACTATGTCCATTTTCACCTGATACGCCCCCCTGTAAACATCTCCTCATGCAATCTGCTCATGCTATACTGCTCATGCTACACTGCTCATGCTACACTGCTACTGCAAACATCTGCTCATGATATACTGCTAATGCTATACTGCTACACATACAAACATCTGCTCATGCTATTGACGTGAGCATGCTATACATGAAATATGGACGTGGGCACAGATGGTAGCTCATGCATAATTTTACAAGGTCATGGCAAACTAATGTGGATCATGCAGACTGTGGGCGAGTAGTACCTTCAGTACGAACGTGTTGAGGAGGCCATTGTGTGAAAGGTGCACGGACACGCCTGCGGCCAGTTAGTCCGAGGCGAGATCGTCCATGGCTGCGTAGTCCAGGAACACCGGCCATGGTGCGGTTGACAATCGACCGCACTCAGTGCGCAACTCCATGGCGGGAATTGATAATCCTAGCTTGGCCAGAACGCACACCTCCGGCCAGGCCGAGCCTGCCGGCACGGCGCCGATCAGAAGACTCCATGACTTCCTCCTCTTCTTCCTCTGCAAGTATGCATAATCGGGATCAATTCAAATACAGTACTCCACTAGGTAATCAACTGAAAACTTAAAAATCATGTGGCAAACCTTCATCCTGTACCACGAACTCGTAGTCGTAGTTCAAACCAGCAGCATCCTCCACCGCCTCCTCGCGGAGGGCATCCCAGTTGATCCACCCTCCCCGGCGGCCGGCCATGACTCCAGGCGAGAAGGGGCAGATAGCAGCTAGACGAGAAGAGAGATTGGCGAGGGATGAGATGGCCGTGCTGATGGCCATCTATTTATAGCCCCGGCGTCGAAATTTTGAACTTGAAAATTTCGGATCGTTGCCGCCCATGGAATTCCCTCCATTGCTGAAAATTTCGCCCACCCTCGGAGTCTCTGCCTCTGTACGTGCGCGCGGGAGAGAGCCGAAAAGAAATTCGCGCCAGAGAAAGAAGAGCGGGGAGAGGGAGGCCTTCACGGGAGCGATCGGTCCGATCTGAGAGGGAGTCCTTCAGGCCAGCGAATAACGGGGCAGGGGAGTACTTCACGCGATCTGTTTCCATCACGGGAGCGATCGGTTATGGCAAGTCCAGGATTTCGTTCGTTTGCTTTTTCCTCTCTCAGATTAGGGGGTTTTCTGTTAAAACGATTGCTTGCGCTAATTTCCGTGCTAAAAAACAATAGGCATTATAGAAAGGAACGGAGGGAGTAGCATAACTGCTCTTATCTTGATGTCTTCTCTGCTCAAAGTCTCACATGGTTCAGTCTTTAGTGCATTGGTGCCATTGAATAATTTTTGGTGGTATCTCTTGCTTTGAATCGGAAATTGCCTAAAAGTATCTCCAAGGATCTCAATGCTGGCCGAAGGGGCAAGATTTCCCTCGTCATGGAGAGTGAAGGTCTCACCGTGGAGGGACGGTACTCCGTCAGTCCCACAGATGGCTGCTTGGTTGTTACTTCCAGCTGGAAAAGTTCATTGACGGTGCCAAACTTCGCATTGGATCAAAATTGAAGGTCAAGATCTTTCGATCCCACTGTGACATGCTGGTCATAAAGTTTGCGGTTGTCTAGTTTTGTTGTCCCATGAACCCTTAGCAAATGCATTTGTAGTTATACTTATATAAGATTATCTTATCTGAACTGCTAATTAATTGTATGGGCGGTAAAACTCTGGCAAGCTTTTGCTCTTAGCAAGTATGTATGTATGATCAGCTGTTATGATACCTAATGTTTGTGTTCATCTTAATTTGCATTTCCGTTTTAGAAAAAAATTTAATTTCTATTTTGGCTGACCTGTTAGAGAACTATCAGATTGAATCCACAACATGATTCAAATAGATTCATTACACCGAGCCACATGTCTTGACCTTGCTATACACTAGTTTCATTAATCGGTGCAAGAAGGCTTACCCGAGCTGCTCGAACCACGGCGATTCGAATCCACCTTAGCTATCTAGCTAGAAATACAACCTTTGCAGAAAGAGGATTTGCAGTACGGGGAGACTGACATTGGGGACCCATGAGCCAGCAGCGTCATCAACGTTTTAAAGGCGGCAGGAGATTGAAACAAAAAAAATAAGCCAAAAATCAGTTGGTAAACAAAATCCAAGAAATGAAATATTTACCTTTCTGAGAGGATGACATGCGGGACCCATGAGGCAGCAGCATCCTCAACTCTTCCAAGGCGGCAGGGGATCAAAATAAAAAAGGAAATAGCCAGAAATTAATTAGGGTCAAAAATAAATCTATCAAAGGAAACCTTTATTGTTCATAGAGGATGACATGTGGGACCAACCTGCCAGCTGCGTCGTCATCGTTTCAAAGGGGGCAGGGGATCAAAAGAAAAAGGAAAATAGCCAGAAATTAGGGGTAAAAAATAAATCCAACAAAGGAAACTTTTATTGTTCATAGAGGATGACATGCGGGACCCATGAGCCAGCAAGTTCCCCAACGTTTCAAACTCGGCATGAGAGTGAAAGAAAAAGGCAAGTGACCAAATATCAGGAGCCAAAAATAATCCAAGAAAAGAAATTTTATTGTACATAGAGGATGACATGCGGGTCCCATTTTGCAGCAGCGGTCTCAACGTTTCCAAGGCGGCACGGGACCAAAAGAAAAATGAAGTAGCCAGAAATAAGGGGGTGAAAAAATCCAAGAAAAGAAAGATTTCAATTGGGATGCATCTGGACATCTGGGCCTTCGAACTATCCTGCTAGGCCTTTTGACTCGTACAATTTCAGCCCACTCCAAAACAAGAAAGTTCGGATTTATCTAAAAAAACAGGAAAGTCCTATGCTTCGCAAAAACACAAAACAAGGAGATTCAACATATAAGTTCGTTTATGTAAAAATAAATATTTAATTTATCCGTTTGCAATAGCTCAGAGCGAAATACAATGTTTATTGTCTGCAAAATAATCAAGATATCACTTGTTTCTTGTACGGGGAGGCTGACATCGGGGACCCATGAGCCAGCAGCGTCGTCAACGTTTTAAAGGCGGCAGGGGATGAAAAAAAACCAAAAATCAGTTGGTAAAAAAATCGAAGAAAAGAAAACATTTATCGTTCTGAGAGGATGGCATGTGGGACCCATGAGGCAGCATCCTCAACGTTTATTGTTTATAGAGGCTGACATGTGGGACCCGTGAGCCAGCAGCCTCTCGACAACGTTTTAAAGGCGGTAGGAGATCGAAAGGAAAATAAGACAAAAATCAGTTGGTAAACAAAATCCAAGTAAATAAATATTTACCGTTCTGAGAGGATGACATGCGGGACCTATGAGGCAGCAGCATCCTCAACGATTCCAAGGCGGTAGGGGATCACAAGAGAAAAAAGGAAATAGCCAGAAATTAATTAGGGGTCAAAAATAAATCCACCAAAGGAAACTTTTATTGTTCATAGAGGATGACATGTGGGACCGACCTGCCAACAGCGTCCTCATCGTTTCAAAGGGGGCAGGGGATCAAAAGAAAAAGGCAAATAGCCAGAAATTATGGGTCAAAAAATAACTCCAAGAAAGGAAACTTTTATTATTCGTAGAGGATGACATGCGGGACCCATGAGCCAGTAGCTTAGTCAACGTTTCAAAGGCGGCATGAGATCGAAAGAAAAAGAGGCACGTGACAAAATATCAGGAGCCAAAGATAATCCAAGAAAAGAAACTTTATTGTACATAGAGGATGACATGCGGGTCCCATTTAGCAGCAGCGGTCTCAACGTTTCAAATTCGGCTTGAGATCAAAAGAAAAAGAAAGTTGATTGTACATAAAGGATGACATGCGGGTCCCATGAGTCAGCAGCTTACTCAATGTTTCCAAGGCGGCAGGGTATCAAAAGAAAAAAATCCAAGAAAAAACTTTTATAGTAAATAGAGGATGACATGCGGGTCCGATGAGCCAGCAGGTTCCTCAATGTTTTCAAAGGCGGCATGAGATCGAAAGAAAAAGGAAATTGACCAAAAATCAGAGGGTGGAAAATAATCCAAGAAAATAAACTTTTATTGTACATACAGGATGACATGCGGGTCCCATTTTGCAGCAGCGGTCCCAACGTTTCAAATGCGACTTGAGATCAAAAGAAAAAGAAAGTAGCCAAAAATTAGGGTGTCAAAAAAATCCAAGAAAAGAAAGTTGATGGACTGATACGTCTCCAACGTATCGATAATTTCTTATGTTCCATGCCACATTATTGATGTTATCTACATGTTTTATGCACACTTTATGTCATATTCGCGCATTTTTTGGAACTAACCTATTAACAAGATGCCGAAAGGCCAGTTGCTGTTTTCTGCTGTTTTTGGTTACAGAAAGGCTGTTCGGGCAATATTCTCGGAATTGGACGAAATCAACGCCAAACCTCCTATTTTTCCCGGAAGGCTCCGAACACCGAAGAAGAGTCGGAGAGGGGCCAGGGGGGCCCCACACCATAGGGCCGCGCGGGCTGGCCTCTGGCCGCGCCGGCCTAGGGTGAGGCCACCCTGTCGACCCTCCTGCGCCGCCTCTTCGCCTATATAACCCCTTTCGACCTAAAAACACAGTACCAATTGACGAAACTCCAGAAAGACTCCAGGGGCGCCGCCACCGTCGCGAAACTCCAATTCGGGGGACGGAACTCGTTCCGGCACCCCTGCCGGAGCGGGGAAGTGCCCCCGGAAGGCTCCTCCATCGACACCGCTGCCATCTCCACCGCCATCTTCATCACCGCTGCTTGCTCCCATGAGGAGGGAGTAGTTCTCCATCGAGGCTCGGGGCTGTACCGGTAGCTATGTGGTTCATCTCTCTTCCATGTACTTCAATACAATGATCTCATTGAGATTCATATGAGTTTGTATCACAATTTATCTATGTGCTACTCTAGTGATGTGTTATTAAAGTAGTTTTATTCCTCCTGCATGTGTGCAAAGGTGACGATGCGTGCACCATGTTAGTACTTGGTTTATGCTATGATCATGATCTCTTGAAGATTGCGAAGTTAACTATTGCTATGATAATATTGATGTGATCTATTCCTCCTACATATGCATGAAGGTGACAAGTGTGCATGCTATGCTAGTACTTGGTTTAGTCTGTTGATCTATCTTACACTAAAGGTTACTAAAATATGAGCATTATTGTGGAGCTTGTTAACTCCGGCATTGAGGATTCGTGTAATCCTACGCAATGTGTTCATCATCCAACAAAAGTGTAGAGTATGCATTTATCTGTTCTGTTATGTGATCAATGTTGAGAGTGTCCACTAGTGAAAGTCTAATCCCTAGGCCTTGTTCCTAAATACTGCTGAGTTACTATCGCTTGTTTATTGTCTTACTCGTGTTACTACTCGCTGCAATATTACCACCATCAACTACACGCCAGCAAGCACTTTTCCGGCACCATTGCTACTGCTCATACTTATTTATACCACTCGTATTTCACTATCTCTTCGCCGAACTAGTGCACCTATTAGGTGTGTTGGGGACACAAGAGACTTCTTGCTTTGTGGTTGCGGGGTTGCATGAGAGGGATATCTTTGACCTCTTCCTCCCCGAGTTCGATAAACCTTGGGTATCCACTTAAGGGAAACTTGTCTGCTGTTCTACAAACCTCTGCACTTGGAGGCCCAACACTGTCTACAAGAATAGAAGCTCCCGTAGACATCAAGCACTTTTCTGGCGCCGTTGCCGGGGAGGAAAGGAAAAAAGGCACTCATACTACGTTCTCAGGTAAAGTATTTTTCCGGCGCCGTTGTGTGTGTGCTCAAAGCTATTTCCTTTAGATCCTGCAATTGCAACTTTTTGTTTCTTGTTTACACTAGTTTGGCATAATGTATAAGAGTGAGCTTCTTGTTCTATTTCCTGATTTAAAACTTGGATTGTTTGATGCGAAAATTAAAAAACCTATAAAATCTTCTTTGCATGCTGGTAGTAATATTAGTATGAACGCTTTGAACACCATTGTTGATAATGATATAGAAAGTTCTAAGCTTGGGGAAGCTGGTTTTCATGATATTTTTAGTCCCCCAAGCATTGAGGAGAAAATTTTCTTTGATGATACTTTGCCTCCTATTTATGATGATTATAATGATAGTGGTCTTTTGGTGCCACCTACTATGGAGAGTAAATTTTGTTGTGATTATACTATGCCTCCTACACTTGATGAGAATAATAATGATAGCTACTTTGTTGAATTTGCTCCCACTACAACTAATAAAATTGACTATGCCTATGTGGAGAGTAATTATTTTATGCATGAGACTCATGATAAGAATGCTTTATGTGATAGTTATATTGTTGAGTTTGCTCATGATACCACTGGATATTATTATGAGAGAGGAAAATATGGTTGTAGAAATTTTCATGTTACTAAAATGCCTCTCTATGTGCTGAAATTTTTGAAGCTACACTTGTTTTATCTTCCTATGCTTGTTACTTTGCTCTTCATGAACTTGTTTATTTACAAGATTCCTATGCATAGGAAGCATGTTAGACTTAAATGTGATTTGAATTTGCCTCTTGATGCTCTCTTTTGCTTCAAATACTATTTCTTGCGAGTGCATCATTAAAACTCGTTGAGCCCATCTTAATGGCTAAAAAGAAAGAACTTCTTGGGAGATAACCCATGTGTTATTTTGCTACAGTACTTTGTTTTATATTTGTGTCTTGGAAGTTGTTTACTACTGTAGCAACCTCTCCTTATCTTAGTTTTGTGTTTTGTTGTGCCAAGTAAAGTCTTTGATAGTAAAGTAAGTACTAGATTTGGATTACTGCGCAGAAACAGATTTCTTTGCTGTCACGAATCTGGGTCTAATTCTCTGTAGGTAACTCAGAAAATTATGCAAATTTACGTGAGTGATCCTCAGATATGTACGCAACTTTCATTAAATTTGAGCATTTTCGTTTGAGCAAGTCTGGTGGCCTAATAAAATCCATCTTTACGGACTGTTCTGTTTTGACAGATTCTGCCTTTTATTTCGCATTGCCTCTTTTGCTATGTTGGATGAATTTCTTTGATCCACTAATGTCCAGTAGCATTATGCAATGTCCAGAAGTGTTAAGAATGATTGTGTCACCTCTGAACATGTTAATTTTTATTATCCACTAACCCTCTAATGAGTTGTTTCGAGTTTGGTGTGGAGGAAGTTTTCAAGGGTCAAGAGAGGAGGATGATATACTACGATCAAGGAGAGTGAAAGCTCTAAGCTTGGGGATGCACCCGGTGGTTCACCCCTGCATATATCAAGAAGACTCAAGCGTCTAAGCTTGGGGATGCCCAAGGCATCCCCTTCTTCATCGACAACATTATCAGGTTCCTCCCCTGAAACTATATTTTTATTCCATCACATCTTATGTGCTTTTTCTTGGAGCGTCGGTTTGTTTTTGTTTTTGTTTTTGTTTGAATAAATTGGATTACATCATGCTTGTGTGGGAGAGAGACACGCTCCGCTGGTTCATATGAACACATGTGTTCTTAGCTCATAATATTCATGGCGAAGTTTCCTCTTCGTTAAATTGTTATATGGTTGGAATTGGAAAATGATACATGTAGGAATTTGCTATAATTTCTTGGGTAATGTGATACTTGGCAATTGTTGTGCTCATGTTTAAGCTCTTGCATCATATGCTTTGCACCTATTAATGAAGAAATACATAGAGCATGCTAAAATTTGGTTTGCATATTTGGTCTCTCTAAGGTCTAGATAATTTCTAGTATTGAGTTTGAACAACAAGGAAGACGGTGTAGAGTCTTATAATGTTTTCAATATGTCTTTTATGTGAGTTTTGCTGCACCGGTTCATCCTTGTGTTTGTTTCAAACAACCTTGCTAGCCTAATCCTTGTATCGAGAGGGAATACTTCTCATGCATCCAAATCCTTGAGCCAAACAACACTATGCCATTTGTGTCCACCATACCTACCTACTACATGGTATTTCCTGCCATTCCAAAGTAAATTGCTTGAGTGCTACCTTTAAACAATTCAAAATTTATTACCTCTTATTTGTGTCAATGTTTTATAGCTCATGAGGAAGTATGTGGTGTTTATCTTTCAATCTTGTTGGGCAACTTTCACCAATGGACTAGTGGCTTCATCCGCTTATCCAATAATTTTGCAAAAAGAGCTGGCAATGGGATTCCCAGTCCCAAATTAATTAACAAAAATAGACACTCCTCCATGGTATGTGATTGTTGGACGGCACCCGAAGGATTCGGTTAGCCATGGCTTGTGTAAGCAAAGGTTGGGAGGAGTGTCAGCATAGTAAAACTAAAATAAAAAGGTACTCCTTCATGGTATGAGATTGTTGGCAGGCACCCGAGGATTCGGTTAGCCATGGTTTGTGAATGAAAGGTTGGAAGGAGTGCCACCCAAAAATAAAATAAAATGGGAGCCGCTCTTTGAAGGTTTGTCTGGCAGGGGGGTTAGAGTACCCGCTACCATTCGTTGACAACAACATACACCTCTCAAAACTTTATTTTTATGCCCTCTTTATGTTTTCAAAATCAAAGCTCTAGCACAAATATAGCAATCGATGCTTTCCTCTTTGAAGGACCATTCTTTTACTTTCAATGTTGAGTCGAGTTCACCTATTTCTCTCCACCTCAAGAAGCAAACACTTGTGTGAACTTTGCATTGATTCTTACATATTTGCATATTGCATTTGTTATATTGCTTTGCATTGACAATTATCCATGAGATATACATGTTACAAGTTGAAAGCAACCGCTGAAACTTAATCTTCCATTATGTTGCTTCAATACCTTTTACTAAGAATTTATTGCTTTATGAGTAACTCTTATGCAAGACTTATTGATGCTTGTCTTGAAAGTGCTATTCATGAAAAGTCTTTGCTATATGATTCACTTGTTTACTCATGTCATATACATTGTTTTGATCGCTGCATTCACTACATATGCTTTACAAATAGTATGATCAAGGTTATGATGGCATGTCACTCCGTAAATTATCTTTGTTATCGTTTTACCTACTCGGGACGAGCGGAACTAAGCTTGGGGATGCCGATACGTCTCCAACGTATCGATAATTTATTATGTTCCATGCCACATTATTGATGTTATCTACATGTTTTATGCACACTTTATGTCATATTCGTGCATTTTGTGGAACTAACCTATTAACAAGATGCCGAAAGGCCGATTGCTTGTTTTCTGCTGTTTTTGGTTACGAAAAGGCTGTTCGGGCAATATTCTCGGAATTGGACGAAATCAACGCCAAACCTCCTATTTTTCCCGGAAGGCTCCAGAACACCGAAGAAGAGTCGGAGAGGGGCCAGGGGGGCCCCACACCATAGGGCCGCGCGGGCTGGCCTCTGGCCGCGCGGGCTGGCCTCTGGCCGCGCCGGCCTAGGGTGAGGCCACCCTGTCGACCCTCCTGCGCCGCCTCTTCGCCTATATAACCCCTTTCGACCTAAAAACACAGTACCAATTGACGAAACTCCAGAAAGACTCCAGGGGCGCCGCCACCGTCGCGAAACTCCAATTCGGGGGACAGAACTCTGTTCCGGCACCCTGCCGGAGCGGGGAAGTGCCCCCGGAAGGCTCCTCCATCGACACCGCTGCCATCTCCACCGCCATCTTCATCACCGCTGCTGCTCCCATGAGGAGGGAGTAGTTCTCCATCGAGGCTCGGGGCTGTACCGGTAGCTATGTGGTTCATCTCTCTTCCATGTACTTCAATACAATGATCTCATTGAGATTCATATGAGTTTGTATCACAATTTATCTATGTGCTACTCTAGTGATGTGTTATTAAAGTAGTTTTATTCCTCCCGCATGTGTGCAAAGGTGACGATGCGTGCACCATGTTAGTACTTGGTTTATGCTATGATCATGATCTCTTGAAGATTGCGAAGTTAACTATTGCTATGATAATATTGATGTGATCTATTCCTCCTACATATGCATGAAGGTGACGAGTGTGCATGCTATGCTAGTACTTGGTTTAGTCTCGTTGATCTATCTTACACTAAAGGTTACTAAAATATGAGCATTATTGTGGAGCTTGTTAACTCCGGCATTGAGGATTCGTGTAATCCTACGCAATGTGTTCATCATCCAACAAAAGTGTAGAGTATGCATTTATCCGTTCGTTATGTGATCAATGTTGAGAGTGTCCACTAGTGAAAGTCTAATCCCTAGGCCTTGTTCCTAAATACCGCTGAGTTACTACCGCTTGTTTACTGTCTTACTGTGTTACTACTGCTGCAATATTACCACCATCAACTACACGCCAGCAAGCACTTTTCTGGCACCATTGCTACTGCTCATACTTATTTATACCACCTGTATTTCACTATCTCTTCGCCGAACTAGTGCACCTATTAGGTGTGTTGGGGACACAAGAGACTTCTTGCTTTGTGGTTGCAGGGTTGCATGAGAGGGATATGTTTGACCTCTTCCTCCCTGAGTTCGATAAACCTTGGGTATCCACTTAAGGGAAACTTGCTGCTGTTCTACAAACCTCTGCACTTGGAGGCCCAACACTGTCTACAAGAATAGAAGCTCCCGTAGACATCATGGACATGGAGGATGACATGCGGGTCCCATGAGCCAACAGGTTCCTCAACGTTTCAAACGTGGCATGAGATCGAAAGAAAAAGGGAAGTGACCAAATATCAGGATCCAAAAATAATTCAAGAAAAGAAACTTGATTGTACGTAGAGGCTGACATGTGGGACCTATGAGCCAGCAGAGTCCTCAACGTTTCAAAGGCGGCAGGGGATCAAAAGAAAAAGGAAATAGCCAAAAATCAGAGGGTGAAACAAAACCAAGAAAATGAACTTTTATAGTACATAGAGGATGACATGCGGGTCCCATGAGCCTGCAGGTTCCTCAACGTTTCAAACGTGGCATGAGATCGAAAGAAAAAGGCAAGTGACCAAATATCAGGAGCCAAAAATAATTCAAGAAAAGAAAGTTTTATAGTACAAAGGGGATGACATGCGGGTCCCATTTAGCAGCAGCGGTCTCACCGTTTGAGAGGCGGCAGGGGATCGAAAGAAAAAGGTAAGTGACCAAATATGAGGTGCCAAAAAAATCCAAGAAAAGAAATTTTTATAGTACATAGAGGATGACATGCGGGTCCCATTTAGCAGCAGTGGTATCACCGTTTGAGAGGCGGCAGGGGATCGAAAGAAAAAGGTAAGTGACCAAATATGAGGTGCCAAAAAAATCCAATAAAAGAAAGTTTTATAGTACATAGAGGATGACATGCGGGTCCCATTTAGCAGCAGCGGTATCACCGTTTGAGAGGCGGCAGGGGATCGAAAGAAAAAGGCAAGTGACCAAATATGAGGTGCCAAAAAAATCCAAGAAAAGAAAGTTTTATAGTACATAGAGGATGACATGTGATGTCTACTCACGCTTCTTTTCCTGTAGACAGTGTTGGGCCTCCAAGAGCAGAGGTTTGTAGAACAGCAACAAGTTTTCCCTTAAGTGGATCACCCAAGGTTTATCGAACTCAGGGAGGAAGAGGTCAAAGATATCCCTCTCAAGCAACCCTACAATCACGATACAAGAAGTCTCTTGTGTCCCCAACACACCCAATACACTTGTCAGATGTATAGGTGCACTAGTTCGGCGAAGAGATAGTGAAATACAAGTGGTATGGATGTATATGAGTGGTAATAGCAATCTGAATAAAATATGGCAGCGAGTAAACATGCAACAGAACTTGTTGGAAACGGTGTTTCAATGCTTAGAAACAAGGCCTAGGGATCATACTTTCACTAGTGGAAACTCTCAACATTGCAATCATAAAGGAATATAAATAAGCACTTCACTATGCTATTCCGAATTACTCTCTGGCAAGATAACGAACTCTAATTCATCATGTAGGAAAACCTTAAAGATGTATTCCCAAGTACTAATAAACACCCCACGCTGTCACTGTGAGCATTCATAGGAGGTACTAACACACCACAATTTCATAGAGACATCCAACTCAAATCATAAATCAGTGAATAAGTATTCTGTGAAATATAGCCTAAGAGACCCACACGGTGCACACACTGTCACCTTTACACATGTGGGACAAGGAGTCTCCGGAGATCACATAAGTAAAATCTACTTGAATAGCATAGCGACATCTAGATTACAAAGCTCATCATATGGATCTCAATCATGTAAGGCAGCTCATGAGATCATTGTATTGAAGTACATGGGAGAGAGATTAACCACATAGCTACCAGTACAGCCCTTAGCCTCGATGGAGAACTACTCCCTCCTCATGGGAGACAGCAGCGGTGATGAAGATGGCGGTGGTGTCGATGGAGATGCCTTCCGGGGCACTTCCCCGTCCCGGCGGCGTGCCGGAACAGAGACTCCTGTCCCCCAGATCTTGGCTTCGCGATGGCGGCGGCTCTGGAAGGTTTCTCGTACCGTGGCTTATTCGTATCAAAGATTTAGGTCAGGGAGCTTCTTATAGGCAAAGAGTCGGAGTCGGAGGGCTGACGAGGCAGGCAGACAACAGGGGGCGCCCCCCTGGGCCGCGCCGCCACCATGTGTGGTGGCCCTGGGCCTCTCCTCTGGCCCCTCTCCGGTGTTCTGGAAGCTTCGTGGAATTATAAGATGCTGGGGTTTGATTTCGTCCAATTCCGAGAATATTTCCTTACTAGGATTTCTGAAACCAAAAACAACGAAAACAAGGAACTGGCACTTCGGCATCTTGTCAATAGGTTAGTTCCGGAAAATGCATCAAAACGATGTAAAGTGTGAACAAAACATGTAGGTATTGTTATAAAACAAGCATGGAACATAAGAAATTATCGATACGTTGGAGACATATCAGCATCCCCAAGCTTAGTTCCTACTCGTCCTCGAGTAGGTAAACGATAACAAAGATAATTTCTGAAGTGACATGCTACCAACATAATCTTGATCCAATAATGATGTAAAGCATATGAACTAAGATCAAATCACTCAAAGCAAATGTCTATATTGATATAAGAGATTATAATGCAGGAGTTAAAAAAGCTAGAAGTTTTCATGAACTATTGCTTCAAAGACATGAAACCGTACAAAGTTCATTAAAGATGTATTAAGTATTCAGCGTAGAAGTTCTATCCTTCATTCCAAGCATCAAGTAAATTTTCACAACATAAGAAGGATTCAAGTCAAGTAAACATAAACATGAACGTCATGAATCAAGCTGTTTCGAAGTCTACTCAACCGGTGAGCACAAGAATTTGGCATTGGCACCAGGATGTTATGGCATAAAGAACGTTAATGGGGGTTTGGAAGGCCAAATGGAAGAAAGTCTTACAAAGCTATAAGTGATTATTAGACAAGAGGAAGTCCTATAATCGAAGCTATGCAAGGAGTAGTGATTGCCATGCAACGGATGCACATAGAGCTATATGTGTATGAAAGCTCTCCAATGGAACTAGTGGGGGTGCATCCAACTTGGTTGCTCACGAAGACCTAGAGCACTTTTGAGGAAGCTCATCATTGGAATATACAACCCAAGTTCTATAGTGTAAATTCACCACGTAGTTATACTAGTAAAACATGAAAACTCTTTCATATGGAGTGTAGGTGCTAAACACGAGCACAAATGATGACTATGAATAATGCAGGTGCTAAAACATGAGCACAAGTGTGGATAAAAGATAGTAATGCTGCCCCCTTTTTCTTTATTCTCTTTTTTTCTTTTCTATTTTTTTCTTTCTTTTCTTTTTCTCTTTTTGATGGCCTCCATGGCTCTTTTCACTTTTAGGGGCAACATCCAAATATGAAAACACACTTTTTGGTACAAATAACTCATAATGAATAAAACATGATGTATAAAACTGTATGCCTCTGCCAGTGTAGCAGGATGTGCAATGATCTAGCGTAACATGGGTAAACCACACATCAGCTGTATAGAATCATGCAACGATATGTAAATCATAAATAACAACATGGCATGTAAAATGGAAGTTGCATGGCAATATATCTCGGAACAGCTATGGAAATGCTGTGTTAGGTAGGTATGGTGGCTGTTTTGAGGAGATGTATGGGCTTATGTGTAGGAGAACAAGAGAAAGTCCTTCCACGGGTTTGGATGTACTGGCGAAGTATGCACAATTCTCAATGTGAGCAAAAGGCACTGCACAATACCGAAGAGGCTAGCAAATTTGGATGGTGGAAGTGCCAAAAACCGTAGCTTAACATTAGTCAAAAAGAACTCACAAGCTTATTGCAAACAACTAGCGGGTTCATCATTAAGAGCATGATTAAAATTTACTCCAAGGAGGGCCGTTCACGGTGGCACAAGTAGCCCGCTAGCTCCCTCGACCTTCAGCACAACTTAGTTATTACGATGAACTCTCAGACATGGAAAGCTATCAAGTCCAACTACACATTCAACTATTTAAATAGAGTTTGTAGTACGGCACAAGCTTAAAGACAACAATCCACTACTAATTTTAACTTATTCATCCAGCAAGCTTTACCATCTAAATACCTCAAAACATTTGCAAAGAATCAAGTTATCAAAGCTCAATGATATACAAGATTATGCAAGTGTTTCATTATACCACTACCACATGCAACATTTCCTGAACCGACAGAATAACAATGAACGAAGCAGTTTCAACATTCGCCATGAACATTAAAAGCTAAGAACACATGTGTTCATATGAACCAGCGGAGCGTGTCTCTCTCCCGCACAAGCATTTATTCAGAGAATGAAAATAACAAAACTAAAATAAAATCACACAGAAGCTCCAAGTAAAGTACATAAGATGTGACGGAATAAAAATATAGTTTCAATAGAAGAAACCTGATAAATTGTTCATGAAGAAGGGGATGCCTTGGGCATCCCCAAGCTTAGACGCTTGAGTCTTCTTGAAATATGCAGGGATGAACCACGGGGGCATCCCCAAGCTTAGACTTTTCACTCTTCTTAATCATATATCATCCTCCTCTCTTGATCCTTGAAAACTTCCTCCACACCAAACTCGAAACAAACTCATTAGAGGGTTAGTGCATAATCAAAAATTCACATGTTCAGAGGTGCCACAATCATTCTTAACACTTCTGGACATTGCCCAAAGCTACTGAAATTAATGTAACAAAGAAATCCATCCAACACAGCAAAAGAGGCAATGCGAAATAAAAGGCAGAATCTGTCAAAACAGAACAATCCGTAAAGACGAATTTTTCTGGGGCGCTAAACTTGCTCAGATGAAAATTCTCAAATTGAATGAAAGTTGCGTACATATCTGAGGATCACTCACGTAAATTGGCAGATTTTTCTGAGTTACCTACAGAGAACACTGCCCAAATTCGTGACAGCAAGAAATCTGTTTCACGCAGTAATCCAAATCTAGTATGAACCTTACTATCAAAGACTTTACTTGGCACAACAATGCAATAAAATAAATATAAGGAGAGTTTGCTACAGTAGTAACAACTTCCAAGACTCAAATATAAAACAAAATTGTTGTAGTAAAATAAAAACATGGGTTATCTCCCAAGAAGTGCTTTCTTTATAGCCATTAAGATGGGCTCAGCAATTCTAATGATGCACTCGCAAGAAATAAGAGTTGAAGAAAAAGAGAGCATCAAAAAGCAAATTCAAAACAAATTTAAGCCTAACCCACTTCCTATGAAAAGGAATCTTGTAAATAAACAAGTTCATGAAGAGAAAAGTGACAAGCATAGGAAGATAAAACAAGTGTAACTTCAAAAATTTTAGCATATAGAGAGAGGTGTTTTAGTAACATGAAAATTTCTACAGCCATATTTTCCTCTCTCATAGAGATTTTCAGTAGCATCATGAACAAAGTCAACAATATAACTATCAAATGAAACATTCTTATCATGAGTCTCATGCATAAAATTATTACTCTCCACATAAGCATAATCAATTCTATTAGTAATAGTGGGAGCAAATTCAACAAAGTAGCTATCATTATTATTCTCATCAAGTGTAGGAGGCATAGTATAATCATAATAAAATTTACTCTCCATAGTAGGTGGCACCAAAAGACCAATATCATTATAATCATCATAAATTGGAGGCAAAGTATCATCAAAGAAAATTTTCTCCTCAATGCTTGGGGGACTAAAAATATCATGCTCATCAAAACCAGCTTCCCCAAGCTTAGAATTTTCCATAGTATTAGAAACAATGGTGTTCAAAGCGTTCATACTAATATCATTACTATTGGCATGCAAAATAGGTTTTTTAATTTTCGCATCAAACAATCCATGTCTTAACTCAGGAAATAGCTTAAAAAGCTCACTGTTACTTTCCATTATGCCTAGCTAGTGAAATACAAGAAACAAAAAGATGCAATTGCAGGATCTAAAGGAAATAGCTTCGAGCATTTACAAAGGCGCCAGAAAATAACTTAGTTACCTGGGACTGGAGTGTGAGTGCCTTTTACCTTTCCTCCCCGGCAACGGCGCCAGAAAATAGCTTGATGTCTACTCACACTTCTTTTCCTGTAGACAGTGTTGGGCCTCCAAGAGCAGAGGTTTGTAGAACATCAGCAAGTTTTCCCTTAAGTGGATCACCCAAGGTTTATCGAACTCAGGGAGGAACAGGTCAAAGATATCCCTCTGAAGCAACCCTGCAATCACGATACAAGAAGTCTCTTGTGTTCCCAATACACTTGTTAGATGTATAGGTGCACTAGTTCGGCGAAGAGATAGTGAAATAGAAGTGGTATGGATGTATATAAGTGGTAATAGCAATCTGAATAAAATATGGCAGCGAGTAAACATGCAACAGAACTTGTTGGAAACGGTGTTTCAATGCTTAGAAACAAGGCCTAGGGATCATACTTTCACTAGTGGACACCCTCAACATTGCAATCATAAAGGAATATAAATAAGCACTTCACTATGCTATTCCGAATTACTCCCTGGCAAGATAACGAACTCTAATTCATCATGTAGGCAAACCTTAAAGATGTATTCCCAAGTACTAATAAACACCCCACGCTGTCACTGTGAGCATTCATAGGAGGTACTAACACACCACAACTCAAATCATAACTCAGTGAATAAGTATTCTGTGAAATATAGCCTAAGAGACCCACACGGTGCACACACTGTCACCTTTACACACGTGGAACAAGGAGTCTCCGGAGATCACATAAGTAAAATCCACTTGAATAGCATAACGACATCTAGATTACAAAGCTCATCATATGGATCTCAATCATGTAAGGCAGCTCATGAGATCATTGTATTGAAGTATATGGGAGAGAGATTAACCACATAGCTACCGGTACAGCCCTTAGCCTCGATGGAGAACTACTCCCTCCTCATGGGAGACAGGAGCGGTGATGAAGATGGCGGTGGTGTCGATGGAGATGCCTTCCGGGGGCACTTCTCCGTCCCGGCGGCGTGCCGGAACAGAGACTCCTGTCCCCCAGATCTTGGCTTCGTGATGGCGGCGGCTCTGGAAGGTTTCTCATACCGTGGCTTATTCGTATCGAAGATTTAGGTCAGGGAGCTTCTTATAGGCGAAGAGTCGGAGTCGGAGGGCTGACGAGGCAGCCAGACAACAGGGGCGCCCCCCCTGGGCCGCGCCGCTACCATGTGTGGTGGCCTTGGGCCTCTCCTCTGGCCCCTCTCCGGTGTTCTGGAATCTTCGTGGAATTATAAGATGTTGGGCGTTGATTTCATCCGTTTCCGAGAATATTTACTTACTAGGATTTCTGAAACCAAAAACAGCAGAAAACAAGAACTGGCACTTCGGCATCTCGTCAATAGGTTAGTTCCGGAAAATGCATCAAAACGATGTAAAGTGTGAACAAAACATGTAGGTATTGTTATAAAACAAGCATGGAACATAAGAAATTATCGATACGTTGGAGACGTATCAACATGCGGGTCCCATTTAGCAGCAGCGGTATCACCGTTTGAGAAGCGGCAGGGGATCGAAAGAAAAAGGCAAGTGACCAAATATGAGGTGCCAAAAAAATCCAAGGAAAGAAAGTTTTATAGTACATAGAGGATGACATGCGGGTCCCATTTAGCAGCAGCGGTATCACCGTTTGAGAGGCGGCAGGGGATCGAAAGAAAAAGGAAAGTGACCAAATATGAGGTGCCAAAAAATCCAAGAAAAGAAAGTTTTATAGTACATAGAGGATGACATGCGGGTCCCATTTAGCAGCAGCGGTATCACCGTTTGAGAGGCGGTAGGGGATCAAAAGAAAAAGGCAAGTGACCAAATTTGAGGTGCCAAAAAAATCCAAGAAAAGAAAGTTTTATAGTACATAGAGGATGACATGCGGGTCCCATTTAGCAGCAGCGGTATCACCGTTTGAGAGGCGACAAGGGATCGAAAGAAAAAGGCAAGTGACCAAATTATAGGTGGCAAGAAAAAATCCAAGAAAAAAAGTTGATTGCTCATAGAGGATGACATGCGGGTCCCAATTAGCAGCAGCGGTCTCAACATTTCCAAGGCGGCAAGGGATCAAAAGAAAAAGGAAGTAGCCAGAAATCAGGGGGTCAAAAAATCCAAGAATAGAAAGAATTTTGGTTCATAGAGGATGACATGCGGGACCCATGATCCAGCATCGTAAACGGCTCGATCGGAGAGCGTTGAACGAGATGGCGCGATCGAGAAAAAAAACAATGCCAGAGAGGCTGCCATCTGGGCCCTACATCCCTCGGCGGTGCGGATTTGCGTTGACTCGGCCGGCAAACCCTAGAATTCGAGATGCACCACGTCCCGGGCCACCATACGCAACGTTTTGGCCGTTTTCGTCAGGCTAGGTGGCCTCAAAAACGAGAAAAAAATGTTTTGACATGCACAACGGAGAGACCCAAAATCGTCGGCCATGGTACACCAGCAACCACGGCGCGACTTCAACTTCGTCGGCCATGGCAACTTTTCTTGTAGTGAGAGTACATACCTGGACAAGATTCTAAAGAAGTTTAGAATGGACGAAAGTAAGAAAGGATTCTTACCTATGTTATCAGGCAAGATCTTGAGTAAGACTCAAGGTCCGGCTACGGCAGAACAAAGAGAAAGGATGAGTAAGATCCCCTATGCCTCGGCAGTAGGCTCTATTATGTATGTCATGCTATGTACTAGACCGGATATAGAACATGCTGTTAGTTTAACTAGTAGATATCAAAGTGATCCAGGAATGGAACACTGGACAGCGGTCAAGAATATCCTGAAGTACTTGAAAAGAACTAAGGATATGTTTCTTTGTTATGGAGGTGACCAAGAGCTCGTTGTAACAAGTTACACCGATGCAAGTTCGAACACTGATCCTGAAGTACTTGAAAAGAACTAAGGATATGTTTCTTTGTTATGGAGGTGACCAAGAGCTCGTTGTAACAAGTTACACCCGTGTTTATATTGAATGGTGCTGCAGTAAGCTGGTCAAGCTCGAAGCAGTGCACGGTGGCGAAGTCTTCAACAGAATCGGAGTACATAGCAGCTTCAGAGGATTCATCAGAAGTGGTATGGATGAAGAGGTTCATTGTAGAGCTCGGTGTGCTTCCTAGTGCATTGGACCCACTAGTCATCTACTGTGACAACATGGGTGCCATCGCCAATGCACAAGAACCAAGGTCACACAAGAGGCTAAAGCATATCAAGCTGCGTCATCATTCGATTCGCGAGTACATCGAAGTTGGAGAAGTAAAGATTTGCAAAGTACACACTGATCTGAATGTAGCAGATCCATTGACTAAAGCTCTCCCTAGGGCAAAGCATGACCAACACCAGAATGCCATGGGTGTTAGGTACCTTACAATGTAATCTAGATTATTGACTCTAGTGCAAGTGGGAGACTGTTGGAGGCCCAAGGGGCAATAATAAAAGTGGTTATTATATATCTTTGTGTTTATGATAAATGTTTATATACCATGCTATAATTGTATTAACCGAAACATTGATACATGTGTGTTATGTAAACAACAATGAGTCCCTAGTAAGCCTCTTAACTAGCTTGTTGATTAATAGATGATTATAGTTTCATAATCATGAACATTGGATGTTATTAATAACAAGGTTATGTCATTATATGAATGGTGAAATGGACACACCCAATTAAGCATAGCATAAGATCACGTCATTAAGTTATTTGCTATAAGCTTTCGATACATAGTTACCTAGTCCTTTCGACCATGAGATCATGTAAATCACTTATACCGTAAAGGTACTTTGATTACATCAAACGCCACTTCGTAAATGGGTGGTTATAAAGGTGGGATTAAGTATCCGGAAAGTATGAGTTGAGGCATATGGATCAACAAGTGGGATTTGTCCATCCCGATGACGGATAGATATACTCTGGGCCCTCTCGGTGGAATGTCGTCTAAATAGCTTGCAAGCATATGAATAAGTTCATAAGAGACCACATACCACGATACGAGTAAAGAGTACTTGTCAGGAGACGAGGTTGAACAAGGTATAGAGAGATACCGATGATCAAACCTCGGACAAGTAAAATATCGCGTGACAAAGGGAATTGGTATCGTATGTGAATGGTTCATTCGATCACAAAGTCATCGTTGAATATGTGGGAGCCATTATGGATCTCCAGATCCCGCTATTGGTTATTGGTCGGAGAGAAGTCTCAACCATGTCCACATAGTTCGCGAACCGTAGGGTGACACACTTAAGGTTTGATGTTGTAATAATAGAACTTGAATATGGAATGGAGTTTGAAGTTTTGTTCGGAGTCTCAGATGGGATCCCGGACATCATGAGGAGTTCCGGAATGGTCCGGAGAATAAGATTCATATACAGGAAGTCATTTTATAAGTTTGAAAATGATCCGGTGAATTTATGGAAGGTTCTAGAAGGTTCTAGAAAAGTCCGAAAGAATTCACTTTGGAAGGCGGAGTCCCGGTGGGACTCCACCACCCATGGCCGGCCAACCCTAGAGGGGGGAATCCCACTTGAAGGGGGCCGGCCACCCCCCCTCATGGAAGGGTGGGAATCCCACTTGAGGTGGGAGTCCCACCTTGGGTAGGTTTCCCTACAACGTGGAAGGTTTTGGGTTGGGGTCTTATTCGAAGACTTGTAGTCCAACACTTGGGGGTTCCACCTATATAATGAGGGGCCAAGGGGAGGGGGCCGGCCACCACAAGCCAATAGCTTGGCCGCACCCCATAGAGGCCGGCCACCCACTAGTAGGAAAAGCCTCATCAGTGGCGCACCAAAAATGGATTCTGTGGCGCATGTGAGGTGCGCCACAGAAACTTCGCCACAAAAATAAGGTTTCTGTGGCGCACCGGCCCATGCGCCACAGAATTAACGTATCTGTGGCGCACGTGCTCTTAGGTGCGCCACAGAAAAGAGTGCGCCACAGAATTGGTTTTCAGTGCGCCACATAATTTGCTTGTATTATACACGATTTTGTGCTGCCTGCTATACACATGCAGTTTATAGACAACAATATACAGATATACATGTTATATACAGCAACATTCAGATATAATACAAATATCATGTACATTGCACAGATATAACATAGACATCATCATCACATTACTTAGATCCCGATCGAGATACATATATAGTGGCAAGTGTCAAATGTTTTGCATACAACTCTTAATTCATACAAAATTCACAATTTCGAGATACAAAGTAGTCTTCATCCTAAAAAGTAGTCTTCATCCGGATCCTCCTTTGCTAGCTCCCTCATCTCTACCCACCAGGCTCGCTTGCATCGGGGTCCTTCATCCAGTTCCTACTATGATGAAAATGGAAGAAAGTGAGACCAACAAGTCCGATGCACAAGAGAAATGGAATAAATGCCTCATACATTGTTGGTCAACACAAATATTAACATTCAGTGGACGGTGTAAGTGAGACCAAGTTCGATGCACAAGAGATTGATATTTGTGCTATCTTACCAGGCTCACTTACGCCGCCCCCGAGTGTACGGTGACCAAACATTTTAATCATCGGCATTTTGAAAATCTCAAAGCAAATGGAATGACAAAATGGAATAAGTGCCTCATACATTATTGGTCAACACAAATATTAACATTCAGGGATGGTGTAAGTGAGGCCAGGTAGGATGCACAAGAGATTGATATTTGTGCTATCTTACCATGCTCACTTACGCCACCCCCGAGTGTACGGTGACCAAACATTTTAATCATCGGCATTTTGAAAATCTCAAAGCAAATGGAATGACAAAATGGAATAAGTGCATCATACATTGTTGGTCAACACAAATACTATGGTCAGAAACCATAGTTGCAGTATACACCGCCGTATACTTTGCAGAAGGGCCCCTTTCCCCGGTCGGCGTTCCGTCAACGGGTGCTTGACGACACAACAACGCCGATCTGCATCTCCGGCGCAGAACCACGGCAGTCCCTCGCTGGACGGCGAGAGAAGAAAAGTGGTGCTGCGCCGGAGAGGCAGGTCGGCGTTGTTGTCTCGTCAAGGACTCGTTCACGGAACAGCGACCAGGGAAAGGGGGGCTCGTCTACAAAGTATATTGCGGTGTATAGGTGACCAAACATTCTAATCATCGGCACTAAAATGGAAGAAAGTGCCAAGTGGTATCTCAACTAGATATCATATGCCTCATACTTTGTTGGTCGAAACAAATATTAACATCCAGGGATGGAGTAAGTGAGGCCAGGTAGGATGCACGAGTTGATATTTGTGCCATCACACCAAGCCTCACTTGCTCCACCCCCGAGTGTACGAGTGATCGACCGACCATCTAATCATCGGCAAGTACAAAAACACCAACAAACCAGCAACCATGGTGACATAAGTCAAGATGCTCAAACACACATAGCATGCATGGAGAAGATGCTCCAAAGGGATTATTCATCACTTGGTATATAGACCAAGTGATGCTGGCAAAAGAGAGGCCAATCAAGAACCAAGTAAATCCAAGTAAGTGATAGATATGCCTAAACAAGCAACAACACATAGCATATCCCAGCTAACCAGATGAGACAAGTCTTGGTAGCCAACTGAATCACCTAGCACAACCTAGCCTTTTAAAACCATCAGAAACAGTCCTTTTTCTTCAAAGGATACCACAGTGGCATTCATTTACATGATCCCCTACCGTGGATATCTCTATTTTCATCAAAGCCAACAAGAAATAGAAATTTATCATTACTCAGCTTGAGTTCAAAACAAAGCTGGGGTACCATAAGGGATTATTCATCACTTGGTAGTAACCAAGTGATGTCTGGCAAGAGAGAGGCCAAGCCCGAGCTAGTCAATCCAAGTAGAGATGGATATGCATAAGTAAGCAAGAACACATAGCCTATCCAAGTTAACCAGATAAAACCAACCTTGACAGCCAACTTAATAACCTAGCATCACCTAGTCTTTTAAACCATCAGAAACTTCCCATTTTCTGCAAAGGATACCACAGTGGCATTCATTTACATGATTCCCTACTGTGAATATCTCTATTTTAGTATCTGTTCTTATCCAACTTTTTGCCTCAGCCTTTGCATCATTGGCTGAGCCAAGACATCAAGCATCTGGCCAGGGAGCATTCTTTCTTTTTAGGGAACTATATGAACTATATGCACATGATCCAAGTAAGCATCCCCACTAATCAGAGCATTATAAGCATAGCAGCATACCATAAGCTCACAACAATCCATCAAGTAAATCTTCACAAGGATACCACAGTAGCATAGTAGCATACCATAAGCTCACAAGAATCCATCATTTTCTTCACAAGGATACCACAGTAGCATACCAAAGTAGCATTTAATGCATTTAAATGAACCAAGTAGCATCAAAACCAACCAAATGTCCAACTAGCAAGCAATACCAAGTGAGCAAGTCTTCATTACCTTGTACGAGTTCAGACATGGATTTATTTCCAACAAAGGATGGAAATCAAATTAACATCATTGAATTAAATTGAATCATTACCATCACATGGTTCATCAATAACAATTAGGGGCAATGCATCCAGAGCAACAGCAGCAATGCATCCAGAGCAACAGCAAGCAATGCATCCAGAACCACTACTGAGGTACATCAACCATGAGCAATGAGCCAGTAAGTAAATCACTAGCACATGATGATCATTTGACCATTTAGAGCATGGACACACAAGCAATAGCAACAGTATAGTTCACTAGGAATGGTGAGAAGCTGCAACAGTATAGTACATCAACAGCAACAGCAGCACAACCAGAGCATGCATCTAGCTGCAGCAACAATGACATCAAGCTAGGATAGCACAGCAACAGCAACAGCAACAGTAGCTAGCACAGCAACAGCAGCACAACCAGAGAAGCAGCACACAAGCATTTCGTCGAGCACTTTGTGCTCGCGCGGGAGAGGAAGAGGGAGGGGAGGGGAGGGGAGAGAGTTCACCGACGACAGGGGTGGAGGAGGAGGTTGACGACGACGGCAGCGGTGGAGGAGGAGGAGGACGCGGCGGCTCCTCCACCTTCACGGGACGGCGGCCCCTCCTCGCGGCGGCCCCTCCTCGCCGTAGCGGCAGCTTGTGCTGCAGGTGGCGGGGATGGGAGGACCGTGGCGGCATGCGGCCATCGCGGAGGAAGGCGGCGGCGACAGCGATGGCGACGACCATGGCGGCGCGCGGCTGATCGGAGGAGAGGGGAGAGGGGAGAGGGGAGAGGGGAGGGGAGAGGTGAACAGGCGTGGGGGAGGGCACGGGCGATGATAATATAAGTTACCTTATTTCTGTGGCGCACGCGAACAAGTGCGCCACAGAATCAACTACTTCTGTGGCGCATCGAAGCACGTGCGCCACAGAAAGAGTTATTTCTGTGGCGCAGCACGCCATGTGCGCCACAGAAATACCTACACTAATAATTGGTGGTGGCAGGATGTGGGCCCCACATAATTTCTGTGGCGCAAGGTTCAGTAGTGCGCCACAAAATTAAGCTATTTCTATGGCGCACCTTGCCTGGTGCGCCACAAAATATATTTCTGTGGCACATTTTTATTGGTGCGCCACAGAACTAAGCTTCGCCTATAAGGGTTTTCCTACTAGTGACCCCTCTCCCCAAACCCTAGCCGCCCCACTCCCCCTCTCCCGCAACGCTTAGCGAAGCTCCGCCGGAGATCTCCATCGCCACCGCCACCACGCCGTCGTGCTGACGGATTCAAGGAGGAGCTACTACTTCCGCTGCCCGCTGGAACGGGGAGAAGGACGTCGTCTTGAGCAACACCGAACGTGTGACCGAGTACGGAGCTGCTGCCCGATTGTGGCACCGTCAAGATCTTCTAGGCGATTTTGAAAGCGGCAAGTGATCGTCTACCGCAGAAACAAGAGCCTCATCTTGTAGGCTTTGGAAATCTTCAAGGGTGAGTCTCGTTCATCTCCTCGTTGCTACCGTCTTCTAGATTGCATCTTTGCTTGGATTGCGTTCTCGCGGTAGGAATTTTTTTGTTTTCTACGCAACGAATCCCTACAAAGAGAACATGAGATGGCTAGAGAACATAATTTAGCCAAGGTTTACACAATCACCACCAATAGTAATACTTAAAATTTGAATGCTAGCAAACCTCCTATTACTACTAGCAAAATCGAAAATGTAGGAAAAGTCCCCACTCCACATAGAAAAGTGTATAAACCCATTAAAACTGTTCCCGACAAGCGTGCTAAAATTTTTAGAGGTGTGGGAGATAATTATCCATCTACTTTTGATAGCAATGATTTTGATTTTGAAAGTTGTACCGTTTCTGAAGTTATAAAGTTCTTGCAAAAGCTCGCTGGAACTCCCAATGCTAGTGAATAAAATGTTGCTCTTACAAAGCATATTGCTAGTGCTATTATGAAAATGAGGGGAGAGAAGTTGAAACATGAGGCTTCAATTCCTAAAAAGTTAGAAGATGGTTGGGAACAAATTATTAAGATGAGAGTAGAAGAATTTGATTGTAATGCTTTATGTGTACTTGGTGCAAGTATTTTTGTTATGCCTAGAAGAGTTTATGATATGCTTGACTTGCCACCGTTAGAAAAATGTTATCTGGATGTTCTTCTTGTTGATGTTGCTACAAAGAAACCTTTGGGGAGAGTTGATCATGTTCTTATACAAGTGAATAATAATTATGTTCCCGTTGATTTTGTTGTTTTGGATATTTAATGCAATGCTTCATGCCCTATTAGTTTGGGAAGACCGTTTCTTAGAATTGCAGGTGCTATCACTGATATGAGAGATGGAATAATTCATTATCAATTTACACTCAAAAGAGGTATGGAACACTTACCTAGAAAAAGAAAGAAGTCACCTTATGACTCTATTTATAGGACAACTTATGGTGTTGATGAGCCACCTCTTGACAATACTTGATTTGCACCCTTTCCGCGCCTAGCTCAAAGGCGTTAAAGAAAAGCGCTTATGGGAGACAACCCATGTTTTATTTCTGTTATTTTTGCTTTGTTGAGTCTTGGAAGTTATTGCTACTGTAATAACCTCTTTGTATCGTTTTTATTTCGTTTTTGTGCCAAGGGTAGCCTCTAATAGAAAGAAAGAAATGTTTGGGGTATTTGCAATTATGAAAGAAATTCTGTGCTGGTCAAGAAAAAAATCTTAAAAATCGCATGAACGTTATTTTGAGCTGAAAATGTTTGTGCTTATGCCCCAGTATGTTAGCTAGCTTTCCTTAGTTTAGCTTTTTTCCACTTGAGCAACAGAACTATTTATTTAATTTCGATCTTTGCCTGCTGGTCTGTTTTGACAGATTTCCATGTTTTGCATTTGCGTCTTATGTTTCTTCTTTTTGAGTTCTTTTGTGAAAAAGAGCTTTGGGAAAAAGTAGCTACAGTAGCATATGTTAAAATGAGTGTTTGATATGTGCCATTACTGAAGCCTTGCTGGTTTGATATATTTTTATTTGCACTAATGTTGCTAATCAATTGTGCCGAGTCTTAGCAACGGTGCATACTAAGGATGAACACTTTATTATCTTGATATTTTAGTGAGAGGGATCATCTTAAAATGCTACCGTTGCGATCTAAGAAAAATAAGATGCATAAAGGATTAACATCACATGCAATTCATAATGTGTGATATGATATGTCCTTTCTTCTTGTGCTTTTGATCTCCATCTCCAAAGCACGGACATGATCTCCATCATCACCAGCATGGCGTTAAGATCAGTGGCGCCGCTTCATCACTTATAGCTACTATAACAACTACTTGAAATAAAGCTATTACATGATGAATAGACACGCAGGTCTTTAAAAAAATTAAAGACAACCATTAGGCTCCTGCCGGTTGCCATAATACAATAATGAACATCTCATACATCAAATATAATCATCATCACATGGCCATGTCACATCACCAAACCCTGCAAAAACAAGTTAGACGCCTCTAATTTGGTTTCCATATTTTACGTGGTTTAAGGTTTTCGAGTAATATCCAATCTACCTACGAACATGAACCACAACGGTGACACTAGTGTTGTGAATAGAAAGAGCAAATTGAATCTTCACTATGGTGGGAGAGACAGACACCCGCAAAGCCATTTATGCAATACAAGTTGCATGTCAAGCGTGGAGCAAGTCTCATGAGATGCAGTCATGTAAAGTTAGCCCGCGCCGCTTCATCCCACCATCCCGCAAGATGCAAAGTGCACTAACAAAAAACAACAAAAGCATCAACGCCCACAAAACCATTGTGTTCTACTCATGCAACATATCTATGCATAGACACGGCTCTGATACCACTGACGGGTTCGTTGCATGGAAAACAAAAAAATTCTACCGTGAACATGAACAAAAACCAAGATCCAATCTAGGAAGAAGAAAGATCTAATCTACCAAGATCGAAGCAACCAGAAGATTGCGAGACTAAACCTCGAAGATTCCAAAGCCTAAGAGATTAATCTCGTTGTTGATGTAGTCGATCGTCCGTGCTGCAATCGGGCAGCACTTCCGTACTCGGTCGTGCGTACGGTGTCGATGAAGCCCGTCCTCTCCCCGTTCCAGCGGGCAGCAGAGGTGTGGTAGATCTCCACGGAATCCCAGCAGCACGACGGCGTGGTGGTGGTGGTGAAGGAGAAAAGCTGCAGAGCTTCGCCAAGCCGGAACAACGATATGGTGGAGGAAGCGAGGGAGGCGGCCAGGGCTTGGTCAAGGGTGAAGTGGCCGGCCGCCCCCTCCCCTATTTATATAGGGGGCATGGTCGGTTGGGGTGGCCCCCCTTCCCCATCTAGGGTTAGGGCCGGCGGCCAAGTGGGGGGGGGGGAATAGGGAAATCTCCCCCACCCCAAGTTGATCCCCCCTTTAGGGTTTAGGGGGTTGGCTGGTCTGGGCCTTTGAGGCTTGGTGCGCCTGGCCCATTAGGACTGGGTAGCACCACCTCAGCCCATGTGGCCCCCTAGGTCTTGGGCCCCATGGTGGACCCCTCCAGAAGCTTCTAGAATCTTCCGGTCTATCACCGGACAAATTCCGAACTTTTTCCGAAACCTAGAAATCAACTTCCCTTATATGAATCTTATTCTCCGGACCATTCCATACCTCCTCGTGATGTCCTGGATCCCATCCGAGACTCCGAACAAACTTCGGTCTCCATCTCATATTCCGAACCTACTTATGCGACATCCACCCTACGGTTCGTAAACTATGCAGACATGGTCGATACTCCTCTCCGAGCAATGACCAATAGCATGATCTGGAGATCCATAATGGCTCCCACATATTCAACGATAACTTAGTGATCGATTGAACCTTCTACATACGATATCGATTCTCTTTGTCAGACGATACTTTACTTGTCCGAGGTTCGATCATCGGTATCTCTATACCTTGACACCTTGTTCAACCTCGTTACCGACAAGTACTCTTTACTCGTACCGTGGTATGTCATCTCTTGTGATCTAATCACATGCTTGCAAGCTAATTAGACGACGTTCCATCGAGAGGGCCCAGACTGTATCTATCCGTCACCGGGATGGACAAATCCCACTATTGATCCATATGCCTCAACTCACACTTTCCGAATACTTAATCCCATCTTTATAACCACCCATTTACGCAATGGAGTTTGATGTAACCAAAGCATCCTTCCGGTGTAAGTGATTTACAAGATCTCATGGTTGAAGGACTAGGTAACTATGTACCGAAAGCTTATAGCAAATTGAACTCAATGACTTGATCTTATGCTACGATTATTTGGGTGTGTGTCCATTATAGCAAATTGAACTTAATGACATAACCTTGTTATTACTAACATCCAATGTTCATGATCACGAAACCATAATCATCTATTAATCAACAAGCTAGTTATTGATACGTCTCCAACGTATCTATAATTTCTTATGTTCCATGCTACTTTTATGATGATACACACATGTTTTATACACACTTTATGTCATATTTATGCATTTTCCGGCACTAACCTATTGAAAAGATGAAGAGTCCAGTTGATGTTTTCTGCTGTTTTTGGTTTCAGAAATCCTAGTAAGGAAATATTCTCGGAATTCGACGAAATCAACGCCCAGGGTCTTATTTTTCCATGAAGCTTCCAGAAGACCGGAGGAGTGCTGGCGTGTAGTTGACGTGGGAGTTAGAAATCTTTGTGGTGTAACTTTTCTTCAGGTCCCCGGCAATGGCACCAGAAATTTAGCTTGACACGCGTACAACACGTGACCGTTGGGAACCCCAAGTGGAAGGTGTGATGCGTACAGCAGTAAGTTTCCCTCAGTTAGAAACCAAGGTTTATCGAACCAGTAGGAGTCAAGAAGCATGTTGAAGGTTGATGGCGGCGAGATGTAGTGCGGCGCAACACCAGGGATTCCGGCGCCAACGTGGAACCTGCACAACACAACCAAAGTACTTTGCCCCAACATAACAGTGAGGTTGTCAATCTCACCGGCTTGCTGTAACAAAGGATTAGATGTATAGTGTGGATGATGATGTTTGCAGAAAACAGTAGAACAAGTATTGCAGTAGATTGTATTCGATTAAAAGAATGGACCGGGGTCCACAGTTCACTAGAGGTGTCTCTCCCATAAGATAAATAGCATGTTGGGTGAACAAATTAGAGTTGGGCAATTGACAAATATGGAGGGCATGACCATGCACATACATGATATGATGAGTATAGTGAGATTTCATTGGGCATTACGACAAAGTACATAGCCCGCTATCCAGCATGCATCTATGCCTAAAAAGTCCACCTTCAGGTTATCATCCGAACCCCTTCCAGTATTAAGTTGCAAACAACACACAATTGCATTAAGTATGGTGCGTAATGTAATCAATAACTACATCCTCGGACATAGCATCGATGTTTTATCCCTAGTGGCAACATCACATCCACAACCTTAGAACTTTCTGTCACTGTCCCAGATTTAATGGAGGCATGAACCCACTATCGAGCATAAATACTCCCGCTTGGAGTTAAGAATAAAACTTGGCCAGAGCCTCTACTAATAACGGAGAGCATGTAAGATCATAAACAACACATAGATATAAATTGATAATCAACATAACATAGTATTCTCTATCCATCGGATCCCAACAAACACAACATATAGCATTACAGATAGATGATCTTGATCATGTTAGGCAGCTCACAAGACCCGACAATGAAGCATAATTAGGAGAAGACGACCATCTAGCTACTGCTATGGACCCATAGTCCAGGGGTGAACTACTCACTCATCACTCCGGAGGCGACCATGGCGGTGAAGAGTCCTCCGGGAGATGATTCCCCTCTCCGGCAGGGTGCCGGAGGCGATCTCCTGAATCCCCCGAGATGGGATTGGCAGCGGCGGCGTCTCTGGAAGGTTTCCGTATCGTGGCTCTCGGTACTGGGGGTTTCGCGACGAAGGCTATAAGTAGGCGGAGGAGATAGGTCAGGGGGCCTGACAGGGGGCCCACACAGTAGGCCGGCGCGGCCAGGGCTTGGGTCGCGCCGCCCTAGTGTCTGGCCACCTCGTGGCCCCACTTCGTCTCTCCATCGGTCTTCGTGGCAAAATAGGCCCCTGGGCATTGATTTCGTCCAATTCCGAGAATATTTCCTTACTAGGATTTCTGAAACCAAAACAGCAGAAAACAGCAACTGGCTCTTCGGCATCTCGTTAATAGGTTAGTGCCGGAAAATGCATAAAGTATGCATAAAACATGTAGGTATCATCAATAATGTGGCATGGAACATAAGAAATTATTGATACGTCGGAGACGTATCAACGAGATACGAAGTGGGGCCACGAGGCGCCGATACAGTAGGGCCGCGCGGCCAGGGCTGGGGCCGCGCCTCCCTGGCGTGTGGGGCCCTCGTGACGCCCTCTGACCTACCCTTCCGCCTACTTAAAGCTTTCGTCGCGAATACCCCAGTACCGAGAGCCACGATACGGAAAACCTTCCAGAGACGCCGCCGCCGCCAATCCCATCTCGGGGGATTTAGGAGATCGCCTCCGGCACCCTGCCGGAGAGGGGAATCATCTCCCGGAGGACTCTTCATCGCCATGATCGCCTCCGGATTGATGTGTGAGTAGTTCACCCCTGGACTATGGGTCCATAGCAGTAGCTAGATGGTCGTGTTATCCTCATTGTGCTATCATTGTTGGATCTTGTGACCTGCCTAACATGATCAAGATCATCTATTTGTAACGATACATGTTGCGTTTGTTGGGATCCGATGAATATGGAATACTATGTTATGTTGATTATCAATCTATCATATATGTGTTGTTTAAGATCTTGCATGCTCTCTGTTGCTAGTAGAGGCTCTGGCCAAGTTGATACTTGTAACTCCAAGAGGGAGTATTTATGCTCGATAGTGGGTTCATGCCTCCATTTAATCTGGGACAAGTGACGGAAAGTTCTAAGGTTGTGGATGTGCTGTTGCCACTAGGGATAAAACATCAATGCTTTGTCTAAGGATATTTGTGTTGATTACATTACGCACCATACTTAATGCAATTGTCCGTTGTTCGCAACTTAATACCGGAAGGGGTGCGGACGCTAACCCGAAGGTGGACTTTTAGGCATAGATGCATGCTGGATAGCGGTCTATGTACTTTGTCGTAATGCCCAATTGAATTTCACACTACTCATCATAACATGTATGTGCATTGTCATGCCATCTTTATTTGTCAATTGCCCAACTGTAATTTGTTCACCCAACATGCTTATTCTTATCGGAGAGACACCACTAGTGAACTGTGGACCCCGGTCCATTCTTTTACATAGAATACAATCTACTTCAAACATTGTTCTTACTGTTCTTTGCAAACACCAACTTCCATACTATACATCTAATCCTTTGTTACAGCAAGCCGGTGAGATTGACAACCTCACTATTAAGTTGGGGCAAAGTACTTGGATTGTGTTGTGCAGGTTCCACGTTGGCGCCGGAATCCCTGGTGTTGCGCCGCACTACACTCCGCCACCATCAACCTTCAACGTGCTTCTTGACTCCTACTGGATTCGATAACCTTGGTTTCTTTCTGAGGGAAAACTCGCCGCTGTACGCATCACACCTTCCTCTTGGGTTCCCAACGGACGAGTGCTTTAGCGTCACAAGCAACGTTTTTTCTGGCGCCTTTGCCGGGGAGATCAAGACACGCTGCAAGGGGAGTCTCCACTTCCAATCTCTTTACTTTGTTTTTGTCTTGCTTTATTTTATTTACTGCTTTGTTTGCTGCATTATATCAAAAACACAAAAAAATTAGTTACTTGCTTTACTTTATTTACTATCTTGTTTGAGTTCTCCATATTAAAAACACAAAAAAATTAGTTACTTGCATTTACTTTATATAGTTTGCTTTATTTACTATTGCTAAAAATGGGTACTCCTAAAAATATTAAGTTGTGTGACTTCACAAACACAAATAATAATGATTTCTTATGCACATCTATTGCTCCACCTGCTACTACAGTAGAATTCTTTGAAATTAAACCTGCTTTACTGAATCTTGTTATGAGAGAGCAATTTTTGGTGTTAGTTCTGATGATGCTGCTGCCCATCTTAATAATTTTGTTGAACTATGTGAAATGCAAAAGTATAAGGATGTAGATGGTGACATTATAAAATTAAAATTGTTTCCTTTCTCCTTAAGAGGAAGAGCTAAAGATTGGTTGCTATCTTTGCCTAAGAATATTATTGATTCATGGACTAAATGTAAGGATGCTTTCATTGGTAGATATTATCCTCCTGCTAAAATTATATCTTTGAGAAGTAGCATAATGAATTTTAAGCAATTGGATAATGAGCATGTTGCCCAAGCATGGGAGAGAATGAAATCTTTGGTTAAAAATTGCCCAACCCATGGACTGACTACTTGGATGATCATCCAAACCTTTTATGCAGGATTGAATATTTCTTCACGGAATCTATTGGATTCAGTTGCTGGAGGTACTTTTATGTCCATCACTCTAGGCGCCGCAACAAAGCTTCTTGATGATATGATGATTAATTACTCTGAATGGCACACGGAAAGAGCTCCACAAGGTAAGAAGGTAAATTCTGTCGAAGAAACCTCCTCCTTGAGTGATAAGATTGATGCTATTATTTCTATGCTTGTGAATGGTAGATCTAATGTTGATCCTAATAATGTTCCGTTAGCTTCATTCGTTTCCCAATAAGAACATGTTGATGTGAACTTCATTAAAAATAATAATTTCAACAACAATGCTTATCAGAACAATTCTAGTAACAACTATAGGCCATATCCTTCTCATAATAATAATGGTTATGGTAATTCTTATGGTAATTCTTACAAAAATAATAGGAATGTACCCTCTGGTCTTGAAGCCATGCTTAAAGAATTTATTAGTACACAAACCGCTTTTAACAAATCTATTGAAGAAAAGATTGGTAAAATTGATATTCTCGCTTCTAAAGTTGATAGTCTTGCTGCTGATGTTGATCTTTTGAAATCGAAAGTTATGCCTAATGAAACTAAAAATATTAAGTCATTTGCTACAGCAAACGCCATCCAAGTTCGAATTAATGAGAATATTAGATTGATTGCCGAATTGCGTGCTAGGTGGGAAAAAGAAGAAAATGCTAAAGATGATAATGTAGCTAAAGTTTGGACTATTACCACCACTAGTAATGCTAATGCTTCACATTTTGCTACACCTCCTACTATCAATGGTAAAATAATTGGTGTTGGCAATGTTTCTACTCCTAATTCAAAGCGTGAAAAATTGCCTGAAACTGCTAAAACTGTTGAAACTGCTTGTGATAAAACTGCTAAAAAAATTCAAGATATTGGGGACAATGATCCCATTGCTTTAGATCATAATGGTTTAGATTTTGATGATTGTCACATCTCTGTAGTTATAAAGTTCTTACAAAAACTTGCTAAGAGTGCTAATGCTAGTGCTATAAATTTGGCCTTTACAAAACATATTACAAATGCTCTCATAAAAGCTAGAGAAGAGAAACTAAAACTTGAAACTTCTATTCCTAGGAAGTTAGAAGATGGTTGGGAGCCCATCATTAAGATGAAGGTCAATGATTTTGATTATAATGCTTTATGTGATCTTGGTGCAAGTATTTCCGTTATGCCTAAGAAAATCTATAATATGCTTGATTTGCCACCATTGAAAAATTGTTATTTGGATGTTAATCTTGCTGAGAATTCTACAAAGAAACCTTTGGGGAGGATTGATAATGTTCGCATTACGGTTAACAATAACCTTGTCCCCGTTGATTTTGTTGTCTTGGATATTGAGTGCAATGCATCTTGTCCCATTATTTTGTGAATACCTTTTCTTCGAACTGTTGGTGCTATTATTGATATGAAGGAAGGTAATATTAAATATCAATTTCCTCTCAAGAAAGGTATGGAACACTTCCCTAGAAAGAGAATGAAGTTACCTTTTGATTCTATCATTAGAACAAATTATGATGTTGATGCTTCGTCTCTTGATAATACTTGATACAGATTTTATGCGCCTAGCTGAAAGGCGTTAAAGAAAAGCGCTTATGAGAGACAACCCATGATTTTACTTCTGAACTTTTGTTTTATATTTGAGTCTTGGAAGTTGTTACTACTGTAGCAACCTCTCCTTATCTTTATTTTATTGCATTGTTGTGCCAAGTAAAGTCTTTGATAGTAAGGTTCATACTAGATTTGGATTACTGCGCAGAAACAGATTTCTTGCTGTCACGAATTTGGGAAGTGTTCTCTGTAGGTAACTCAGAAAAATCTGCAAATTTACGTGAGTGATACTCAGATATGTACTCAACTTTCATTAAATTTGAGCATTTTCATCTGAGCAAGTTTAGTGCCCCAGAGAAATTCGTCTTTACAGACTGTTCTGTTTTTGACAGATTCTGCCTTTTATTTCGCATTGCCTGTTTTGCTATGTTTGATGGATTTCTTTGTTCCATTAACTTTCAGTAGCTTTGTGCAATGTTCAGAAGTGTTAAGAATGATTATGTCACCTCTGAACATGTGAATTTTTGATTATGCACTAACCCTCTAATGAGTTTGTTTTGAGTTTGGTGTGTAGGAAGTTTTCAAGGATCAAGAGAGGAGGATGATACAATATGATCAAGTAGAGTGAAAGCTCTAAGCTTGGGGATGCCCCCGTGGTTCATCCCTGCATATTTCAAGAAGACTCAAGCATCTAAGCTTGGGGATGCCCAAGGCATCCCCTTCTTCATCGACAAATTATCAGGTAACCTCTAGTGAAACTATATTTTTATTCCGTCACATCTTGTGTGCTTTACTTGGAGCGTTTTTATGTTCTTGTTTTTGTTTTGTTTGAATAAAATTGGATCCTAGCATTCATTGTGTGGGAGAGAGACACTCTCGAGAGTTGCATATGAACACATATGTTCTTAGCTTTATTCTTAATGTTCATGGCGAAGGTTGAAACTGCTTCGTTAATTGTTATATGGTTGAAAACAGAAAATGCTACATGTGGTAATTGGTATAATGTCTTGAATAATTTGATATTTGGCAATTGTTGTGCTCATGTTTAAGCTCTTGCATCATATACTTTGCACCTATTAGTGAAGAAATACTGTAGAGCTTGTAGAAATTTGGTTTGCATGATCGGTCTCTCTAAAGTCTAGATATTTTCTGGTGAGGGTTTGAACAACAAGGAAGACAGTGTAGAGTCTTATAATGCTTGCAATATGTTCTTATGTAAGTTTTGCTGTACCGGTTCACACTTGTGTTTGCTTCAAACAACCTTGCTATCCTAAGCCTTGTATTGAGAGGGAATACTTCTCGTGCATCCAAATCCTTGAGCCAAATACTATGCCAATAGTGTCCACCATACCTACCTACTACATGGTATTTCTCTGCCATTCCAAAGTAAATTGCTTGAGTGCTACCTTTAAAATTCCATTCTTTGTCTTTGCAATATATAGCTCATGGGAAAAATAGCCTAAAAACTATTGTGGTATTGAATATGTACTTATGTAACTTATTTCTTATAAGTTGCTTGTTGAGCGATAACCATGTTCCTGGGGACGCCATCAACTATTTCACCTTTGTTGAATATCATGTGAGTTGCTATGCATGTTCGTCTTGTCTGAAGTAAGGGCGATTTATCATGATTTGAATGGTTTGAGCATGCATATTGTTAGAGAAGAACATTGGGCCGCTAACTAAAGCCATGATCCATGGTGGAAGTTTCAGTTTGGACAACAATCCTCAATCTCTTATGACAATATTATCTGTTGTTGAATGCTTATGCATTAAAGAGGAGTCCATTATCCGTTGTCTATGTTGTCCCGGTATGGATGTCTAAGTTGAGAATAATCAAAAGCGAGAAATCCAATGCGAGCTTTCTCCTTAGACCTTTGTACAGGCGGCATAGAGGTACCCCTTTGTGATACTTGGTTAAAACATATGTATTGCAATGATAATCCATGTAATCCAAGCTAATTAGGACAATGTGCGGGCACTATTGGTATACTATGCATGAGGCTTGCAAATTATAAGATATCTTATACATAACACATATGCTTTATTACTACCGTTGACAAAATTGTTTCTTGTTTTCAAAATAAAAGCTCTAGCACAAATATAGCAATCCCTGCTTCCCTCTGCGAAGGGCCATTCTTCTACTTTTATGTTGAGTCAGTTTACCTATTTCCTTCCATCTCAGAAGCAAACACTTGTGTTAACTGTGCATTGATTCTTACATACTTGCATATTATCATATTACTTTATGTTGACAATTATCCATGAGATATACATGTTACAAGTTGAAAGCAACCCCTGAAACTTAAATCTTCCTTTGTGTTGCTTCAATGCCTTTACTATGAATTTATTGCTTTATGAGTTAACTCTTATGCAAGTTTTATTGATGCTTGTCTTGAAAGTACTATTCATGAAAAGTCTTTTCTATATGGTTCAGTTGTTTATTCATTGTATTTACCATTGCTTCGAATCACTTCATTCATTACATATGCTTACAATAGTATTGATCAAGATTATGATAGCATGTCACTTAAGAAATTATCTTTTTATCGTTTACCTACTCGAGGACGAGTAGGAACTAAGCTTGGGGATGCTGATATGTCTCCAACGTATCTATAATTTCTTATGTTCCATGTTTTATGATGATACACACATGTTTTATACACACTTTATGTCATATTTATGCATTTTATGATGATACACACATGTTTTATACACACTTTATGTCATATTTATGCATTTTTCGGCACTAACCTATTGACAAGATGCCGAAGAGCCAGTTGCTGTTTTCTGCTATTTTTGGTTTCAGAAATCCTAGTAAGGAAATATTCTCGGAATTGGACGAAATCAACGCCCAGGGTCTTATTTTTCCACGAAGATTCCAGAAGATCGGAGGAGATACGAAGTGGGGTCACGAGGCGCCAACACAGCAGGGCCGCGCGGCCTGGGCTGGGGCCGCGCCGCCCTGGCGTGTGGGGCCCTCGTGACGCCCTCTGACCTACCCTTCCGCCTACTTAAAGCTTTCGTCGCGAACACCCCAGTACCGAGAGCCACCATACGGAAAACCTTCCAGAGACGCCGCCGCCACCAATCCCATCTCGGGGGATTCAGGAGATCGCCTCCAGCACCCTGCCGGAGAGGGGAATCATCTCCCGGAGGACTCTTCATCGCCATGATCGCCTTCGAATTGATGTGTGAGTAGTTCACCCCTGGACTATGGGTCCATAACAGTAGCTAGATGGTCGTCTTCTCCTCATTGTGCTATCATTATTGGATCTTGTGAGCTGCCTAACATGATCAAGATCATCTATTTGTAATGCTACATGTGGCGTTTGTTGGGATCCGATGAATATGGAATACTATGTTATGTTGATTATCAATCTATTATATATGTGTTGTTTAAGATCTTGCATGCTCTCCGTTGCTAGTAGAGGCTCTGGCCAAGTTGATACTTGTAACTCCAAGAGGGAGTATTTATGCTCGATAGTGGGTTCATGCCTCCATTTAATCTGGGACAAGTGACGGAAAGTTCTAAGGTTGTGGTTGTGCTCGTTGCCACTAGGGATAAAACATCAATGCTTTGTCTAAGGATATTTGTGTTGATTACATTACGCACCATACTTAATGCAATTGTCTATTGTTTGCAACTTAATACTAGAAGGGGTGCGAACGCTAACCTGAAGGTGGACTTTTTAGGCATAGATGCATGCTGGATAGCGGTCTATGTAATTTGTCGTAATGCCCAATATAATTTCACACTACTCATCATAACATGTATGTGCATTGTCATGCCATCTTTATTTGTCAATTGCCCAACTGTAATTTGTTCACCCAACATGCTTATTCTTATCGGAGAGACACCACTAGTGAACTGTGGACCCCGGTCCATTCTTTACATCGAATACAATCTACTGCAAACATTGTTCTTACTGTTCTTTGCAAACATCAACTTCCATACTATACATCTAATCCTTTGTTACAGCAAGCCGGTGAGATTGACAACCTCACTGTTAAGTTGGGGCAAAGTACTTGGATTGTGTTGTGCAGGTTCCACGTTGGCGCCGGAATCCCTGGTGTTGCGCCGCACTACACTCCGCCACCATCAATCTTCAACGTGCTTCTTGACTCCTACTGGATTCGATAACCTTGGTTTCTTTCTGAGGAAAAAATCGCCGCTGTACGCATCACACCTTCCTCTTGGGGTTCCCAACGGACGAGTGCTTTACCGTCACAAGCAGTTATACAAGAGGCTTACTAGGGACTCCTTGTTGTTTACATAACACACATGTATCAATGTTTCGGTTAATACAATTATAGCATGGTATGCAAACATTTATCATAAACACAAAGATATTATAATAACCACTTTATTATTGCCTCTTGGGCATATCTCCAACAACTTCTTCGAGTCGGGCACGCTGAGCTCCTTCCCCTCCTAGCCCCCCTCCTATCTCTCCCCCACGGTGGGCACGTAGGAATAATACGACGTGGGCACTCACTCCTAGTCCTAGCCCCCTCTCGTAGCCGAGGATGATGATGAGGTGGAGGATGTGAGTGACCCAGAGCAGCACGGGGGTTGGGAGGAGGAGGAGGGTGGGGAGGACATGCAGCATGGGGGTGGGGAGGAGGAAGAGGAGGGGACGAGGAGGACCTCTCGGAGGATGAGGGCTTGGGGGACTTATCGTTTGAGCTTGATGCAAGCCTAGTTTGGGAAGCGCCGGCGGAGGAGCACTACGCTGCAGCTGAGGAGAGGCTGAGGCCACGTGATAAGAAGCCATATCAGCGTGGGAAAACACGGCTCCCATCGCTGAGAACGTGGCCCTACAACGATGTTGTTCTAGAGCCCGCTGGAAGGAGGTACATGCTAATTTTGTCATTTTGTTATTGCAATTTTATCATTATCGAATTTTCTTTCACATATATATTGATGTTGTCGTTTCATTGTGCAGTTCGTTCAAGTTTGAAGATCCATTGAGGAAGCCGCCACGTGGCTACGCGAACATCGTTGGGGGCCTACTTAGAAAGTATTTCGCTGGGATTGTCAATCTCCCTACTGGTGGCTGTGACGTAGCTTGGAGGTGGGCGCACTTCAGGCTCGCGCCAGATCCTCATTGGAAGTACGCCAACATGAAGGAGTTGGTTGTTCGCAAATTATGGGTACGTGACTTTTGACTTATTAGCATTCAAACACTCCTTGGTTGACAATAGGTGCATTAATGCACGTTGTTTTACCTATGTGCATGGTTGCTGAAATACTTCTCGAGGGCCGAGGGTAAGGAACTTGCATGTGATGATGTCCTACACGAGATGGCAAGGACGAGGGTAACTGGCATGCACTACGAGGCACATGTTCAGTGCGTCCGCAACTGGCACGTTGACCGCTTCGTTCATTGTCTAAGGAGGATGCTCGGGACACGCTCATGGCACTGTGGCAGTACCTTCGGGTATTTGCATTTATGTGTTATTGATTACTTTATCGCCATGTAGTTTATATTACCATAATGGGTCTATCTTGTGTATGTAGAACCCTCCTCAGTACGTCGGCAATGACCACAAGTGCTTTGTGGCGATGGTCATGTGGTGGACATGCCCTAGTACCTCAACAAGCACGATGAGGGCAAGCTGAAGCGGGAAGAGATGCGAGGTGGATCGCATATCCAAGGTAGTATCCCCATCTCTCTTCACATGCAGGCCGAGGTGAGCAAATGGTTCCTTCATTCTTTGTATTCACATTATATATTGTTAAATCTGCATGGGTGTGCCACTTCACTTAATTACATGTTCTCTTTTGCAGAAAGTCAGGACAGGGGCGAAGCCGAACGTCTTTAGCTTTATAAAAAAGATGAAGCAAAGGAAGACGCCGCATCCTGAGACGGGGTCCTTATGGGTTAATGAGCAATCCGAGACCCAGTGTACGGCGTTGTTCTCGAAGTTCAAGCAGAAGCACGGTGAGAGCTCCAACCCAAGGGCTGAGGACTTTGACGTTGAGGTGGCGGTGCTTGAGGGAGAAGGCATGAAGCATGGCCGCATATGGCTTGGTGAAGGGTGCATCGACCCATCGACTGTTCCATCTCTCCGCCAGATCCATCCTGGTCGTAAGAGCGGCCAGCCTCAGGTAGATACCCGGCCACGGGCTTCGGATCTAGCTGTCAAGCGGCTACAGGTATGTTCCTCGGTCCTCTATGTTTCTTTACATGCTTTTCATTGAAATGTTAATGACATCGCGGTAACACAACGTAGGTCGAGACGGCAGTAAGGGAACAAGAGGCCCAGGAGCGGCAGGCGCATCTGGAGCAGCATGTTAGGGACTACCAGCAGCAGCAGGCACAGATGATGCAGCAACACCAGCAACAGATGAGCTGGATGATGAGCCAAGCCAATCTATCTTCTCCACCGGGGAGTGGTCTTCCTCTTCCTCCTTTCTCCTTGCCGTGGGTAAGTGGTTAACTCCATATCTCCATCTTATTTTCTCTTGTCTTATTGACTAATCATATCACCAGCAGCAGATGCAGGGGCCTTCACAGATGATGCCGAACGTGCCGCTCATCCAGACATCGTCCACTAAGAGCCCGGTGACACCTTTCACCATAAACAACACGAACATCATCCGGAACCTGATCCCCGGTGACTCCTCCTACACTTGTGCCCAACGCGCTTCTAGGTTGTAGAATGACATGACACTTGTAAATTTAGCCATTCCATGCCACCATGTTCAATTCCATGTCAATATGCAAATGCTAGTACTTGTTGAAGTGTAGCCATGGAGCCATGCTTGTTCAATTCCATGTCAACATGCAAATGCTAAATGAATGCCACGATGTTCAATTCTCATGCCATGCTTTCCTTTTCACCTTGTAGGAGAACGACAAAGCAATGACGATGATGCCATGGAAAGCAATGGAGGAGGACAAGGTTGATAACATGGATTCTATGAACTTGTCATCATGCTTTTCCTTGTGGTTGTTCGACTATGCACTTATAATTCTTGGATTGTATGCACTTGCTCGAATATGCACTTGGTGTCGTTGTAATTTACTTGTATGGACTCTCCATGCACTTGTATGGACTATATATATTTGTTATATGTTCTTGAAGTGCTACACATATTGTTGTTGAGGATATATATCATATATATTGAATTATGTGCAGGAAATAATAAAAAACAGCAAAACCTGAAAATTACTAGGGCATTTGCCCGCGTGTATGCACACAGCAAAGGACATTTGGTCACTTTGCCGTGTGCACACACACGGCAAAGGCGCCACATGGCGCGCAGCTGTGCTCCTGGGAGCCAATTGGGGCGTGCTGCAAATCTTTGCCGTGCGGTTTGGGGCTAGGGCGCACGGCAAAGAGAGGGTCACGGCGACACGCGGCGCACGGCAAAGGTGCCAACGCACGGCAAAGGCATCTGTACGGCAGACGTGATGCGCACGGCAATGCCGCTGCGCACGGCAACCCCACGGTGCACGGCAACGCCGTGGCGCACGACAAAGTAAATAGACCGCACAGCAAAGCACGCTTGCTCGGCAACGATGCGGACGGATGATAATGAGCTGGGCGCACGACAAAGCCTTTTCCATGCAACATAGGCGAGCCGCATGGCAAAGATCTCGTTGACGTCAAAATCATTTCCGTGCGATGTTTGCCATGCGGCATCACACGGCGAAGCCTTTGCCGCGCATATGGGGCTTTTTCCGTGCAACTCGTCGCACGGCAACGAGCTGTTTTCCCTTAGTGTAGCTGGCCCTTTTTCAAAGTAGTTGCCATTGGATCTAGTTACGTCCAAGTCATGATGTAGTAGTAATCACGAAGCAGTGAGATCTCATCCTTTCAATTTGACATTTCAATATTCTAAAGATACAATTGAGAGCAACATCTGAGACAGTATGTAACAAGCAACAATCTGTTACACCGGCCAGGCCGCCCCTAGTTGTAGACCATGTACTTGGGCGTGGCACTGAACTTTTTGTATCCCTTGACGACCTTGTCCACAGCGTCCAGGAAGTCCTTCTCCGTGACCGTCTTCCTACGCGCACGGATGGCGTACATGCCGGCTTCCGTGCACACACTTCTGATATCAGCACCTACAACACACGGAAGCAAAAGACCGGGATGACACAGACAAACATGGAAGCTAGCCAGATCATATGAACTCCGTCGTGCAGAGTAGCAGACACTTACCGGTGGAGTTGGGGCAAAGGCGAGCCAGCAGCTCAAACCGGATGCCCCGCTCACAGTTCATGGTCCGGGTATGGATATTGAAGATCTGAGTGCGTCCCTCAAGATCCGGCAATCCAAACTCAACCTTCCTGTCCAGCCGCCCAGGACGAAGCAGCGCAGGGTCCAAGGTGTCAGGCCTGTTGGTCGCCATTAGCACCTTGATGTTGCCTCGAGCATCAAAACCGTCAAGCTGGTTCACGATCTCGAGCATGGTGCGTTGGACCTCGTTGTCGCCCCCAGCACCATCGTCGAAGCGAGCGCCACCGATGGCATCAACCTCATCAAAGAAGATGATGCATGCCTTCTTTGACCTCGCCATCTCGAAGAGCTCCCGGACCATCCGTGCCCCTTCACCAACATACTTTTGGACCAGCTCGCTTCCTATCACGCGGATAAAGCAAGCGTCCGTTCGGTTGGCTACTGCCCTGGCGAGAAGGGTCTTCCCAGTTCCGGGAGGGCCATAGCACAGGACTCCCTTAGGAGGGTCGATGCCGAGCTTCACAAACTTTTCAGGGTGCAACATAGGAAGCTCGACAACCTCACGCATTTTCTCAATCTGCGCCTTGCATCCACCAACATCGTTGTATGTGACATCCGGCTTTTCTTCGACGGTCATCATAGTGACACTTGGGTCGATCTTGGGTGGCAGAGGAATTTGAATCTGGTACTTGTTACGGTCAACTCTGCATAGCACACAGGATGAGAATCAGCCTAGAATAGTAGATGGTATGGCTTTTCAATTGATCCAAGAATACATTGCAAACAACTTATGTGTAAAGCACTGAGATCCTGTAAACCTAGAATTGTTTTCATTTCCCGGAACACAATAATTTGTATGTGGGGTATAAGAATGTCCGGCTAAGTTAAGGTGAAACATAACTGATCTGAGGACTGATACTTTGCTAAGCAATCCTCCCTTAGACCACCACAAAATCCCATAAACTCAGTTATTATGCTTTACATAAATTATAACACACGCGGACACTGTACACAACATATGCTAATATTTTCTCAAGCTGTAAAACGTATATTACATGCTGATCACACAGAAAAGAGGCCAACAACTGTTTGCACAAAATTCTAGTGCTTAACCATGCTAACTAACAAAAAGGTAAGTTAAGAATAATCTTAAATACTTCCCACGAAATAGTACTAACTATTATCAAACTTTGCTCTATAGTTTAGTTAAAGATCGGATTAATTGCGCCTAGGAATATAATAAGTCGAGTGAAAGTTGCTTCGTGTAAACAACAAAACATATCATAATATTTCCACTGCTGCAAGAAAAAATATAGGGTATACAAACAAGAAACTTACCCAACTCGCATTCCTTCCTCAATATCAGTTGGTGAAACCTTGTCCCCTAGCCCGACAACAAACTGCAGAATCCAAAAAGAGAACATCACAATGACATCAGAGTTGAACTACCTGGATGCATGATTGGCTTGCTGTAACATTATATTAACGTACCTTTGCAATTTGTTTGACATTTATGACATATTTTGCGTCGTCAGTATTAGGATTTATGATCTTCGTGCATCTTGCAGCCTTCATAACAGAAAAGAAAACGCTGCTATGAGGAAGACCATGGGAAATAACCAATTTTATGCATTTGAGATTGACTGCCTGAAGCTAAAAAAAGGATTTGTGAAATTCATGCTAATTCACCTGCAATGGCTGCTCTTCCTGCATCACCTTTTTATCTGATACAAGATCCCATTCGCTTGGTTGAGCCAATCCAGTATCCGACTCCTTTATCCCTGCAATTCAACGAAACTTGCAGTTGAGATGAGATTGACGCAACAAGGCGCAATGAAATATGTAACTGCACACACCGACTAGAAATCTCATTAACTAGTGACAAATTGGACATTACGTTTCAGCGTGGAATTAAGTTGAGTATCTTCCTCCCAAGAAAATAATAACTAGTACACCTAACCCTAAATCCACGATAAGTTAAAAAGGAGTATTTCAATCAGCACGTACCACAAAGGTCATTGATCGTCTTGGCCTTCTCTTTTATCCCCTTCTCGACCTTCTTGATGCTTGCCGAGTACGGGCCTAACCCCTGATAGACCAAAAATCATCCAAAATCAGAAGTTTCAGTCACGAAATTCATCAACCAAAAATCTAAAGCCACAGGACGAAATCCTCGCGTCTGAACAAGTTCAGATGGCCAAGACTTCTAGACTACGAATAAATAGATAGATTAATCCTGCAGGCACTCACGTAGGTCTTGAGGAGAGCGATGTCGTCCTCGTCGAGTGGCCGGGGGTTCTTCTCGTCGGGCTCGGGAGACATGGCTGCGCTCCCTACTTCAACCTCGAGCGGCTGCTGACGGTTTGTTGGAAGTTGGAACTCGGCCCTTCGAAATCTGCTCGGTTTGGCTGGACGACGGAACGAAGTCGCTCAAGGTTGCCGGACAAAGGAAAACTCGCTCTCGATTCTGGTGATTACAGACCATGGACTGCTCTGCTTATAAAGTGCTGCAGATATCAGACTCACGTGCGACTCGGAAAGGAAAAACCAAACATGCTAGTATCCGACTATGATTCAGCTAGCAACTAACTTATCTAGTGGGACACCTACCAAATTTTGCCAAGGAAATAAAGGATACGCTGCATGGTGTGTCCCCGCTCCGAGTTTGGAAAAGGACGGCTCTATCGGCTGTACGACACGGCAGGAGGTGCTGCGTGACGTGGCAATAGCGTCCCACACTACACTACCAGAAACGGGGTATTCACAACGTAGGTCCACCAAGAGCAGAAGTTTCTCCTAGGGCGATCGGGGAGGCGATCGCGTGTAGCTAGGCTCCCGATCCGCCGTGTCTCCAGGAGTGCGGCGGTAGGGTTCGAGATGGCTTCGTCGGCTAGAACTCCAGTGAGGGGCCCGATCGCCGGTGAAATCTGGCGCGGATGAGTTGGCTGCGGGACTGTCAGCGAAGATGGGTGACCTGCTGTTGACAGATAAGGAGGCCACAGGGCTGGTGATCAAGAGCGGCAATGCGCCACAAGCCCCTCGCCCAAAGTGGACGATCGTTGGCAAGGTATGCTCTCCTCGTAAACTGGTGATTGGAGCGCTGGAACGGGCAATGCAAAAGGCGTGGGGTTTGCACCGATCTGCGTAGTTCCGTGACATTGGGAATAATCGGTTTGTGGTTCATTTCTCGTCGGAGGGCGAATGGAAGCATGTCAAGAAAGGAGGGCCCTGGCAGTTCGACTTCAACGTCGTTCTGATAAAGGACTATGACGGATCCATCTGCCCATCGGACATGGTCTTTGATTCGCTGGATATCTGGGTTCGTGTGCTTGACTTGCCGATGGATATGATGAACAGAGCCTATGGTGAACTGATCGGTAACTGGGTCGGAAAATACATTGATGAAGATGGTATTGCATGGGGAAAAGACTTGAGGATTAGGGCCTCTGTAAAGTTAACTAGCCGCTGGTGCGGGGAGTTAACCCGAAGGAGTCCAAGGACGAAGAGGTTGGGAAATGGTTTGATCTGAAATATGAGAAAGTACCACACTTCTGCTTTGATTGTGGTTGTTTGGTGCACCCGAGGAAAAGTGTCAGGCTGAAGAAGATGCAGGGCAGCAATGGGGTGAGTGGTTGCGTGCCTCCCCATCTAGAAACTACAAGCCTCCGCCACCGGCAAGGCCGTCTGTATCTGCTAGTAGCTATGGGAGTAGATCGTTCGGCTCAGACATACGCCAAAGGGAGGGTATATCTGTTCGTGATATACCACCAAGAAGGAGCTGGACACAGGACCAGGAGTACTCGAGCTCCACTCGCACTGGCGGAAGGGACCAACGTTATGACTACGTTGAGGTTGTAAGCCCGGAGAAACGCCACAGGGCGCGAGCTTATGGTCAACAAGGGGGGAAAGCCCCTGTCGAGCAGCCGGGAAGATCCAGGGTTGGCACATTCAATCGCCGACCTCGCTATAGTGGGGGCCAGGAGGAGACACAAGACAAATTTGTGCCACTTTATTATGTATCTATGCTATGCTATTGACAATCACTTTGTTTTCCATGCACCTTATACATTTTCTTTTGTTTGATTACTATTCATGTTTTAGCATGGTTATTAAGTTTCATTGTTTGATTATATCTATCATGCTTATGTTAGGATTCTATGATTCCAGCTATGTTTGCTTTTAAACTTAGATTGATGAAAGTATTGTGACAGCATGTCACCTAAAAAATTATTTGTTTGTTATCACTTACCTACTCGAGGACGAGCAGGAGTTAAGCTTGGGGATGTTGATATGTCCCAAATGTATCTATAATTTTTGATGCTCCATGCTTGTTTTGCTACAATTCTTATATGTTTTATGTGCACTTTTCCACACTTTTTAGCATTTTCTGGGACTAACCTATTAACGCAGTGCCGCAGTGCTAGTTCCTGTTTTCTGCTGTTTTTGTGTTTCAGAAAAGTTGTACATGGAAGTTTCTCAAAATTGGACGAAACAGAAGTCCAGAGTCTTATTTTTCCGGGACGAAGGAGCCAGAAGGACACACGCAGGAGAGCTGCCACGTGGCAGTACATAGGGCAGGCGCGACCCCACCCTTGGCCACGCCTGGCCCATGTACTCGCGCCTCGTCACCTTGTTTGCTCCGCCCTTCCGCCTATTTATTCCTCGTATCGGGAAAAACCCCAGGGACCCGAGCCTCCATCCACGAAAAGTTCCGACGCCGCCGTCAACCGAAACCCTAGTTCGGGAGGGTTCTGCAGTCCATCTCGGCACCATGCCAGAGAGGGAAATCGCCACCGGAGGCCTCTACATCGCCATGTCTTAATCCGAGGTGATGCGTGAGTAGTCCTCCACGGGACTATAGGTCCATAGTAGTAGCTAGATGGCTGTCCTCTCCTTGTTGTGCTTCATGTATAGATCTTGTGAGTTGCCTAACATGATCAATATCATCTATTTGTAATTGCTACATGTTGGTTTAATGTGGATCCGATTTATAGAGAGATTCCTTTGGTTGAGATTATGTATTATGTTATCATGATCTTGCATGCTCTCCGTTTCTAGTAGATGCTCTGGCCAAGTAGATGCTAGCGACTCCAAGAGGGAGTATTTATGCTCGATAGTGGGTTCATGCCTCTATTTAACCATGGGAAGTGACCTTGTTCTCTATGGTTGTAGATGTGTTGTTGCTACTAGGGAGAAAACAACGGTGTTCTATTCAAGGGTAGTTTCATCGTTTACTTTAAAGCGATAGTCTGTTGCTTGGAACTTAATACTGGAGGGTGTCGCGGATGCAATCCTGAAGGTGGATTATTAGTCATAGATGCAGTTGGATTACGGTCTATGTATATTGTTGTAATGCACACATACTTTCATAGCATGTACTCTGCACCAACCATTAGCGTAGAATCGCTATTTGTCAATTTTCCATCTGTAATTTGTTTACCCAGTATATATTTATTTTATTGGGGAGGCGCCTCTAGTGAACTGTGGACCCGGTCCTTCTTCTTTTAATTGCAATCTTCTACAACATTTTTCTGTTCTGTTCTCTGCAAAAAATTCTTCTTCCACACGGTTCATTTAATCCTTTGTTTCAGCAAAACCAGTGAGCTTAACAACCTCGCTGGAAGTTGGTGACAAAGTACTTGGTTGTTTGTGTGCAGGTCTCCACGTTGCTGCTGACGCCGGCAGTGCGCCCTGCCACGATTTGGTTCGCAACACCTCGGGAGAGAACGTTTTCTCCTACTGGTCGATAAACCTTGTTTTCTTACTGAGGGAAAACTTCCTGTTTTGCTCATCATACCTTCCTCTTTGGGTTCTAATCAACGTTGCGCATAAATTCTCCTTCATCAACTCCGCGCCCAACAAAGACTTTTTCTGGCGTCGTTGCCGGGCAGAAAAGCATCTCTTCTGCGAGGGGAGTCTCTCACTCTCAACTCTTTTACTCTGTTATTGTTTTGCTTGCATATTTTATTTTTATCTTGTTTGCATTTTATATCGAAAATCCAAAAAAAATAGTATAGCTTTTATTTCTGTTGCTTGTATTATTTTTATTAAATGGCTACTCCTGAGAATACTAAGTTGTGTGATTTTACTAGCACCAACAACAATGATTTTATTTGCACACCCATTGCTCCACCTGCTCCTGAAGCAGCTTTTTATGAGATTAAGCCTGCCTTGTTGAACCTTGTTATGAAAGAGAAATTTTCTAGTGTTAGTATTGCTGATGCTGCTTCTCACCTCAACAATTTTGTTGAGCTATGTGAGATGAAAAATATAAGGATGTAGGTGGTGATATTATTAAATTAAAATTGTTTCCTTTCTCATTAAGAGATAGAGCTAAGGAGTGGTTGCTATCTTTGCCTAGAAATATTATTGATTCTTGGGTTAAATGCAAAAATGCTTTTATTAGAAAATATTATCCTCCTGCTAAAATTATATCTTTGAGAAGTGATATTATGAAGTTTAGACAATTTGATACCGAGCATATTGCCCAAGCTTGGGAAAGAATGAAATCTTTGGTTAAAAAGTGTCCCACTCATGGACTGACTACTTGGATGATTATTCAAACCTTCTATGCAGGACTAAATTTTTCTTCAAGGAACTTATTGGATTCAGCTGCGGGAGGCACTTTTATGTTTATGACCCTTGGGGCGGCTACAAAACTTCTTGGTAATATGATGGTAAATTATTCGGAGTTGCATACCAAGAGAGCTCCACAAGGTAAAAAGGTAAATTATGTTGAGGAAACTTCTACTTTGAGTGATCAGATTGATGCTATTATGTCTATGCTTGCAAATAATAATGCTCCTGTGGATCCAAACAATGTTCCTTGGCCTCTTTAGTTGCTCAAGAAGAAAATGTAGATGTGAATTTTATTAAGAGCAACAACTTTAATAATAATGCCTATAGGAATAATTTTGGTAGCAATAATTATAGGCCGTATCGTCCCAACAATGGAAGTGATTTTAGTAACTCTTATTGTAATTCTTATAACAACAATAGGAGTGCTCCCTCTGAGCTTAAGGGTATGCTCAAAGATTTTATTAGTAAACACACTACTTTTAATAAATCTATGGAGGAAAAGTTTAGCAAAATAGATGCTCTTATTTCTAAAGTGGATAGCCTTGCTCTTGATTTTGATCTTCTTAAATTAAAGGTTGTTCCTCATGGTAATACTGAGAATAAAACTTTTTCTCAAGCAAATGCTATTCAAGTTATAATTGATGACAATATGAGGTTGTTAGCTGAATTGCATGGTAGGTCGGAAAGAGAAGATGAGATGGCTAGAGAAAATAATTTAGCCAAGGTTTACACAATCACCACCAATAGTAATACTGAACATTTGAATGCTAGCAAACCTCCTATTACTACTAGCAAAATCGAAAATGTAGGAAAAGTCCCCACTCCACATAGAAAAGTGTATAAACCCATTAAAACTGTTCCCGACAAGCGTGCTAGAAATTTTAGAGGTGTGGGAGATAATTATCCATCTACTTTTGATAGAAATGATTTTGATTTTGAAAGTTGTACCATTGCTGAAGTTATAAAGTTCTTGCAAAAGCTCGCTGGAACTCCCAATGCTAGTGAATAAAATGTTGCTCTTACAAAGCATATTGCTAGTGCTATTATGAAAATGAGGGAAGAGAAGTTGAAACATGAGGCTTCAATTTCTAAAAAGTTAGAAGATGGTTGGGAACCAATTATTAAGATGAGAGTAGAAGAATTTGATTGTAATGCTTTATGTGTACTTGGTGCAAGTATTTCTGTTATGCCTAGAAGAGTTTATGATATGGTTGACTTGCCACCGTTAGAAAAATGTTATCTGGATGTTCTTCTTGTTGATGTTGCTACAAAGAAACCTTTGGGGAGATTTGATAATGTTCTTATACAAGTGAATAATAATTATGTTCCCGTTGATTTTGTTGTTTTGGATATTGAATGCAATGCTTCATGCCCTATTAGTTTGGGAAGACCGTTTCTTAGAACTGCAGGTGCTATCATTGATATGAGAGATGGAATAATTCATTATCAATTTCCACTCAAAAGAGGTATGGAACACTTACCTAGAAAAAGAAAGAAGTCACCTTATGACTCTATTTATAGGACAACTTATGGTGTTGATGAGCCACCTCTTGACAATACTTGATTTGCACCCTTTCTGCGCCTAGCTCAAAGGCGTTAAAGAAAAGCGCTTATGGGAGACAACCCATGTTTTACTTCTGTTATTTTTGCTTTGTTGAGTCTTGGAAGTTATTGCTACTGTAATAACCTCTTTTTATCGTTTTTATTTCGTTTTTGTGCCAAGGGTAGCTGCTGGCGCGTAGTTGACGTGGGAGTTAGAAATCTTTGTGGTGTAGCTTTTCTTCAGTTCCCCGACAACGGCGCCAGAAAAAGAGCTTGATGGCGTGTATTTCACACGTTCGTTGGGCAACCCCAAGAGGAAGGTATGATGCGCACAGCAGCAAGTTTTCCCTCGAAAAGAAACCAAGGTTTATCGAACCAGGAGGAGCCAAGAAGCACGTTGAAGGTTGATGGCGGCGGGATGTAGTGCGGCGCAACACCGGGGATTCCGGCGCCAACGTGGAACCCGCACAACACAACCAAAGTACTTTGCCCCAACGAAACAGTGAGGTTGTCAATCTCACCGGCTTGCTGTAACAAAGGATTAACCGTATTGTGTGGAAGATGATTGTTTGCAGAGAAAATAGTAAAAACAAGTATTGCAGCAGATTGTATTTCAGTATTAAAAGAATGAACCGGGGTCCACAGTTCACTAGAGGTGTCTCTCCCATAAGATAAAAGCATGTTGGGTGAACAAATTACAGTCGGGCAATTGACAAATAGAGAGGGCATAAAAATGCACATACATGACATGATAAGTATAGTGAGATTTAATTGGGCATTACGACAAAGTACATAGACCGCCATCCAACCGCATCTATGCCTAAAAAGTCCACCTTCGGGTTATCATCCGAACCCCTCCAAGTATTAAGTTGCAAAGCAACGAGACAATTGCATTAAGTATGGTGCGTAATGTAATCAACAACTACATCCTCGGACATAGCGCCAATGTTTTATCCCTAGTGGCAACAGCACAACACAACCTTAGAACTTTCTGTCACTGTCCCAGGTGTCAATGCCGGCATGAACCCACTATCGAGCATAAATACTCCCTCTTGGAGTTAAAAGTAAAAACTTGGCCAGAGCCTCTACTAGAAACGGAGAGCATGCAAGATCATAAACAACACATATGTAATAACTTGATAATTAACATGACATGGTATTCTCTATCCATCGGATCCCGACAAACACAACATATAGAATTACGGATAGATGATCTTGATCATGTTAGGCAGCTCACAAGATCCAACAATGAAGCACAATGAGGAGAAGACAACCATCTAGCTACTGCTATGGACCCATAGTCCAGGGGTGAACTACTCACTCATCACTCCGGAGGCGACCATGGCGGTGTAGAGTCCTCCGGGAGATGAATCCCCTCTCCGGCGGGTGCCGGGAGATCTCCGAGAATCCCCCGAGATGGGATCGGCGGCGACGGCGTCTCGGTAAGGTTTTCCGTATCGTGGTTTTTCGCATCGGGGGTTTCGCGACGGAGGCTTTAAGTAGGCGGAAGGGCGGAGTCGGGGACCGGACGAGGGGCCACACCATAGGGCGGCGCGGGCCCCCTAGGCCGCGCCGCCTTGTGGTGTCGCCACCTCGTGGCCCCACTTCGTGTGTTCTTCGGTCTTCCGGAAGCTCCGTGGAAAAATAGGCCCTCGGGTCTTCGTTTCGTCCAATTCCGAGAATATTTCGTTACTAGGATTTTTGAAACCAAAAACAGCGAGAAAACGAGAACCGGCACTTCGGCATCTTGTTAATAGGTTAGTTCCAGAAAATGCACGAATATGACATAAAGTGTGCATAAAACATGTAGATATCATCAATAATATGGCATAGAACATAAGAAATTATCGATACGTCGGAGACGTATCAGCATCCCCAAGCTTAGTTACGCTCGTCCCGAGCGAGTAAAACGATAACAAAGATAATTTCGAAGTGATATGCCATCATAACCTTGATCATACTATTTGTAAACATATGTAGTGGATGCAGCGATCAAAACAATGGTAATGACATGAGTAAACAAGTGAATCATATAGCAAAGACTTTTCATGAATAGTACTTCAAGACAAGCATCAATAAGTCTTGCATAAGAGTTAACTCATAAAGCAATAAATCAAAGTAAAGGCATTGAAGCAACACAAAGGAAGATTAAGTTTCAGCGGATGCTTTCTACTTGTAACATGTATATCTCATGGATAATAGTCAACATAGAGTAATATAACAAGTACAATATGCAAGTATGTAGGAATCAATGCACAGTTCACACAAGTGTTTGCTTCTTGAGGTGGAGAGAGATAGGTGAACTGACTCAACATAAAAGTAAAGAGAATGGTCCTTCAAAGAGGAAAGCATCGATTGCTATATTTGTGCTAGAGATTTTATTTTGAAAACATGAAACAATTTTGTCAACGGTAGTAATAAAGCATATGAGTTATGTACATTATATCTTACAAGTTGCAAGTCTCATGCATAGTATACTAATAGTGCCCGCACCTTGTCCTAATTAGCTTGGACTACCGGATCTTTGCAATGCACATGTTTTAACCAAGTGTCACAATGGGGTACCTCCATGCCGCCTGTACAAAGGTCTAAGGAGAAAGCTCGCATTTTGGATTTCTCGCTTTTGATTATTCTCAACTTAGACATCCATACCGGGATAACATGGACAACAGATAATGGACTCCTCTTTAATGCATAAGCATGTGGCAACAATTGTTATTCTCATATGAGATTGAGGATATATGTCCAAACTGAAACTTCCACCATGAATCATGGCTTTAGTTAGCGGCCCAAAGTTCTTCTCTAACAACATGCATGCTCCAACCATAAAGGTGGTAGATCTCTCTTACTTCGGACAAGACGGACATGCATAGCAACTCACATGATATCCAACAAAGAATAGTTGATGGCGTCCCCAGAAACATGGTTATCGCACAACAAGCAACTTAATAAGAGATAAAATGCATAAGTACATATTCAATACCACAATAGTTTTTAAGCTATTTTGTCCCATGAGCTATATATTGCAAAGGTGAATGATGGAATTTTAAAGGTAGCACTCAAGCAATTTACTTTGGAATGGCGGATAAATACCATGTAGTAGGTTGGTATGGTGGACACAAATGGCATAGTGGTTGGCTCAAGTATTTTGGATGCATGAGAAGTATTCCCTCTCGATACAAGGTTTAGGCTAGCAAGGTTATTTGAAACAAACACAAGGATGAACGGTACAGCATAACTCACATAAAAGACATATGGTAAACATTATAAGACTCCATACCGTCTTCCTTGTTGTTCAAAACTCAATACTAGATGTTATCTAGACTCTAGAGAAACCAAATATGCAAACCAAATTAGCAAGCTCTAAGTATTTCTTCATTAATGGGTGCAAAGTATATGATGCAAGAGCTTAAACATGAGCACAACAATTGCCAAGTATCAAATTATCCAAGACATTATAGCATTTTACTACATGTATCATTTTCCAATTCCAACCATATAACAATTTAACGAAGAAGAAACTTCGCCATGAATACTATGAGTAGAACCTAAGGACATATTTGTCCATATGCTACAGCGGAGCGTGTCTCTCTCCCATAAAGTGAATGCAAGGATCCATTTTATTCAAACAAAACAAAAACAAAAACGAACCGACGCTCCAAGCAAAGTACATAAGATGTGACGGAATAAAAATATAGTTTCAGGGGAGGAACCTGATAATGTTGTCGATGAAGAAGGGGATGCCTTGGGCATCCCCAAGCTTAGACGCTTGAGTCTTCTTAGAATATGCAGGGGTGAACCACCGGGGCATCCCCAAGCTTAGAGCTTTCACTCTCCTTGATCATATTGCATCATACTCCTCTCTTGATCCTTGAAAACTTCCTCCACACCAAACTCGAAACAACTCATTAGAGGGTTAGTGCATAATAAAAATTCACATGTTCAGAGGTGACACAATCATTCTTAACGCTTCTGGACATTGCATAAAGCTACTTGGACATTAATGGATCAAAGAAATTCATCCAACATAGCAAAAGAGGCAATGCGAAATAAAAGACAAAATCTGTCAAAACAGAACAGTCCGTAAAGATGGATTTTATTAGGCCACCGAGACTTGCTCAAACGAAAATGCTCAAATTGAATGAAAGTTGCGTACATATCCGAGGATCATGCTCGTAAATTGGCGTAATTTTCTGAGCTACCTACAGAGAGATAGACCCAGATTCGTGACAGCAAAGAAATCTGGAACTGCGCAGTAATCCAAATCTAGTACTTACTTTTCTATCAAAGACTTTACTTGGCACAACAAAAACTCAAACTAAGATAAGGAGAGGTTGCTACAGTAGTAAACAACTTCCAAGACACAAATATAAAACAAAGTACTGTAGTAAAAACATGGGTTGTCTCCCATAAGCGCTTTTCTTTAACGCCTTTCAGCTAGGCGCAGAAAGTGTATCTCAAGTAACATCGAGAGATGAAGCATCAACATCATAATTTTTTCTAATGATAGAATCATAAGGTAACTTCATTCTCTTTCTAGGGAAGTGTTCCATACCTTTCTTGAGAGGAAATTGATATTTAATATTACCTTCCTTCATATCAATAGTAGCACCAACGGTTCGAAGAAAAGGTCTTCCCAATATAATGGGGCAAGATGCATTGCATTCAATATCCAAGATAACAAAATCAACGGGGAAAAGGTTATTGTTAACCATAATATGAACATTATCAACTTTCCCCAAAGGTTTCTTTTAGCATTATCAGCGAGATTAACATCCGGATAACAGTTTTTCAATGGTGGCAAGTCAAGCATATCATAGACTTTCTTAGGCATAACGAAATACTTGCACCAAGATCACATAAAGCATTACAATCAAAATCTTTGACTCTCATTTTAATGATGGGCTCCCAACCATCCTCTAGCTTTCTAGGAATAGAAGTTTCAAGTTTTAGTTTTTCTTCTCTAGCTTTTATGAGAGCATTTGTAATATGTTTTGTGAAAGCCAAATTTATAGCGCTAGCATTGGGACTTTTAGCAAGTTTTTGCAAGAACTTTATAACTTCAGAGATGTGGCAATCATCAAAATCTAAATCATTACAAGCAATGGGATTATCATCCCCAAGGTTGGAAAAAATTTCAGCAGTTTTATCACAAGCAGTTTCAGCAGTTTTAGCAGTTTCAGGTAATTTTGCGCGCTTTGCACTAGGAGTAGAAGCATTGCCAACACCAATTATTTCACCATTGATAGTAGGAGGTGCAGCAACATATGAAGAATTAGCATTGCTAGTGGTGGTAATAGTCCAAACTTTAGCTACATTTTCCTTTTTAGCTAGTTTTTCATTTTCTTCTCTATCCCACCTAGCACGCAGTTCAGCCATTAATCTTATATTCTCATTAATTCTAACTTGGATGGCATTTGCTGTAGTAACAATTTTATTTTCAATATCCTCAGGTTTAGCAGCCATTTTATTAATTAAAGAAGATTGTGACGCAGACATGTATGAGATTCGGTCTTCAGCATTTGCAAGTTTGGTTTGCAACCCAGAAATCTCCATATTCAAATTTTCAAGTTGATTTCCTATTTTCTTCAACAAAGTAGATTGTTCATTCATAGTTTTAGTAAACAATTTATTTTGCTCATATTGTGATTGCATAAAGCTCTTGGTGGATCTTTCAATTTCTAACATCTTTTCCTCATTAGGTGAAACATGTCTACCATAAGAATTACCATTAGCAGGATATTGCCTAGAATTTTGAGCAACCAATGAAGCTAATGGAACATTATTAGGATCAACATTAGTCCTACCATTCACAAGCATAGACATAATAGCATCAATCTTATCACTCAAGGAAGAGGATTCTTCAACAGAATTTACCTTCTTACCTTGTGGAGCTCTTTCCGTGTGCCATTCGGAGTAATTAACCATCATATTATCAAGGAGCTTTGTTGCTTCACCAAGAGTGATGGACATAAAGGTACCTCCAGCAGCTGAATCCAATAAATTCCGCGAAGAAAAATTTAGTCCTGCATAGAAGGTTTGGATGATCTTTCAAGTAGTCAGTCCATGGGTTGGCCAATTTTTAACTAGAGATTTCATTCTTTCCCAAGCTTGAGCAACATGTTCATTATCCAATTGTTTAAAATTCATTATGCTACTCCTCAAAGATATAATTTTAGCAGGGGGATAATATCTACCAATAAAAGCATCCTTGCATTTAGTCCAGGAATCAATACTATTCTTAGGCGGAGATAGCAACCAATCTTTAGCTCTTCCTCTTAATGAGAAAGGAAACAATTTTAATTTTATAATGTCACCATCTACATCTTTATACTTTTGCATTTCACATAGTTCAACAAAATTATTGAGATGGGCAGCAGCATCATCGGAACTAACACTGAAAATTGCTCTCGCATAACAAGATTCAAGTAAAGCGGGTTTAATTTCAAAGAATTCTGCTGTAGTAGCAGGTGGAGCAATAGGTGTGCATAAGAAATCATTATTATTTGTGCTAGTGAAGTCACACAACTTAGTATTTTCAGGGTTGGCCATTTTAGCAATAGTAAATAAAGCAAACTAGATAAAGTAAATGCAAGTAAACTAATTTTTTTGTGTTTTTGATATAGCAAACAAGACAGTAAATAAAGTAAAGCTAGCAACTAATTTTTTTGTGTTTTGATATAAGTGCAGCAAACAAAGTAGTAAAATAAAATAAAGCAAGACAAAAACAAAGTAAAGAGATTGAGAAGTGGAGACTCCCCTTGCAGCGTGTCTTGATCTCCCCGGCAACGGCGCCAGAAAAAGAGCTGCTGGCGCGTAGTTGACGTGGGAGTTAGAAATCTTTGTGGTGTAGCTTTTCTTCGGTTCCCGGCAACGGCGCCGGAAAAGAGCTTGATGGCGTGTATTTCACACGTTCGTTGGGCAACCCCAAGAGGAAGGTATGATGCGCACAGCAGCAAGTTTTCCTCGAGAAAGAAACCAAGGTTTATCGAACCAGGAGGAGCCAAGAAGCACGTTGAAGGTTGATGGCGGCGGGATGTAGTGCGGCGCAACACCGGGGATTCCGGCGCCAACGTGGAACCTGCACAACACAACCAAAGTACTTTGCCCCAACGAAACAGTGAGGTTGTCAATCTCACCGGCTTGCTGTAACAAAGGATTAACCGTATTGTGTGGAAGATGATTGTTTGCAGAGAAAACAGTAAAAACAAGTATTGCAGCAGATTGTATTTCAGTATTAAAAGAATGGACCGGGGTCCACAGTTCACTAGAGGTGTCTCTCCCATAAGATAAAAGCATGTTGGGTGAACAAATTACGATCGGGCAATTGACAAATAGAGAGGGCATAACAATGCACATACATGACATGATAAGTATAGTGAGATTTAATTGGGCATTACGACAAAGTACATAGACCGCCATCCAACCGCATCTATGCCTAAAAAGTCCACCTTCAGGTTATCATCCGAACCCCTCCGGTATTAAGTTGCAAAGCAAAAGACAATTGCATTAAGTATGGTGCGTAATGTAATCAACAACTACATCCTCGGACATAGCGCCAATGTTTTATCCCTAGTGGCAACAGAGCACAACACAACCTTAGAACTTTCATCCATCTGTCCCAGGTGTCAATGCGGGCATGAACCCACTATCGAGCATAAATACTCCCTCTTGGAGTTAAAAGTAAAAACTTGGCCAGAGCCTCTACTAGAAACGGAGAGCATGCAAGATCATAAACAACACATATGTAATAACTTGATAATTAACATGACATGGTATTCTCTATCCATCGGATCCCGACAAACACAACATATAGAATTACGGATAGATGATCTTGATCATGTTAGGCAGCTCACAAGATCCAACAATGAAGCACAATGAGGAGAAGACAACCATCTAGCTACTGCTATGGACCCATAGTCCAGGGGTGAACTACTCACTCATCACTCCGGAGGCGACCATGGCGGTGTAGAGTCCTGCGGGAGATGAATCCCTCTCCGGCAGGGTGCCGGAGGAGATCTCCGGAATCCCCCGAGATGGGATCGGCGACGGCGGCGTCTCGGTAAGGTTTTCCGTATCGTGGTTTTTCGCATCGGGGGTTTCACGACGGAGGCTTTAAGTAGGCGGAAGGGCGAGTCGGGGCCGGACGAGGGGCCACACCATAGGGCGGCGCGGGCCCCCCGGGCCGCACCGCCTTGTGGTGTCGCCACCTCGTGGCCCCACTTCGTGTGTTCTTCGGTCTTCCGGAAGCTCCGTGGAAAAATAGGCCCCTGGGTCTTCGTTTCGTCCAATTCCGAGAATATTTCGTTACTAGGATTTCGAAACCAAAAACAGCAGAAAACGAGAACCGGCACTTCGGCATCTTGTTAATAGGTTAGTTCCAGAAAATGCACGAATATGACATAAAGTGTGCATAAAACATGTAGATATCATCAATAATATGGCATAGAACATAAGAAATTATCGATACGTCGGAGACGTATCAGTAGCCTCTAATAGAAAGAAAGAAATGTTTGGGGTATTTGCAATTATGAAACAAATTCTATGCTGGTCAAGAAAAAAATATTAAAACTCGCAAGAACGTTATTTTGAGCTGAAAATTTTTGTGCTTATGCCCCAGTATATTAGCTAACTTTCCTTAGTTTAGAATATTTCGATTTGAGCAACATAACTATTTATTTAATTTTGATCTTTGCCTGCTGGTCTGTTTTGATAGATTTACATGTTTTGCATTTGCGTCTTATGCTTCGTCTTTTTGAGTTCTTTTGTGAAAAATAGCTTTGGGAAAAAGTAGCTACAGTAGCGTATGTTAAAATGAGTGTATGATATGTGCCATTACTGAAGCCTTGCTGGTTTGATATATTTTTATTTGTACTAATGTTGCTAATCAATTGTGCTAAGTTTTGTGTGAAGGAAGGTTTCAAGTGTAGGGAGAGAAGAGTGATGCAATAAGATGAAGCATGGACAAGAGCTCAAGCTTCGGGATTTCCCCTGGACCCCCAAGAAATATCCAAGAAGTACAAGCGTCAAATCTTGGGGTTGCCCAAGGCATCCCCCTTCATCAACAAAAAGCACCAAGTCATTTTTCAACACGCTATATTTTTTTCCTTGATGTTATGTGTTATCCTTGGAGCGTCTTTACTTTTTTCTGTGTGTTTACTTTCAATAAAGTTGGATCCCATCATTCATGTTTACTTTGGAGTGAGACACGCTCCACCGCTTTGCATATTTACTTTGGAGTGAGACACGCTCCGCTGTTTTGCATGTTTATTTTGGAGTGAGACACGCTCCACTGTTATGTATTTTGCGTTGGAGAGTGATACGTCTCTGACGTATCGATAATTTCTTATGTTCCATGCTTGTTTTATGACAATACCTACATGTTTTGTTCACACTTTATGTTATATTTATGCATTTTCCGGAACTAACCTATTGACGAGATGCCGAAGTGCCAGTTCCTGTTTTCTGCTGTTTTTGGTTTCAGAAATCCTAGTAAGGAAATATTCTCGGAATTGGACGAAACCAACGCCCAGCATCTTAGAATCCCACGAAGCTTCCAGAACACGCGAGAGCCACCAGAGGAGGGTCCTGTGGGTCCCAGATGATAGGCCGGCGCGGCCAGGGGGTGGGCCGCGCCCCCCTACTGTGTCGCTGCCTCTTCGACCCTCCGACTCCGCCTCTTCGCCGATATAAAGGTCCTCGACCTAAAACCTCGAGACGAAAAAAGCCACGGTATGAGAAACCTTCCAGAGCCGCCGCCATCGCGAAGCCAAGATCTGGGGGACAGGAGTCTCTGTTCCGGCACGCCGCCGGGACGGGGAAGTGCCCCCGGAATGCTCCTCCATCAACACCACCGCCATCTCCATCAACGCTGCTGTCTCCCATGAGGAGGGAGTAGTTCTCCATCGAGGCTCGGGGCTGTACCGGTAGCTATGTGGTTCATCTCTCTCCCTATGTACTTCAATACAATAATCTCATGAGATGCCTTACATGATTGAGATTCATATGATGATGCTTGTAATCTAGATGTCATTATGCTAGTCAAGTGCATTTTACTTATGTGATCTCCGGAGACTCCTTGTCCCACGTGTGTAAAGGTGACAGTGTGTGCACCGTGTGGGTCTCTTAGGCTATATTTCACGGAATACTTATTCACTCGTTATGAATGGCATAGTGAAGTGCTTATTTATATCTCTTTATGATTGCAATGTGTTTTGTATCACAATTTATCTATGTGCTACTCTAGTGATGTTATTAAAGTAGTTTATTCCTCCCGCACGGTGTAATGGTGACGAGTGTGTGCATCGTGTTAGTACTTGGCGTAGGCTATGATTGTGATCTCTTGTAGATTATGAAGTTAACTATTGCTATGATTGTATTGATGTGATCTATGCCTCCTTTCGTTGCGTGAAGGTGACAAGTGTGCATGCTATGTTAGTACTTGGTTTGGTTATGTTGATCTGTCATGCACTCTAAGGTTATTTAAATATGAACATCGAATATTGTGGAGCTTGTTAACTCCGGCATTGAGGGTTCGTGTAATCCTACACGATTAATGGTGTTCATCATCCAACAAGAGGGTGTAGAGTCTAGCATCTATCTATTTATTCTGTTATGTGATCAATGTTGAGAGTGTCCACTAGTGAAAGTATGATCCCTAGGCCTTGTTCCTAAATATCGCTATCGCTGCTTGTTTATCGTTTTCTCGTATCCGTATCGCCTGCAATATTACCACCATCCATCACACGCCAGTCCTGGGCAAAGCACTTTTCTGGTGTTGTTGCTACTGCTCATATTTATTCATACCACCTGTATTTCACTATCTCTTCGCCGAACTAGTGCACCTATTAGGTGTGTTGGGGACACAAGAGACTTCTTGCTTTGTGGTTGCAGGGTTGCATGAGAGGGATATCTTTGACCTCTTCCTCCCCGAGTTCGATAAACCTTGGGTGATCCACTTAAGGGAAACTTGCCGATGTTCTACAAACCTCTCGCTCTTGGAGGCCCAACACCTGTCTACAAGAATAGAAGCTCCCGTAGACATCAAGCACTTTTCCGGCGCCGTTGCCGGGAGGAAAGGTAAAAGGCACTCATACTTTGGTTCCGGTAACAGTGATTTTCTACGGCGCCATTGTGTTTGTGCTCGAAGCTATTTCCTTTAGATCCTGCAATTGCATCTTTTTGTTTCTTGTTTACACTAGTTAGGCATAATGGAAAACAACAAAAATATGAGAGACCTTTATGAACTTTATCTTGAATTAGGACATGATGTGTTTGAAGAGAGAATTAAAAAACCCATGGAACTTTATATGCATGCTAATGGGAATGTTATTAATATCAATGCTTTGAACACTATTGTTGCTAATGCTATGGAAAATTCTAAGCTTGGGGAAGCCGATTTTGATGAGCATGATATTTTTAGTCCCCCAAGCATTGAGGAGAAAATTTACTTTGATGATACTTTTCCTCTTATTTATGATGATTATAATGATAGTAGTCTTTTGTTGCCACCTACTATGGAGAGTAAATTTTATTATGATTACAATATGCCTCCTATATTTGATGATAGCTACTTTGTTGAATTTGCTCCCACTATTACTAATAAAATTGATTATGCTTATGTGGAGAGTAATAATTTTATGCGTGAGACTCATGATAAGAATGCTTTATGTGATAGTTATATTATTGAGTTTGCTCATGATGCTACTGAAAGTTATTATGAGAGAGGAAAATATGGTTGTAGAAATTTTCATGTTACTAAAACACCTCTCTATGTGCTGAAATTTTTGAAGCTACACTTGTTTTATCTTCCTATGCTTGTTACTTTACTCTTCATGAACTTGTTTATTTACAAGATTCCTATGCATAGGAAGCATGTTAGACTTAAATGTGTTTTGAATTTGCCTCTTGATGCTCTCTTTTGCTTCAAATACTATTTCTTGCGAGTGCATCATTAAAACTGCTGAGCCCATCTTAATGGCTATAAAGAAAGAACTTCTTGGGAGATAACCCATGTGTTATTTTGCTACAGTACTTTGTTTTATATTTGTGTCTTGAAAGTTGTTTACTACTGTAGCAACCTCTACTTATCTTAGTTTTGTGTTTTGTTGTGCCAAGTAAAGTCGTTGATAGTAAGGTTCATACTAGATTTGGATTACTGCGCAGAAACAGCATTTCTTTGCTGTCACGAATCTGGGCAAAATTCTCTGTAGGTAACTCAGAAAATTATGCCAATTTACGTGAGTGATCCTCAGATATGTACGCAACTTTCATTCAATTTGAGCATTTTCATTTGAGCAAGTCTGGTGCCTCAATAAAATTCGTCATTACGAACTGTTCTGTTTTTGACAGATTCTGCCTTTTATTTCGCATTGCTCGTTTTGCTATGCTTGATGGATATTTCGATTCCATTGACTTTCAGTAGCTTTGTGCAATGTCCAGAAGTGTTAAGAATGGTTATGTCACCTCTGAACATGTAAATTTTGATTGTGCACTAACCCTCTAATGAGTTGTTTTGAGTTTGGTGTGGAGGAAGTTTTCAAGGATCAAGAGAGGGAGATGATACAATATGATCAAGGAGAGTGAAAGCTCTAAGCTTGGGGATGCCCCGGTGGTTCACCCCTGATATTTTAAGAAGACTCAAGCGTCTAAGCTTGGGGATGCCCAAGGCATCCCCTTCTTCATCGACAACATTATCAGGTTCTTCCCCTGAAACTATATTTTTATTCCATCACATCTTATGTACTTTGCTTGGAGCGTCGGTTTGTTTTTGTTTTTGTTTTTGTTTGAATAAAATGGATCCTAGCATTCTTTATGTGGGAGAGAGACACGCTCCGCTGTTGCATATGGACAAATATGTCGTTAGGCTTTACTCATAGTATTCATGGCGAAGGTTGAATCTTCTTCGTTAAATTGTTATATGGTTGGAATCAGGAAATGCTACATGTAGTAATTGCTAAAATGTCTTTGATAATGTGATACTTGGCAATTGTTGTGCTCATGTTTAAGCTTTTGCATCATATACTTTGCACCTATTAATGAAGAAATACATAGAGCTTGCTAAAATTTGGTTTGCATAATTGGTCTCTCTAAGGTCTAGATAATTTCTAGTATTGAGTTTGAACAACAAGGAAGACGGTGTAAAGTCTTATAATGTTTACAATATGTCTTTTATGTGAGTTTTGTTGCACCGGTTCATCCTTGTGTTTGTTTCAAATAACCTTGCTAGCCTAAACCTTGTATCGAGAGGGAATACTTCTCATGCATCCAAAATACTTGAGCCAACCACTATGCCATTTGTGTCCACCATACCTACCTACTACATGGTATTTCTCCGCCATTCCAAAGTAAATTTCTTGAGTGCTACCTTTAAATTTCTATCCTCTACCTTTACAATATATAGCTCATGGGACAAATAGCCTAAAAACTATTGTGGTATTGAATATGTACTTATGCACTTTATCTCTTATTAAGTTGCTTGTTGTGCGATAACCATGTTCCTGGGGACGCCATCAACTAATCTTTGTTGAATATCATGTGAGTTCCTATGCATGTCCGTCTTGTCTGAAGTAAGGGCGATTTACCACTAATTTAATGGTTAGAGCATGCATATTGTTAGAGAAGAACATTGGGCCGCTAACTAAAGCCATGAATCATGGTGGAAGTTTCAGTTTTGGACATATATCCTCAATCTCATATGAGAAAATTAATTGTTGCTACATGCTTATGCATTAAAGAGGAGTCCATTATCTGTTGTCTATGTTGTCCCGGTATGGATGTCTAAGTTGAGAATAATCAATAGCGAGAAATCCAATGCGAGCTTTCTCCTTAGACCTTTGTACGAAGCGGCATAGAGGTACCCCTTTGTGACACTTGGTTGAAACATGTGCATAGCGATAATCCTGGTAATCCAAGCTAATTAGGACAAGGTGCGGGCACTATTAGTATACTATGCATGAGGCTTGCAACTTGTAGGATATAATTTACATGACACATATGCTTTATTACTACCGTTGACAAAATCGTTTCTTGCTTTCAAAACTAAAGCTCTAGCACAAATACAGCAATCAATGCTTCCCTCTGCGAAGGGCCATTCTTTTACTTTTATGTTGAGTCAGTTTACCCATTTCTCTCTATCTGAAGAAGCAAACACTTGTGTGAACTGTGCATTGATTCTTACATACTTGCTTATTGCACTTGTTATATTACTTTGCATTGACAATATCCATGAGATATACATGTTATAAGTTGAAAGAAACCGCTGAAACTTAATCTTCCTTTGTGTTGCTTCAATGCCTTTATTTAGAATTTATTGCTTGATGAGTTAACTCTTATGCAAGACTTATTGATGCTTGTCTTGAAAGTACTATTCATGAAAAGTCTTTGCTATATGATTCAGTTGTTTAATAATTGTCTTTACCATTGTCTTGAATCGGTGCATTCATCTCATATGCTTTACATTAGTATGATTAAGATCATGTTGATAGCATGTCACTTCAGAAATTATCTTTGTTATCTTTTACCTACTCGGGACGAGTAGGAACTAAGCTTGGGGATGCTGATACATCTCCGACGTATCGATAATTTCTTATGTTCCATGCATGTTTTATGACAATACCTACATGTTTTGTTCACACTTTATGTTATATTTATGCATTTTCCGGAACTAACCTATTGACGAGATGCCGAAGTGCCAGTTCCTGTTTTCTGCTGTTTTTGGTTTCAGAAATCCTAGTAAGGAAATATTCTCGGAATTGGACGAAACCAATGCCCAGCATCTTAGAATCCCACGAAGCTTCCAGAACACCCGAGAGCCACCAGAGGAGGGCCCCGTGGGCCCCAGACGATAGGCCGGCGCGGCCAGGGGGTGGGCCGCGCCCCCCTACTGTGTCGCCGCCTCTTCGACCCTCCGACTCCGCCTCTTCGCCTATATAAAGGTCCTCGACCTAAAACCTCGAGACGAAAAAAGCCACGGTACGAGAAACCTTCCAGAGCAGCCGCCATCGCGAAGCCAAGATCTGGGGGACATGAGTCTCTATTCCGGCACGCCGCCGGGACGGGAAAGTGCCCCCGGAAGGCTCCTCCATCGACACCACCGCCATCTCCATCAATGTTGCTGTCTCCCATGAGGGGGGAGTAGTTCTCCATCGAGGCTCGGGGCTGTACCGGTAGCTATGTGGTTCATCTCTCTCCCTATGTACTTCAATACAATAATCTCATGAGCTACCTTACATGATTGAGATTCATATGATGATGCTTGTAATCTAGATGTCATTATGCTAGTCAAGTGGATTTTACTTATGTGATCTCCGGAGACTCCTTGTCCCACGTGTGTAAAGGTGACGAGTGTGTGCACCGTGTGGGTCTCTTAGGCTATATTTCACGGAATACTTATTCACCGTTATGAATGGCATAGTGAAGTGCTTATTTATATCCCTTTATGATTGCAATGTGTTTTGTATCACAATTTATCTATGTGCTACTCTAGTGATGTTATTAAAGTAGTTTATTCCTCCCGCACCGTGTAATGGTGACAGTGTGTGCATCGTGTTAGTACTTGGCGTAGGCTATGATTGTGATCTCTTGTAGATTATGAAGTTAACTATTGCTATGATTGTATTGATGTGATCTATGCCTCCTTTCGTAGCATGAAGGTGACAGTGTGCATGCTATGTTAGTACTTGGTTTGGTTATGTTGATCTGTCATGCACTCTAAGGTTATTTAAATATGAACATCGAATATTGTGGAGCTTGTTAACTCCGGCATTGAGGGTTCGTGTAATCCTACACAGTTAATGGTGTTCATCATCCAACAAGAGGGTGTAGAGTCTAGCATCTATCTATTTATTCTGTTATGTGATCAATGTTGAGAGTGTCCACTAGTGAAAGTATGATCCCTAGGCCTTGTTCCTAAATATTGCTATCGCTGCTTGTTTACTCGTTTTTACTGTATCTCGTACCGGCTGCAATATTACCACCATCCATCACACGCCGATCCTGGGCAAAGCACTTTTCCGAGTGCTGTTGCTACTTGCTCATATTTATTCATACCACCTGTATTTCACTATCTCTTCGCCGAACTAGTGCACCTATTAGGTGTGTTGGGGACACAAGAGACTTCTTGCTTTGTGGTTGCGGGGTTGCATGAGAGGGATATCTTTGACCTCTTCCTCCCTGAGTTCGATAAACCTTGGGTGATCCACTTAAGGGAAACTTGCTGCTGTTCTACAAACCTCTGCTCTTGGAGGCCCAACACTGTCTACAAGAATAGAAGCTCCCTTAGACATCAGAGAGAGACACGCTCCACTTTTACATTTATTTGAGTTTCAATAGCTCTCTGGACATTTACTTGTTTTTCATATATGAGAGTTGTTTGGTTTCATTTGGTTGGCGTTGGAAGCATGCAAAAAGTTTTATGTGTATGTGATGCAAATGGAAGCATTTTTAGACTGCGGCATAGTTATTTTTGCATAACTTGCTAGATGTAATTCTCATGATGAGCTTGTTAATTATCTTTCATTATGATTAGTCTCAAATACTGAGAATGTTTAGTGTGCCATTGAAGGTTTCATGCATTGTTTTTAGCATACAATAGAAAAGCATAATATTATGGTATATATTCTCCTGCGAATGTTTTTATTTGGGTCGACTTGGCACATGTTTTGCAACATGTTATGACTACATTCCAGTCAATTCTTGCCTCTATGATCATTTAGTTTGCAACTTGTGTATCACTTTATGCTTTGTTTAATATAATTTGTCGATGTGCATGATTATGGCCATTATGCTCTCTTAGTTGGTCGCACCCGGTCTTTTTCTAGCCTCCATTTGTATGAGTATTTTATTCATGCATCCAACCACCAAAAACCAAATATGCCAAAGTGTTGGAGATATGCCCAAGAGGCAATAATAAAATAGTTATTATAATATATCTTTGTGTTTATGATAATGTTTACATACCATGCTATAATTGTATTAACCGAAACATTGATACATGTGTGTTATGTGAACAACAAGGAGTCCCTAGTAAGCCTCTTGTATAACTTGCTTGTTGATTAATAGATGAGCATAGTTTCATGATCATGAACATTGGATGTTATTAATAACAACGTTATGTCATTATTTGAATGATGTAATGGACACACCCAATTAAACGTAGCATAAGATCACATCATTAAGTTATTTGCTATAAGCTTTCGATACATAGTTACCTAGTCCTTTCGACCATGAGATCATGTAAATCACTTATACCGGAAGGGTACTTTGATTACATCAAACGCCACTGCGTAAATGGGTGGTTATAAAGATGGGATTAAGTATCCGGAAAGTATGAGTTGAGACATATGGATCAACAGTGGGATTTGTCCATCCCGATGACGGATAGATATACTTTGGGCCCTCTCGGTGGAATGTCGTCTAATTAGCTTGCAAGCATATGAATGGTTCATAAGAGACCACATACCACGGTACGAGTAAAGAGTACTTGTCGGAGACGAGGTTGAACAAGGTATAGAGATACCGATGATCAAACCTCAGACAAGTAAAATATCGTGTGACAAAGGGAATCGGTATCATATGTAAATGGTTCAATCGATCACTAAAGTCATCGTTGAATATGTGGGAGCCATTATGGATCTCCAGATCCCGCTATTGGTTATTGGTCGGAGAGAGGTCTCAACCATGTGTGCATAGTTCGCGAACCGTAGGGTGACACACTTAAGGTTTGATGTCATTCAAGTAGATATGGAATATGGAATGGAGTTCGAAGTTTTGTTCGGAGTCTCGGATGGGATCCAGGACATCACGGGGAGGTCCGGAATGGTCCAGAGAATAAGATTCATATATAGGAAGTCATATTCCAAGTTTGGAAATGACCCGGTGCATCTATGGCAGGTTCTAGAAGGTTCTAGAAAAGTCCGGAAGAAATCACTATGATGCGGGGTGGCCTTCGGACACCACCGCCTCAAGACCGTCAAGTGCAGCCCCGCCTATCGTCGACGCTACACCATGACCAAGGAGTACCCCAAGTGAACCAACAACACAAACCCCCGCCATATATGTCAAGGTGAACTCCTTCCTCTCTATGGGCGACCGCGACATAACCTTGGACGGATTGCTACCTCATATCTATGTCTATGTGTCATTAGGTACCAATCTCGCCAAGGACCAAAAGGAAGCGTCAAGGAGCTGAGGAGAGGGAAGCCACATGGTTCAAGGAAGAAGAAGGGAAGATCGAAGAGAAGAAGAAGAAGCAGAAGAAGGAGAAGGGCTCCAGCCGCCGGCCACAGCACAGGCCGGCACTGCCGCCCCCAACAGGCCGGCACTGCCGCCATGGCCGGCACTGCCGCCCAAGAAAGACCGGCACTGCCGGCCCCACCGGCACTCGCCGCCCCGAGCACGCCGGCACTGCCGGCCCCATCGAAGTCAACTTCATCTCAGCCGTCTATTTATCATCTATGCTCATAACTACCTTATTGTAATGCCCCTTTTACCCCTGGACGGATCTGGGCCTATATATAGCTCATCCCTCTCCCCCAATTAGGGTTAGACTTGTTTAGAACTCAAACCCTAACTTTGAGCTTAGTCTCCCTTGGGTATCATCCCTCTGTAATCAAGGCCATCCTTGTTGTTGATTTGGTAATTGTTGAGTGAGATTCTAGTACAAGCTACTCTCTCTCCCTCATCAATCCCCTTTTCTCCAACACCAATCTCTCACCGGGAATTCTGCCGCGTGCCTCTTCCGGGTGATTCTATTGGCGTGGTCCATCGAGCCACGGGGGTAAGTATCGGGTGTATCGGGTTGGTGTGCGTGCGTGAGTACCGGTGTTCGTCGTGTTCGTCGAGTTCCTCGCGTTTTCCCATCTCCCCTCTTGAGTTCGAAGTCAATCCGCGAGATCGGGCCAAACTCTAGGTCCTAGACCTCATCATATGGTATCAGCAGCCTTTGGTTTCCGCGGATTTGACCCCCCACCCATCCAATTTTGTCTCTAAAATTTTTCTCCAAAAAATCCCCAAAAAATAGCCCTAAATTGCCTTTGGTCAGATCTGGATTTTGTTGCGTTTTGAGTGGTTTTGATCCATGGATTTGGTGTTCCTATGGTAGATCTACATCCTCTCCAAATTTCGTTGTCAAACTCCTTCTAAATCGCTCAGAATCGACGGATTTTTGAGCCATTTTCCGCTGCGTTCGTGAAGCTGTTCTTCGAGTTCGTGTGCGCCGGCACTGCCGGGCAGTGCCCAGCGGCACTTCCGCTTGGCCGGCACTGCCGGTTAATACGGCCCGGCACTGCCGCCGGCCGTCCTCTTCCACCCCGCGCGCCCAACGCCCACGCAGGCAGCCCGCCTGAGCCTCCCGCGACGCAGCTCGCCTGGCCGCTCAACTCCAGCCCCGGCCCACTCCACCACCGCGCGCCCGCCTCCACTGCTAGCCAAGCCGCGCCGCCGCTCGCGCCCAGCACACGCCGCCCCGCCCCTGGCGCTCGATTCCTGGCCGCCAACAGTCGCTCACGCCCACCACCAGCAGCCACCAGGCTCGCATCCACCCAGCCCAGAAAGCCTGGCCGCCCGCACGCTCGCCTGCGACTTGGCCGCCGAGGCCCGTGCCTCTCTCTTCGCCCAGCGCCCACGCCAACTCGCTTCCGCTCAGCGCCACGAGCTGCCGCAGCTCTCGACTGCCCGCCCACGCGCAAGGCCCCAACCGCCGCCCAGCTCCGCCCGCATCCACCAGTCCTGCGCGCTGCCGGCCGCCACACACCACCGACCCGGCCCTTGCTGCATAGCCCGCCGCCGCATCACACCAAGCCGCAGCAGCTGGACACCATCTCCACAAAGCGCACGCGCGCCTCGCTAGCATCCGCGCGCGGCCAGGCACCATCTCCAGCGAAGCAACCTGCTCAGCTCACCCGCACCGGCAGTGCCGGCCGCATCTCACCGGCAGTACCGGCCAAGTCACCCCGGCAGTGCCGGTCAGGACAGCCCGGCAGTGCCGCTGTTTCAGTTTCGCTCCATTCTGACTCCAATTTTTGCTCCAAATTTTGACACCTTCGATCGCTCGTCGTGACCCAAATTTTCGGGCATTGACTTAATTTGCCCGGTTTCCGTTTCGGAGTGCAAGGTTTGTCCAACAAGCTTCCGCGTCTACATCAACACCGCGGCGACACCTTCGGCACCCGGACTCCGGCGCAACTACGACACCATCGCCGCCATCATCGCAAGTTGTGTGTTCCGACACCGCCTAACATTTTCATATAGGTATAACTTGCTCCCCACCTTGTAGCCCCTCTTCCTTTTGCGACCTATCCTATCGAGCATTGCTTATCTAGTGTTGCGAGACATTGCACGTGGCCCCGCATTGTGAGGTGTGTGTGTCGTGTTGAGTAAAGCATCCAAGCAAACACTCGTGTGGCAAGATAGCAAAAGCGAGGCTAACGCTAACATAGTGCGTGGAAAAAGCCCCAAAAACACAAAAAGAGTGCGAGTAGCACCATACATCCATACATCCATACATCCATACGCCCATACATACAAAAGTGTCCACGTGCCACCAAAGATAAAAACGAGTGCAAGTGCCACCATATACAAAAGAGAAAAAGCTTTTAAGCAAAGAGAGATAGGAGAAGAGAGGCCGCGTGTGAATCTTGTTGTCTCTTCCTTTGCAACCGAAGCTTTGGCTCTCCTTGTGTTAGTGTGACACCGAGCACTTATACATACACTTTTCCGCTCACTTTTGGTTGCACTAACCCCGCTTATCTCGTGTGTGTGTTCCACAACTTTTCCGTGTTTCCGTGATCACCATTTGGACATTTGATTTTTGGACCTTACCCACTTTTAACAACATACTCGATCTTGGATTTGTCTTTCGGCTTTCCACAACACTCGCCTAACACCATATTTGCTAGCTTTTGCGTGTGGTTTTGCGTGTGTTCCCGATACACTTGATCTTGCTTTCGGCTTGGTGGATTGCCTCAATACTATCTTACCTTGGTAAGAGTGCGAGGTAGTCTCCTTCCACTAACATACACCATATAGATACCATCGTGCTAACATGGATAGCGAAGATGAAGATACGGAGGAGTACACGGAGCACTTCGAGGAGGATTCCTCTTCAAGCACCGCGGATGTGGAGGAACATGTGGAGCTCTACACCGACTATGGCTCCGCGAGCATCGCCAACATGACCGACATCGAGGAGCTCTACACCGACTATGGCTCCGCGAGCATCGCCAACATGGACGACATGGTGGAGCAACGCCACGACTACGACATCGACACCATGGCGGAGCCTTACCTCGACTCCACCTTGAACAACGCCGAGGCGCCCACATACCCCTACTTGGCCAATGGAGCTACATATGAAGATAGAGGACCTCCACGATGGCATCATCATGTGGATCATCAAGAGCGTCCCCAACATGTTCGGCCTCGACACCCTTCTCCGAGCTCCACAAGGCGCCATCATGAGAGTGCTTATGCACACGATCATCGACATCAAGTACATTATATGGAGCATCAAGAGCGTCTCCAACATGATCGACATCGACACGCTTCTCCGAGCTCCTCAAGGCACCGCAAGCAACATGCCAAGTCGCATGAGCCATCATCTAGGCATGGCAAGGACCGTCATCGACTCACACCATCTCATGATCGTCGTCGACCACCACCACCTCATGGTCTACATCGACATCCGCCCCCACATGATCTTCGACGACACCACTCAAGACATGGTGATGAGGCGAGAAGACGAGAGCCTCGACATGAAGGCGACGAACACCATCATAGGGTGTCTACCACTCCAAGGATGGAGAGGGCACATCAAGAAGACCTTCCTCATAAGGCGACTCCTATCTCTTGTGCCACCACCACAATGGCCCCTACCTCGTCATATGCCTATGGACTCCGATGCTACAAGTGCAAGCAACAAGGCCACCCTCCACGGGAATGTCCCAATCTCCTATGTGAGGTGTGCAAGGGCAAGGGTCACATGGCATGGCAATGCACAACGCCAAGCGCCAAGAAGCTCTACTTCGACAAGCTCAATACACAAGTCTCCAAGATGCCACCACTTGAGGACGACTTAGGAGGCGAGGGAGTTGAGCATGGTGAGCATGGGATTCTCCCTTCACCTATGGAGGCGCATGGAGTTGAGATGGTTGAGCATGGGAATTTCCCTTCAACCAAGGAGGCGCATGGAGATGAGAAAGTCGAGCCTACTTCCCTATGCTTCATTGATGAGTTGGTACCAATCCCATGTGAGGATGAGAGCCACTTAGCCCACTTGAGTGAGAGTGATAGTGAGTTGAGTGACTTCCACCCCATATGCGAGTTTGAGTGCTTCCATTTGGAGGACATGAGTGATACACAAAGTGAGTTGCGAGAGGTAGATGATAGGTCCATGGAGGACATCACATTTGCTAACACATTAACCTCTCCCTCGTTTGTGTCTTCTTATGTTGCACTAGGTTCCACGGAGGACGAGTTCCCGCTCATGGAGACGATGTACATGGTGCATGCAGACGATGATATCTCACCATGCTTGCTCCAAGATGGACATGTCGACCACATGGATCCTCCTACTTCCACCACACCTACTTCAAATGAGTCGGCCTACAAAGGTAACAACATAGGTGTTGGTGATGCCATGATCCCACTAGTGGACATGATGACTTATGAGTGCATGCATGAACTCGATGATCCATTTGCTACTTCACATGCTACTTTCATTTTCCCGTGTGATGCTTTGCTTGTTGACGATGTGGAAATGAGTGCTTGTGATACCATCACCATGCCATGCTATGAGAGCTTCAATTCTACCATTGCTTGCAATATGTCGACCACTTGCTCTTTACCATGTATTGCTTGCAATGATAATGACAAGGATGAACTTAGTTTCCGCATGCTTTGCCCAAAATGTTTGCACTACTCCATGATCCTTGCATCCAAGATTGTGAACAATTGCTCTTTCTTATGCTTGGTATGCAAAAATGCTTATTTCGTTGTCCATGAGATGGCCCCCATAGCCTTCTCTATTTTTGATGATCATGAGTTCCCACATGCCACGCATGTACCTTCATGCCATTTGCACCATCGCCATGCATTCCATAATATCTTGATTGACACTAATGGTGATGTGCACAAGACATGGAACATCATGATGGATGATGTGTTCCTCTACCATGCACACACGCTTTTTGTTCTCTCTATTGTGTGTATAGGTACCCGCATGACAACTTCCACCGCTACGGAGCATGAGCTCACGAAACGCGCAATTGAGAGCTACCCCAACACGGACGAGATACATGATCCAACCCATGGGATTCACGCCAAAGGGTATGTTCCCAAACGCTTTCGCCCTCGTGTGTTTCCGGCTTGTCTTGTCGAGCTTCCGGTTTGGACCAATGCCTCGTCACCTCTTTTGCTTCTTATGCAACATATCTTGACACATCTTGTTGGCACAATGGTTGTTGTATGTCTTGATGATATCATCATACACTCCGAGATTCTCAAGGACCATGTCATACATGTGAGAGACACCTTATGCATCTTGTGCCACATGTCACACAAAAAGTTGCTCTTCTTCGGATTTCTCATTTCACCTATGGCATTTGCATTGGATTCTTCGACTCTTGAGGATACCCATACTTGGCTCACGCCAACCATACTTTCCCAAGCTAAAAGTCTCCATCGCTTTGCCATTGCACATAACAATTTTGCCCAAAATTTTGCCGCCGATACTTGCCTTTTGATTGTTCCATTTGTTTGGGACAATACCACAATCCCCATTTTTGACACCTTACAACTCTTACATGCACAAATTTTTACCCTTCCACATTTTGGATACATCGACACTCTTTTGGTTCCCATTTTGGCCAAATGCCTCTTGGAGAAACGACTTGATGCTTCGTATTTGATTGAGAGCCTCTTGTTCGCCGGTCACCAATTTGGCATGCACAAGCTTTCCATTTGCAAGTTGTTTTTCCCCAAGCTCTTCTTCGACCGCGACTTTATCCCTCTACCACAACATGGGACAAGCGTCATGGACTACACCGTCGGTGAGGAGGAACAAGAGTCGAGGACGACTCTTCCCCAAGGGGGGGGGAGATGATGCGGGGTGGCCTTCGGACACCACCGCCTCAAGACCGTCAAGTGCAGCCCCGCCTATCGTCGACGCTACACCATGACCAAGGAGTACCCCAAGTGAACCAACAACACAAACCCCCGCCATATATGTCAAGGTGAACTCCTTCCTCTCTATGGGCGACAGCGACATAACCTTGGACGGATTGCTACCTCATATCTATGTCTATGTGTCATTAGGTACCAATCTCGCCAAGGACCAAAAGGAAGCGTCAAGGAGGCTGAGGAGAGGAAGCCACATGGTTCAAGGAAGAAGAAGGGAAGATCGAAGAGAAGAAGAAGAAGCGAGAAGAAGGAGAAGGGCTCCGGCCGCCGGCCACGGCACGAGGCAGACCTTGCCGCCCCCAACAGGCGGCCTGACTGCCGCCATGGCGGCACTGCCGCCCAAGCAAGACCGAGCACTGCCGGCCCCACCGGCTACTGCCGCCCAGAAGCACGCCGACCGCTGCCGGCCCCATCGAAGTCAACTTCATCTCAGCCGTCTATTTATCATCTATGCTCATAACTACCTTATTGTAATGCCCCTTTTACCCACGGACGGATGCTGGGCCTATATATAGCTCATCCCTCTCCCCCAATTAGGGTTAGACTTGTTTAGAACTCAAACCCTAACTTTGAGCTTAGTCTCCCTTGGGTATCATCCTCTCGTAATCAAGGCCATCCTTGTTGTTGATTTGGTAATTGTTGAGTGAGATTCTAGTACAAGCTACTCTCTCTCCTCATCAATCCCCTTTTCTCCAACACCAATCTCTCACGGGAATTACTGCGCGTGCCTCTTCCGGGTGATTCTATTGGCGTGGTCCATCGAGCCACGGGGGTAAGTATCGGGTGTATCGGGTTGGTGTGCGTGCGTGAGTACCGGTGTTCGTCGTGTTCGTCGAGTTCCTCGCGTTTTCCCATCTCCCCTCTTGAGTTCGAAGTCAATCCGCGAGATCGGGCCAAACTCTAGGTCCTAGACCTCATCACACTATGGAAGGCGGAGTCCCGGAGGGACTCCACCAAGCTTGGCCGGCTAACCCTAAGGGGGTGGAGTCCCAGGTGGACTCCCCCATAGGTGGCCGGCCACCCCACCTAAGGAAAAGGTGGGAGTCCCACCTTGGGTAGGACTCCCCCTTGAGTAGGTTTCCCACCTATGGGAGGTTTTGTTGTTGGGGTCTTATTCGAAGACATGGACTACAATTCTTGGGGATTTCCACCTATATAATGAGGAGGAGATGGAGGGGCAGCCACTCTTGGCCGCACCACCTAGGGCTGCCCATGGCCGGCGCCCTAGCCACCCCTCTCCCCAAACCCTAGCCTCTCCTCCTCCACATAATACTCCCGCGGCGCATAGGCGAAGCCCTGCCGGAGTTCTCCACCACCACCGCCACCACGCCGTCGTCTTTGCCGGGATTCCGAGGATGATCTACTACTTCCGCTGCCCGCTGGAACGGGGAGAAGGACGTCGTCTTCATCAACACCGAACGTGTGACCGAGTACGGAGGTGCTGCCCGATTGTGGCACCGTCAAGATCTTCTACGCGCTTTTGAAAGCGGAAAGTGATCATCTTCTGCAACAACGAGATCTAATCTCGTAGGCTTTGGATATCTTCAAGGGTTAGTCTCGTACATCCCCTCGTTGCTCCCATATTCTAGATTGCATCTTGGCTTGGATTACGTTCTCGCGGTAGGAAATTTTTTGTTTTATATGCTACGAATCCCTACAGTGGTATCAGAGCAAGGTCTATGCATAGATTGGTTGGACGAGTAGAACACAATTGTTTTGTGGGCGTTGATGCTTTGTTGTCTTTAGTTCGAATACTTTGCATCTTTGTGGCATGGTGGGATGAAGCGGCTCGGGCTAACTTTATGTGACGCCCCAAAACCGGTACCATGAGGATCCCAGCGAATCCGCCGAAATCCGCACGATATCGATTTTAGGAGACGCACCACCAAGCGCCTCGTACACGCCGAAGCATGCACGCGATGCGGGTGGAATCAATCACAAGCGGTAACATTACAACATGATTACAATAGAGCCCACAAGAGACATATATATTACAACAACGACTCCAACGAGTCAAGATACAAATAGATACATACAAAGATCCAAATCATACAGAAGATCAAATACGTCCGAGTACGGACAAGATACAAATTTGGACTAAGAGTCCTGAAGATAACCGATGGCGTCCATAACCCTGCCCGAGGCCAAGTCGGAAGGGTAACCTTGCTAACGTCGCCTTTATCGTACCAGGTCTTCATACCTGCCGGTTATATCCAGTAGAAGCGGCAATAAGTACGGGTTCGTACTTAACAAGACTTCAAGACGTATAAGCATTCGTCAACCAGTCATCCTTTGTACTTGAGGCACGCAGGGGACTTAGAGAACGCAAGAGAAACATCATAGGCAATATGGTGGGGTTAAGCGGCAGCGCGCAAGCACTAAAAACCTATAGAGACGCTCTACAACAGTCGTCTAATCAGAGAAGATGAGAGAGCGCATAACTAACAGTTCTATACTCTGCAAACATAACACAGCCGATGTGTTCCCCTTACGCAAGGAGGTACTTACAAGGGCACTCACACGGTTGACAAGTTTTAACCAGTTATTATTTAAGTTGTTCTATCGTACTATGCAAGTTATTAGTATTGAAACAACAGGTATAAGTTATCTATGGTCGAGTCATACAGCTCCAAGTCGTCCATAACCGCGGACGCGGCTTATCGATAAGATTTTACCCTGCAGGGGTGCCCAAATGTGCCCACACGCACGATCAACCCACTTGCGACAGGTGGATATAACGACTCGCACTCTCCTTCACGACAACAATGTCCGGGAAGCCACCTAACTAAGTTAAACCCGAATCGAAGTCCGACTTGTATCTCCGAGACGGACCTAGCTTGTTTCGACGGCGTACTAGGTGGTTTAAACACACATTGGGCGATAAACCACTTCGCGACGGCTCCGTGACCTATACGTGCATACCGAAACATGGGATACAAGGTACCCGAGGGCTTCCGAAAGTAAATAAGTAACAGTCGGCATGCACGCAACAACAAATGGTAAAACATTACGAAACTAGTTGTGGCCATTGGACAAAGCTGTAGATTCGGCAGGTGGTCGAGGGAGACCCGTAAACATACCCACGTGTGGTTAGAGCGCTCAGTCTCGGAACAGATAACAAGAACTCGGGGTCCTAGGTTTTAAAGAAACACAAGTGAGCCATCACAAAACGATCAGCTGACCCACCGATGCCTCCGCTAACAACTATTAACAAGTAACCATGATACCCTCAACATATATATCCATAAACCATGTGTCATGTTTCCCAACAGATAACCGATAAGATAGCGGTAACGGTAACGAGATATAACAGCACTAGCATGCACTACGACTCGCAAGGCGGACCAGATAACCAAACAACAGTACGTAGGAGGTTGGTGGTTGGTGGTGGCAATATGGGCTCGCTTGAGGTAACAAGTGAAAGGGACAGTGACAAGAACGCAACTTAAAGCTAGCATGAGGGAGAAGGCAAAATAAAATAGGTGAGCGACTTCTGCAGGGGCAGGAGTATAGGGGAAATGCTTGCCTGTTAAAGCTTGCCGAGGAACATCCGGAGAACTTGTCGTATCTCAGCACACCACTTCGCGATCCTATCCGGGAAGAAGCAAATGCTGGAACACACAACGTATGCAAGTCTTACTGCTACGGATAAAGAACCGGCATGATCAAGATGATATGCATGACATGGCAAAGATGGTGCAATGCATCTTATCCAAATTAATCGGAGTCGGAACCCCGGTTAAACAATTAAGGTTGGAGTTGCATTTCTACCGCCAAAGTTAAGTGTTGATTAGCATGGCAAGACATGACAGGGGTGTGCTACTTCAATATTAAACGAAGCGGGGAAATCCTTGTTGGATATCCGAAATACTCCGTAGTTCCATATTAGTGAATGCACAAACTATCATGGCTGAACATGATGCAAGATGCAAACAGGCATATGGATGGCATATTCATGATTTTTGCATTTTTCTGAGCAACTTTCATATAAAATACATTTTATTTCGAATTACGGATTAGGAGATATGATTTTAGCAAGATTTGCAAAAGAATAAAATAGACAGAGAGATACGGGCTGGTACAGGGCTGGACCTGACCAGCGGATAGCAGCCTGTCGCGCGCCCGACGTCGAAGGAGCTGATGGGGACACGGGCCGAGGCCCAGTAAGCGCTGGATCTGGTTAAACAGGCAGAGAACAAAAAGTAGGATTAAATCACTGTTGATGGGATTTGACCACGTGATCTGCTGCATGGGGATCAAGAGACGGACCAGTATGCTAAATGTCTGATCATGTCAAGTTCTGGGAGCGCGGCGAGTTGAAGCACACAGAGGCGGAGCACAGGGATGAAAACCATGGCGGAAGGGAGCTCTGGTCGGGGACGGACTCGACGTCTGGGAGCGAACCGGGACGAAGGTGAAAGCGTCGGACGTACGCCTTGGCGCGGTGAACCTGATGGTCGTCGTCATGGTGCCGGAAACCCACCGGAGCATCGCCGGCGTCGAGGTCCTGTAGGGAACGGCGACGGTCACCACAACGGAGAGGCTGCAGGAATCGAAGCAATAAAAGAGGAGGAGGTGTCTAGGTACCCTGAAGCTCAACGTGCGCTATGAACGGACAGAGGAGGACGGTGGTCGCCGGAATTGACGATTTCTTCGCCGGAGTCTGAGAGGGAATCGGCGATTTTGTGAGCGATTGGAGAGGTTCCGGTTCGATTCCTTGGTTGGGGATGATGAGGACGAGGAGGCGCATCTTCTGGTACTCTCGGATGGACGCGGGGTTGTCTGTAGCGGCGGCTCCATGGTGGTCTGAGAGGCGGACGCTTTGGGCTCTCCTTGTTCGTGAAGAAAATAGACAGGGAGGTTGGAGAGGGTGGCGGCGCAAGGGAGGAGGAAGGGAGGCTAGGGTTACTGGGTGCAGCGCTGGGGATAAAAGGGGAGGGAAACAGGTGGTAGAGGACCATGGTGCCCTCACGCCATGTGCGTGTCCGTCTCCCTGGCGGTCGCTGTCTGCGAGGACGAAGGGGTAAAAGGAGATGGAGGGGGCCGAAGGGGTATGGGCTCGGGAGGAGAATGAGAGGTGGGCTGGTGGTGACTTGGGCCACCGGGTGATGTTGGACCAGAGGCAAAAGGCCGGAGGGAAGGGGATTAGAGGGTTAGGGTTTTATTAAAAGAAGGAGAAGGGGAGGTTTTATTAGATCACCCATATAACAAAGAAACAAAATAATTTTAGGGCTTACAAAAATAATTTTATTTTGTTGAAAACATGTATATGATGCATGCATGATGCCATGATGATGCACAAAACAAAAACAACGACGGATCTAATAGGGGTATTTTTCCTGGGCCGCTACACTTTACATGACCGCGTTCATGAGACTTGCTCCACGTTCGACATGCAACTTGTATTGCATAAGTGGCTTTGCGGGTGTCTGTCTCTCCCACCATAGTGAAGATTCAATTTACTCTTTCTATTGACAACACTAGTATCACCGTTGTGGTTCATGTTCGTAGGTAGATTGGATCTTACTCGAAAACCCTAAACCACGTAAAATATGCAAACCAAATTAGAGACGTCTAACTTGTTTTTGCAGGGTTTGGTGATGTGATATGGCCATAATGTGATGATGAATATTTATGAGATGATCATTATTGTATTGTGGCAACCGGCAGGAACATTATGGTTGTCTTTAAATTTCATGTTGAGTAGTATTTCAAAGTAGTTGTAATAGTTGCTACTTGAGGTGAACAACCATGAAGATGGCGCCATGGACCTTGACGCTGAAGGAGATATGCCCTAGAGGCAATAATAAAGTGGTTATTATTTATATCTTTATGTTTATGATAAATGTTTATATATCATGCTATAATTGTATTAACCGAAACATTAGTACATGTGTGATATGTAGACAACAAAGAAGTCCCTAGTATGCCTCTTAACTAGCTTGTTGATTAATAGATGATTAGTTTCATAATCATGAACATTGGGTGTTATTAATAACAAGGTTATATCATTATATGAATGATGTAATGGACACACCCAATTAAGCGTAGCATAAGATCTCGTCATTAAGTTATTTGCTATAAGCTTTCGATACATAGTTACCTAGTCCTTATGACCATGAGATCATGTAAATCACTTATACCTGGAAAGGTACTTTGATTACACCAAACGCCACCGCGTAAATGGGTGGTTATAAAGGTGGGATTAAGTATCCGGAAAGTATGAGTTGAAGCATATGGATCAACGAGTGGGATTTGTCCATCCCGATGACGGATAGATATACTCCGGACCCTCTCGGTGGAATGTCGTCTAATGTCTTGAAAGCATATGAATAAGTTCATAAGAGACCACATACCACGGTACGAGTAAAGAGTACTTGTCGGGAGACGAGGTTGAACAAGGTATAGAGTGATACCGAAGATCAAACCTCGGACAAGTAAAATATCGCGTGACAAAGGGAATTGGTATCGTATGTGAATGGTTCATTCGATCACTAAAGTCATCGTTGAATATGTGGGAGCCATTATGGATCTCCGCGATCCCGCTATTGGTTATTGGTCGGAGTGAGTACTCAACCATGTCCGCATAGTTCACGAACCGTAGGGTGACACACTTAAAGTTGGATGTTGAAATGGTAGAACTTGAATATGGAATGGAGTTCGAATATTTGTTCGGAGTCTGGATGAGATCCCGGACATCACGAGGAGTTCCGGAATGGTCCGGAGAATAAGATTCATATATAGGATGTCATTTTATGTGAATTAAAATGATTCGGAAGGTTCTATGGAAGGTTCTAGAAGGTTCTAGAAAAGTCCGGAAGAAACCACCAAGGAAGATGGAGTCCCGGAGGGACTCCACCTCCATGGCCAGCCAACCCTAGTGGGGAAGGAGTCCCAAGTGGACTCCCCCTTAGGGGGCCGGCCACCCCCCCACATGGAAAGGGGGAATCTTTTCATATGGAAGGTTTTGGTTTCGGGTCTTATTCGAAGACTTGGAGTCCAACACTTGGGGTTCCACCTATATAATGAGGGGCCAAGGGAGGGGGCCGACCACCCCAAGACCACAAGCTGGCCGCCCCCCTTAGAGTGGCCGGCCACCCCCTCCCAAACCCTAGCCGCCCCCTTCTCCTCCATAGCTCCCGCGTGCTTTAGCGAAGCTCCGCCGGAGTTCTCCACCGCACTAGTAGGAAAAGGCTCATCAGTGGCGCACCAAAAATCGATTCTGTGGCGCATGGGCGGTGCGCCACAGAATTCTCGCCACAAAAATAAGGTTTCTGTGGCGCACCGGCCCATGCGCCACGGAAAGTCTTATTTCGTGGCGCACCGGCGGTGGTGCGCCACGAAACTTATTTCCGTGGCGCATCGACGGTGGTGCGCCACGTAATTTTTTGAAATTCAAAAAAAAATGGCGGCCAGATCTAGATCTAGATCTAGATCTGGGGCCACCGATTTTTTTTTTAATTTCGCTGGAAGGTAGCCGGAGGTGGGTGGGTGGGTGGGTGAAGGAGAAGGACAGCCGGAGGAGGAGGAGGAGGAGGTGGTGGTGGTGGTGGTGGTGGTGGTGGTGGTGGTGGTGATGGAGGTGGTGGTGGAGGTGGTGGTGGAGGAATAGGAGGTGGTGGTGGAGGTGGTGGTGGAGGAATAGGAGGTGGTGGTGGAGGAAGAAGAGGTGATGGAGGAAGAGGAGGAGGTGGCCGCCGAAGTAGGTCGCCGGAGTAGTAGTAGTAGGAGGAGGAGGAGGAGGAGGAGAAGGTCGTCGTCGCCGGAGTAGGAGGAGGCCGGCCCCGGAGGAGGTGGTCGCCGGAGTAGGAGGCCGGCCCCGGAGGAGGTGGTGGTGGTGGTGGTGGAGGAGGAGGAGGAGGAGGAGGCCGGCCGGAGGAGGAGGAGGAGGTGGTGGTGGTGGTGGAGGAGGAGGAGGAGGAGGAGGAGGAGGAGGAGGAGGAGGGAGGAGTGGATGAGAAGTGAGGAGAAGTTTGCATAAGAGGAGAAGTGGAGGAGGTGTGGAGGAGAAGTGGAGGAGAAGTGGTGGAGGGCGGCAGGATGGGCACTAGGTGCGCCACGAATTGTTTTGGACGTTACTCGTGGCGCATGGGCACTAGGTGCGCCACAGAATTTTTTCTTTTTTTTTGTATTTTGCAGCAAAAAAACTTTAACTGGCCGTAACTTTTTACTCTTTTCGAATTTGGAGATTCTAAAAATTGTCCAACCGGGCAAGCCCGGGTGAATTCGGATGTAGATTTTTCGTTGGATCATTTTGATATATTATGCGTTTTTTTTCGAGTTCGTATGCAACCAGAAATCCAGTTTGATGATTTTCCCACGCAATTTTGCAAAAAAAGTCAAAATTCATGTTTGTTAAATTTTAGTGGTGCTAGATGACATAATACATGGGAATCTCGAAGGATTTTATTTTTTGAAATTTCTATCTATTTCTTTTATTTTTTATAGAGGTAAAAAAGGCGATCCACGGGGGGGGGGGGGTGGAGTTGCGTGGGGAGCCAAAAAGAACTTCTGTGGCGCATGGATCTCATGTGCGCCACAGAAATGTGTAGTTTCTGTGGCGCACCATCCCTCGTGCGCCACAGAAGGTCTTCATTCAGTGGCGCACGAGAAATTTGCGCCACTGAATGTCTTATTTCTGTGGCGCACGTGGTCCTGTGCGCCTACGTAAATAGTGAAACCAATGATTGGGGCTGACCCCACCTCATTTCTGTGGCGCATGGATTGTTGGTGCGCCACAAAATTAAGCTATTTCTGTGGCACACCGTGCCTGGTGCGCCACAAAACAAATTTCTGTGGCGCATTTTTTTTGGTGCGCCACAGAAATAAGGATCGCCTATAAGGGTTTTCCTACTAGTGAGATGTGGTGGATGACCAACTCAACGCCACCGCCATCAACATGATTCATATGGCCATCACCCCCAAGGACCGCGCTCATATCCGCTCGCTCAAGACTGCCAAGGAAGCATGGGACAAACTTGAGAAGCTCCTCCTCGGCAATGCAAGCATCCAAAGCTCTCGTTTTGATGAAGTGAACAACATGGCCGACAATTTCGTCATGATTGAAGGAGAGACCACCGAAGAAATGTATCGGCGCCTCATCGCTCTTGCCGTGCAAATGCAAGATCTTGGAGCAACGTTCGTGGATGACCATTGGATCAAGCGCAAGTTCTACAACGCTCTCCTCCCTTATGAGTAAGTGAAGTTGACGGCCATCCGCCAAAACGCCTCCTTCCGTGCTATGACATCCGATGAAGTCCTTAGCGAAGTCATCGCTTTGGACATCTCCAAGAAGAATGCGGAGGATCTTGTTGCTCGCGCCCACAACTCCCGCAAGCCCAACCTTGCATTGAAGATGAGGGTGCATGAAGCTAGTGAAAGTGATCAGGATCCCGTTGAGTGGGGATCGGATGATCTCAAGGTCAACTACCATGAGCACATGGCTCTCGCCGCCAAGAAGTTTTGGGATGGAAACATGTCCCGAAACACAAGACCAAGAAGATCACGTGATTCTCCAAGAAGACCCTCCAAGAGCCCAAGAGAAGGGACAAAGGGAAGAACATGCTACAATTGCGGTGACAAGAATCATTTTGTCGCGGATTGTATGTTTGAGAGAAGAGAAGATCATGGTGGAAGGCTTATCCCAAAAGATAGGTACAAGCCACTCTCCAAAGGATTCTCCAAGTTCTACCCAAGGTCCGATGACGACAAGGTCTCCTCCAACAAGAAGCCTAGAGCCTTCATCATTCGAGAAGAGTACTCCTCCGATAAAGATGGAGAGCATGAGGACAAGCGCTCCAACAAGGAAGGAGAGGGAGTGGCCGCCATCGCCATTTCCGCTCCCTCTACCTCCCTCTTCGACTCTCCTAATGAGAACCTCGTCACCAACAATGCACGTTGCCTTATGGCAAAGGTATCCACGGAGGTAAAATCCCCTTCCAAACCATCATCTTCGACTAATGCCTTATATATTGATGATGCCACTAGTCTCACCGTTAAACGTGAGATTATGGGTTTGGATTCCTTGGATTCTTTTCTCACTAACATGAAGGGGGACACCAAGATTCATGTTGGGGCTCTCCTAGCCCAACTTGGTGCGACACAAGATCTTATTGAGAAGAGGGAGAAGTTGGAAATGGAAGCGGCCTTTGAGCTTGCCAATCTCAAGGAGGAGCTTGATGATGAACGGAATCTTCGCATGTCTCTTGAGGACAAGAATGAAGCTATTGTTTCACGACTCACCAAGGATTGAGACCATGCTCTTGAGTTGGTTGGTGACCTCAAGAAGAAGATGCTCTCGCTCGAGGAAGCCAACAAAGGGAAAGATGATGAAGACCCCAATTCTTGCCATGATGAGCTTGTGGATCAAGTTACTTCCTTGAGGAGGCACAATGCTCTCCTCTTGGAAGTCAATGCTCTTCAAGAAGAAGCCTTGGATGAGTACTACCGCTTGTTCAAAGAGAAGACCTCGTGTTGCAACCATGAAGAAGAAATTGCCGCTCTTGAGATCACCAAGGCCAAGCTATTGAGTTTGAGTAGCAAGCAAGAAGAGTCGTTGGTGGAATGTCTCCGCATGAGCAAGGAGAAGGATACGTGTTATGATCATGAGGAGGAAATAGCCGCCTTGAAGAGAAGGGAAGCCAAGCTCATGGAGGTCAACTCCATGCAAGAAGAAACCTTGAAGGAGTACTTTCCTTTGAGCAAGGACCGTGCATGTTGCACTCATGAAAGTGACATTGCCAAGATGGAGAATGACAAGCGCATGCTCATGAAGATGAACGCTCTCCAAGAAAAATCTTTGATGGAACAATTCCGGGTGAACAAGGCAAAGGAGGTCCAAGTGTTTGATATTTGCCATCCACACCCGGAGCATGAAGATGAAGTCAATCGCTTGAAGGCCAAGGTTGATAGACTCCAAGTTCAAGCCAAGTACTTGGAAGGAATCATTGAAGCTAAAGATGGAGCCAAAGAGGGCTCGCGCAATGAAGGAGGAGTGGCTACCAAGCCAATGAGAAAGAGGAAGAGGAGGACCAAGAAGAAGAAGGACAAGGAGAACATGAAGACCAACCTTGAAGGGAGCAATGCTAGCTCAAGAAGAGATGGAGTACCCAACTCCGCCTCGACGGGTTTCGCCGGCTCTAACAACCCTTCTCATGTTCTTTTTGTTGATTACTATGGACATATTCGTGCTCGCTTTATTGGTCCTCAAAAGGACAATGTTGATTGGACTATTTGGGTTCCCAAACCCCTTGTTACTAACATGCTAGGACCCATTGAAAAATGGGTACCTAAATCCAAGACTTGATTCCTTGTAGGACTATGCTTCCGGTGGCGCTAAATGGGTGGTTGATAGTGGAGCCACAAGTCATATGAACGGAAGCAAGGATATTGTTGTCGACCTCGTGCCTTCTCTCTCCACCGTTTCATATGGCGACAACACGTGCTCTAAGGTATTGGGTCTTGGCAAGGTGGTGGTAACACCCGACATCTCACTTGTGAATGTCCTTCTTGTCAAGACCCTTGGTTACAACTTACTCTCCGTTCATCAAATTGCTCGTATGGGACTATGCACATTCTTTGATGAACATATGGTGGTCCTCTTGTGGAGAAAGACACTCAATGTAGCTTTTGTTGGATATGTAGAGAACGGTTTGTATGTTGTCGATTTCTCCGGAAAGACATCGTCTTCCGCTCTTTGCTTATTCGCCAAAGGTGACAAGGGTTGGTTATGGAATCGCCGACTAGCCCATGTCAACATGAGGACTTTGCAAAGTCTCCACAAGGGTGGCCACATTCTCGGACTAAAAGAAGATGTCTCTTTTTGCAAGGATCGTGTTTGTAGGGCTTGCGTACAAGGAAAAATGCATGGAGCTCCTCACAAGGCCAAGACTATCATCTCTACCACAAGATGCTTGGAGCTCCTACATGTTGATCTTTTTGGTCCACCATCTCATGAAAGTCTTGGAGGAAAGAAGTATTATTGCCTCGTCATCGTTGATGACTATTCACGCTATTGTTGGGTATTCTTCTTCAAGTACAAGAGTGAGACTCAACGGACCATGATGGAGTTTGCCAACCAAGTTCAACGCAAGTACGACAACAAGATCCTCGCAATAAGGAGCGACAATGGAACGGAGTTCAAGAACTACACATTGGATGACTTCCTCGGCGAAGAAGGAATCAAACACCAATACTCCACGCCATATACTCCCCAACAAAATGGGGTCGCCGAAAGGAAGAATCTAACCTTGATTGAAGTCGCTCGAACCATGATGATGGAATACAAGTCCAACTAAAATTTTTGGGTGGAAGCTATCTCTACCGCATGCCATGCTCCTAATCGCCTCTACTTTCACAAAGGTCTTGAGAAGACACCATATGAGATCCTCACCGGAAACAAGCCTAATGTGTCATACTTCAAGGTCTTCAGATGCAAATGCTACATACTTGTCAAGGACACGCTCCTATCCAAGTTTGATTCAAGAGCTCAAGAAGGAATTTTCGTTGGCTATGCTACGGATTCTCACGCCTATAGAGTCTTCAACAAGTCAAGTGGACGTGTTGTAGAATCTTGTGATGTGACGTTCGATGAAGATGATAGATCTTTGGAGGAGCGAAGTGCTTCTTGTGAGAAAGGAGATGCAATTCCCTCGGATACCATAGGAAGGATGGGTGTTGGCATTCGCCTACCTCAAGAGCTACCTTCTATGAGTACCGGGGAAGGACCAAGTTCCACCCAAGTGGAGCCATCTACACCACAAGGCCAAGCTTCTTCCGTTGATCTAACAAATGCAAGTCAACCTCTACAACAATCTCAAGTTCAACCTCAACCTCAAGATCAACCTCGACATCTACAACAACAATCAAGTCCAAGTTCACCTCAACAAGCTCAAGAACAACATACTCCGCAAGCTCGTCTACCTCAACACCCAACATCAAGTGACCAAGGTCAAGCTTCAAGTTCTTCTCCGAGTGGTTCGGGGATAATCTTCATGGACAATAATATTCCCTATACCCCCGAGTCGTCCGGATCTCATGAAAAAGTTGCCTCTTTCAACGACAATGGAGGTCAAGGCGAGGACCTAAACCGTGATGAAGGCCAAGAGGACTCACAAGAACCATCTCCTCAAACCGACACTCGCCGTGAAGATCCTACTACAAGACACTTGCGTCTCAAGTCCCATTCCTTGCATAACATCATTGGTGATCTAAAGAGAAATGTTACCACTCGGAGGCAACTTGCAAACTTTTGTGCGCACCATGCCTTTGTCTCTAAAGTGGAACCACTCAAAGTTGATGATGCTCTCAAAGATCCCGATTGGTTGAATGCAATGCAAGAGGAACTCAACAACTTCAAGAGGAATGATGTATGGACTCTCATGAAGCGACCTAATCATTGCTGCAATGTTATCGGCACCAAGTGGATCTTCAAGAACAAGCAAGATGAAAGTGGCACGGTCATCCGCAACAAATAAGAATTGGTGGCACAAGGCTATTCTCAATTCGAAGGCGTGGACTTTGGTGAAACCTTTGCACCCGTTGCAAGGCTTGAGTCCATCCGTATCCTTTTGGCCTTTGCCTCACATCATGGCTTTAAGTTGCAACAAATGGATGTTAAGAGTGCTTTTCTTAATGGTCCTCTACATGAGGAAGTATATGTGAAGCAACCCCGGGGTTCGAGGACCCCCATTTCCCGGACCATGTCTTCAAGCTCAAAAAGGCCCTATATGGTCTCAAACAAGCTCCTAGAGCTTGGTATGAGCATCTCAAGGAGTTGCTTGAAGACCGTGGTTTCGAAGTGGGGAAAATCGATCCCACTCTTTTTACTAAGAAGGTCAATGGGGAGCTTTTCGTATGCCAACTCGTATGTAGATGACATCATATTTGGCTCTACTAACACAAAATTCAATGATGAGTTTGCTATGTTGATGACAAATAGGTTTGAGATGTCAATGATGGGTGAACTCAAGTACTTTCTTGGGTTCGAGATCAAGCAAATGCAACACGGCACCTTCATCAATCAAGCAAAGTACCTTCAAGACATGCTCAAGCGCTTTGATATGAAGAATGCCAAGGGCATTGGAACTCCGATGCAACTCAAGTGTCTACTCACTCTTGACGAGGCCGGCAAGGCGGTGGATACCAAGCTCTACCGTTCGATGATAGGTTCGCTTCTCTACCTTTGTGACTCTCGCCCGGATATAATGTTAAGCGTTGGTATGTGTGCACGGTTTCAAGCAAGTCCGAACGAAAGCCACCTTGTGGCGGTCAAGAGGATCCTTCGATATTTAGTTGATACCCCACACTTCGGATTATGGTACCCAAGGGACACGGACTTTGCTTTGGTTGGTTTCACCGACTCCGATTGGGCGGGCGACAAGATTGATAGGAAGTCTACCTCCGGAGCATGTCACTTTCTTGGAAGATCTTTGGTGTGTTGGTCCTCGAAGAAGCAAAATTGTGTCTCCGTCTCCACCGCGGAAGCCGAATATATTGCCGCGGCAAGTAGTTGTGCTCAAATGGATGAGGCAAACCTTGCGAGATTATGGACTCGAGTATAGCAAGGTGCCTCTTTTGTGTGACAATGAGAGCGTAATCAAGATCGCCTACAATCCGGTTCTTCATGGCAAGATGAAGCACATTGAGATACGGAACCACTTCATCCGGGACCACATTGCTCGCGGAGATATTGTACTATCCTATATTAGCACCAAGGAGCAATTCGCGGACATCTTCACGAAGCCCTTGGATGAGAAGCGCTTTATTGAGTTGAGGCATGAGCTAAATATCATTGATCCGTCGAACTTTGCTTGACCGTCGTGCGCACATACCACTCCTACCGTTGTATCTCGATGAAAGGCACGCATGGACATAGGGGGAGTGCGGTTTAAATCCATTGAGCTATCACTCCCCCCATAATGCATAAAGAAATCCAAAACATTTGCTATTTGTCAATTAAGTGACTTATGAGCTTCATGTTGAGTTGTAGTCCGTGAGTCCTAGATACATCTACGCGACCTCACAACTACTATACTCTTACACGGTGGCTTCGGCCACCAACACCCCCTCTTTGAGGGTTTTTCGGTTCTTCGTGACCTTGTTTTGTCTTTCTTCTTTGTTTTCTTCTTCTTGTTTTTGAGAACCTCCTTCAAGCTTGTTTGCTCGTGATTTTTGCAAGCTTGGTTGTATGTTCTTTTTCTCCATCCCTCTAGTTTCGTTACCCTCCTTTTTGGTGTTCCGATGCCAAAGGGGGAGAAGTTCCTAAGTGGATGGGGACCTTTTGTTGTTTGTAGCCATTTGGTTCTAGTTGCTTATCTTGTCTTATGGCTACATCAACAACCCTATGGAGGCATCCTATTGTGAGTTTGGGTATTCTCAAGGCGATGGTATGATAACTTCACCCAAATCTTCGTGCATGATCTTATGTTGCCTCCATATTGTACATATGCTACTTGAACATGTCATTTATCTATGTTGCATATGTGCTTGGTTTGTAAAAACTAGGGGGAGTGATGTCTCTATAACATGTGTATTTGTATTGAAATACATATTCATGATATGCACATGTGTAGGGGGGAGCTCCGTCGAGTTTTTGCAAATCTAATGATCTCATCATAATATCATATGTTATTGTCAACTGTTGTGTTGTCATCAAACACCAAAAAGGGGGAGATTGTAAGAGCAAAATTCACACCCCAAGTTTTGTGTGTTTGATGACAACACTTGAGTAATCTCACCGTGTGCCTTGAGTATCATTGCTAGATTTGCAAGTACACGGTGACCTCGCCGGACGCGTCAAGATCGGAAGACTGAAGCGTAGTTGATAGGTTTTCTCGGTTTTGTGTGTGTTTAGCGAGGTAACAAGGTTGGAGAGAAAAAGGGAAGAAAACCAGATTTAGCTAGGCCGGTACTACCGTGCACTCGTAGCGGTAGTACCGCTACCCCTATAGGTACCGCCGTCGGTACCGCTCTGAGTCTGCGCTGATTCGTCCTCCAGAAACACGTTGCGGTACCCCTGCAGTACCTGGGGCGGTAGTACCGCTCACGAGCGGTAGTACCGCTCAAGGTACCGCTTAGGTACCGTAACCGAGTTACGGTCGTACCGCCCTGGTACCGCCCTAGTACCGCTTCGAGTCCAGTAAGGTTTGGACCCTGTTGCGGTACCTCGAGCGGTACCTCGTGCGGTAGTACCGCTTTGCATCCTTTGACCAGATCTGGAAGGATTTCGAACTCAGAGCGGTAGTACCGCTTCTCAGAAGCGGTAGTACCGCTTAGGCCAAATCTGGACATAACGGTTGGATTTGGAGGAGCCTATTTAAGGGCCCCTTCTTCCCCAACACGATTTCATCTCTTCCCCTCTCTCTCCTCCATTGTTGCTGAGCTTAATCCTTGAGGATCTCCTTCCCCATCCAACCAATCTTGCCCAAACTTTGAGGATAGGTGGAGGAGACCCCGATCTATAGTTCTACCAAGAGAGATTTCACCAATACTAGCTATTCCTTAGTGGATCTTGGTGGTAGGGTTCCTTTAGTGGATCTTGGAGAAGAGTTCCTTTGGTGGAGCATTGGAGAGTTCCTTTGGTGGAGCATTGGAAGAGTTCCTATGGTGGAGCATTGGTGATGGGTTCCTATGGTGGAGCATTGGAGATGTGCAGCTATGGAGTCTATCTTGGTGATGTACTAGATCCATAGGGTGTTGGGAGCATCCTTGTGTGTGGAGCTCGCCCCAACCTTGTGAAGGAATCACCGCCTCGACCGGTGCCTTAGTGGAAGAGGGAGAGCACCTCCGTGGAGCTCTCTTGAGGAAGAGGGTGAGGCCTTCCTTCGTGGTGTGGCCGCCTAGTCTCTTATGTGAGACTAGCACCTCCTCAACGCAGACGTACTTCCTTTAGTGGAAGGAACTGCGGGAAACAAACCTCGACTCGCCTCGCGCCCCCCCCGGTTGTCTCGCTCCTTACTCTCGTTATCTTGTTGATTCCTTTACTTGTTGCACTCGTCCGATATTCATTGTAGGATCACCCCTATTGCTAAAAGTTCACACCTTTACCTTCTGTTGCATAAAATTTGAAAAAGACTAAAACTTGCCGTAGAGCCATTCACCGCCCCCCCCCTCTTGTTCGCTACGATCCATTCAACAGTCAGAGGAGCCATAAGCAGAACCGACATCGGGGAAGCAGGCCACCGAATCGAAGAAGAAGGCATCACAACCGTCGCGTGGAAGAATCGGATGCAACGTCAATAACTGTCCCAATGGTAGAGTCAGATGCAACCTCAAAAACCACACACGTGGGAGAGTCAGATCCAACCACGACCGGTGCCAAAGGATTGGCCTACAATGGATTCTATCAGATCCCCCCATGTACCTAACAGATCTAGATCCAAGGCTAGCGTTTGTTGAAGCATACAACAACCGGAGTGATCGACGCAGAGGAAGAAGACAACAAGCCGCGGCTAGTTGCCGCCATCCCAACCAACGTGTGACGCCCTGAAACTGGTACCATGAGGATTCCAGCGATCCCGCTGAAATCTGCATAATATCGATTTAGAGACGCCCTCCGACATGACGTGCGCGACGAATCACACGCATGATGCCAGAGGAATTAATAAGAGCAGTAACATTACAAAAGGATTACAATAGAGCCCACAAGAAACATATATATCAACAACGACTCCAACGAGTCAAGATACAAATATACAAGATCCGAATCATACAGAAAATCAAATACGCCCGAGTACGGACAAGATACAAATTGGACTAAGAGTCGTCCATAACCCTGCCCAGGCCAAGCCGGAAGGGTAACCTTGCTAACGTCATTTTCGTCGAACATACCTTCATACCTGCGCAGTTATGTGCCAAAGAAGCAACAATAAGTACGGGTTCGTACTTAACAAGACTTCAAGACGTGTAAGAATTCGTCAACTAGTCGTCCTTTGTACTTGAGGCACGCAGGGGACTTAGAGGACGCAAGAGGAACGTCATAGGCAATATGGTGGGGTTAAGCGGCAGCGCGCAAGCACTAAAACCTATAGAGACACTCCACAACATTCGTCTATCCGAGAAGGTGAGAGAGCGCATAAACTAACAGTTCTATACTCTGCAAATATAACACAACCAATGCGTTCCCCCTCGCAAGGAAGTACTTACAAAGGCACTCACACGGTGGACAAGTTTTATTAACTAACTGTTGTAGTAATGCTAATTTACTACGCAAGTTATTAACAAATTATTAGCATCAACATAGAGGTGTAAGTTGTTCTATGATCAAGCTATACAATTCCAAGTTGTCCATAACCGCGGGCACGCCTTATCGATAAGATGTACACCCTACATGGGTTGCCCAAATGTAACCATACGCATGCTCGACCCACTTACAACAGGTGGATGTCTCACAATAAGACTATTCCCAGTTCAACAAGAAAGTCTAGGGGGGGCACCTGACTAAGCTACCCGTAACAAAGTACGGCCGTACTCCGAAGCGGACCTAGGGTTTACGTTAACAGCTAGGCGTGCAAACCACACACTTCGCTAAACGTTCCGCGGGGTACAGTACAGAATATAAACACCCGAAGGCAACAGGAAGTAAACACCCGAAGGCAACAGGAAGTAAAGCATGGCATACATGGTATAGAAAACTAAAACCAAGGTTGTGCCCCCCTTTTCAACTTACTTGAGAAAATGTAATGGGTGAGGGGGGATCCTAATAATCGTCCCCACGCATGGGTAGAGTGCTCAATCTAAGAACAGATAACAAGAACTCGGGTCCTAGGGGACATTAGCAAGTCAATGTTCTGATGATTTCGCAAAGGGGCTCACAGATGCCTTTCTTACAATTTTATTTGATAACAATTAAGTAAAGCATGTGTATCTCCAACAGATATATCCATAAACCATGTGTCATGATTCCCCAACAGATAACCCGATTAGATAACGATAACGGTACCAAGATAAGACAGCACTAGCATGCACTACGACTCGCAAGGGCAGGCTCGATAACCAAGCAGCAGTCGTAGGAGGTGGTGGTGGTAATATGGGCTGCTTGAGGTAACAAGTGGAAAGGACACGTGGCAAGAATGCAACTCAATGCTAGAATAAGGGAGAATGCAAAATAAAATAGGTGAGCGACTCCTGCAGAGACAGTAGTATAGGAAATGCTTGCATGTTAAAGCTTGTCGAAAAAACATCCGAAGGACTTGTCGTATCTCACCACACTACTTCGCGAGCCTATTCGGGAAGAAGAAAATGCTGGAACAAACAACGGATGCAAATCTTACTACTAAAGATAAAGAAGACCCATCATGATCAAGATGATATGCATGACATGGCAACGATGATGCGATGCACTTATCCAAATTAAGCGGGATCGGAACCCCGGACGAGAAAATTAGGTTAGAGTTGCATTTCTACCGGAAACGTTAAATGTTGATTAGCATGGCACAACATGGCAGGGGTGAGCTACTTCAATATTAAAATGAGCGGGGAAACCTTAGGTGGATATCCAAAATACTCTGCATATTATGTGAGGTGACATGCACAAACTATCACGACACGAAATGATGCAATGTGCAAGCAGATGTATGGATGCCATATTCAGGTTCAACACATTTTTCTGATCGATTTACATATATAACACTTTGCATTTCGATGAACAGTTTGTAAGATATGAATTTTGCAAGATTTATACATTTTCTGGAATTTTTGCAAAACACGGAAAAGGGGAAGATTTTTCTCACCCAGACGCAGGCTAGCCTGAGCGGCTAACGCGCGGGACAGGGAGCTGCTGACCGGGCAGATGATGAGGCGTAAGCTGCAGGGAGTTTTTCGCGAAATGGTCCGATGTAGGGACCGCGGGTTGATAGTCTGGGGAAGGATAGGGCCTGGACGCAAAACCGTCCATATCCAGATCTGGGGGACTGTTTCTCACCGGGTTGGTGCATAGCCCGCGAGGATGACGGTTGGGGCCCATGATGCCAACATGGCGCCAGCGTGGCGGATGATGTGGCCAGCATGCGCGCATGACGTGAGCGGCGGTGACCACCTACGACACAACATGGTGGCGCGCGGGCGTCGTAGAGGCCTCCAGGATGCGGAAGCTCGTGCGACCGACGCACCTCATCGACGCGGAGCAGGATGAGGCGGTGCCGGGCCCATGGGTTCGCTGGAGATGCGGTACCGGTGTTGACCTGCGGTGGTGATGGTCGGCCACACGGTGAAAAGACGAACCCAGAAGCAAGGAGAAAGAGAATCATGTCCAGGAGAAAGCTGTGCTCACCCTGATGCTCAACGTCTGCTCGGCGAAGGCAGGGGAGGCCGAGGTTCGCCAGAATTAGAAGAAAACGACAGCGGCCGGAGTTCGGGAAGGAGATCCGTGGTGATGTTCTGAGTGCCCCGGATCGATTCCTTGCACGAGGTGGTAGAGGATGATGATGCGCATTGAACTGTGGTCTCGATTGGGCTCGGGGTAGCCTCCTGCGACCGCGCCATGGCGAGGCTGGCGGTGGCGCACTCGGTATTATACAGAGAAGTGAAAGAGGGGAAAGGAGAAGAGAGTGGCGGCGGCGCGAGGGAGGAGGGAGCACTAGGGTTTCCAGGAGGGAAGCATCGATGCGGGAATAAAAGGGAAGGGGATGTGGTAGTGCGGTGGTTGGGTGGAGATGGTGACAGCCACGGCGCTCACGCCATCTGCGTGCCTGCGAGGAAGACGACAGAAGGAGGAGGTCTCCTGGCTTGAAGAGGTACGGGCCAAGAAGGAAAAGGGGCCGGGACGTTGGGCTGGAAAGGTGGTGGGCTGCTGCGGTGGAGGAAGAAGGAAAGGCTAGAAAAGGGAGAGAGAGGAGGGAGGCCCGGGTAGGATTAGGGTTTGCTTTTTTCTTTTAAAACGTTTTTCTCCTTTCTTTTCAAAACTATTTTGCAACTGAGTTTGAATTCAATTCAAACAATTTTGAATTTGAAACACAGGAGGAGAGATAGAGAACAAAGCAATTAAAAATAATGTTTGTATTTTTTGATATTAGGGCTTGTTAAATGAAGAGAAGAGGTGGGGGGTTTATTCAGCCATATGAGAGAGGAAAAACTAATAGTTTTTATTTAAAGATGGTTTTTATTTGATAAAATGTTGTGCTTTATATGATGCAAGACGCATGATGATGCACAAAAGAGAAACAACAAACAAATCTAATATGGGATTACCCTGGGCCGCTACACAATGTCAGCGCCGTCAGCCTCGCCGACCGTGCGGATGAGGAAGAGTCAGCCATGTCGCTAGCTCGGGAAGGGTGGATGAGCTTAAAATGGGGGGAATGGGGGATTTGGATTTGGCGGTGAGAGAGATGCCCCTATATACTATTGCGAAATTTGGAGCACGTTGACCGAATTCATCCCGCCGATTTTTTGTCGTTCTGCGCGAGCTCGTGCCATCTCCCCTCGGTGGCTCCACGTGAAACAGCATTGTCGCTTTTTGCGGAAACAAGGGTGGCTCGCTGGAATTGGCCGATTCAGACATTTCTGTTGGGCCTAGCTCAAGGGTGCTTTAATAACTGTGTGATGCAACAACGCAGAGGAGCACAGGAAATCAAACGGGTCAGAAAATGCGCCCCACATGCGAGCCAAAGGGAGGCCATTCTACCAAACGGGCCCTAGTATGGCTCCCTGCTCGATATTGCACTTTAGGATTAGCCAAACAAATAGCATTAGAACCGTGTGAAAGAACAAGACGAATTGTCATGGCTTCCCTTCTCCCGGCAGGCGACGATCTGAAAATGTTGCCTCCCGCCAATGGAAAGGGCGGTATGAGGCCTCTTGGGTAGCCTAGGCTCGATTTAGGTATGCTTGGGCGCAGAGAGATGTTGTTTGGTAGACATTGAAGTCATTTTCTGCATCGGATAGAAAATCCATCCCACATTATTTGGTTGCATGTCGAAACGCCTTTCTTCCCTGGTGTTACAACACACATATTGTTTGGTTGCACACATGAGCGTGATGTGGTAACCCCTTCCCTCTGAGTGGTGAGATTACCGGGTAATTATACTGAATACATTCAGTTTGTCAAAAGTTGCTGGTAATACACAACAAGTAGTTTTCCTATTAGGCGATGCATCATGGGTAAATCAACTATATTTGATTCATCACACGAGGGATTAGTATATACTACCTTGAAAAAATTCATCATTACAGACCGGGTATTAGGTTCAACCAAGTCCTAGTTGTTGGAGGGATACGAGACCACCTCCCAAAATATGCATGATCTCTTCAGCAGATCATGACCATCATGATGAAGAACGAAACAGAAGCACATGCGCCTCATAATTGTAGGCTGAAATTTGAATTTCGGTGGCGCCCATCTCCTCTCTCTTTTCTCCTCCTCCTCCTCCTCCTCCTCCTCCTCCTCCTCCTCCTCTACTCAGCTTCCACTTCCCCTTTTCCTCCTTCTGCTCCCTTCTTCTCCCTTCTCCTTCCTCCTCCACACCCAACCTCCTAAATATACCACCCGGCAACCTCCTCCTCCTCCTCCTCCACACCCGACGACCACCTACTCCTCTTCCTCCAGCGACCTCCTCCGGCGACCAACTCCTCCCCTCCTCTGGTGACCCCCTTCTCCTCCTACGACGAGCTTCTCCTCCTCCTCTGGTGACAACCACCACCTCCTCCTCCTCCTGCGACCTCCTCCGGCGACCCCCTCCCCCCACCTTCGGATGGCCTCCTCCTCATCCTCAACCCACCCACCAACAACATCCGGCCTCCTCATCCTCCACCCACCACACTCACCCACCAACCTCCCGCGACCACCGGAAAGTTAAAAAAAATCCGGAGAAATTACGGCGGCCCCAGATCAACATCTAGCTGCCATTTTTTTTAAAAAAAATCAACTTTTTGTGGTGCACCACTGCTGGCCGTGCCACAGAAAGATTTCTATGGAACATGCCTTCCTGGTGCACCAAAGAAGTTTGAAATTTCCGTGGCGCATGTAGATATGCACCATAGAAATAAAATTTACTGGCGTGACTTTTGTGGCGCACGTACTATGCACCACAGAAAGTCAAAAGCGTGCGCCACAAATGAGGGTTTTCCTAGTAGTGTTAGGTTGGAACAGATTCACCTTGCAGACAAACCGGAGCGTGAGGATCGTCTTCATCTGAGCATAGTTCGTGATTGGGGTGTGCTTGTGACGGTAAAGCACACGTCCGTTGGGAACCCCAAGAGGAAGGTATGATGAGTACAGCAGCGAGTTTTCCCTCAGTAAGAAACCAAGGTTATCGAACCAAGAGGGAGATGAAGATCACGTGAAGGTTGTTGGTGAAGGAGTGTAGTGCGGCGCAACACCAGGGATTCCGGTGCCAACGTGGAACCTGCACAACACAATCAAACTACTTTGCCCCAACTTAAAAGTGAGTTTGTCAATCTCACCGGCTTGCTGAAAACAAAGGATTAAACGTATGGTGTGGAAAATGATGTTTGCTTGCAAAAAACAAAAGAGAACAATGATTGCAGTAGGTTGTATTTCAGATGTAAAACAATGGACCGGGATCCATAGTTCACTAGTGGTGTCTCTCCAATAAGATAAATAACATGTTGGGTAAACAAATTATAGTTGGGCAATTGACAAATAGAGAGGGCATAACAATGCACTTACATATCATGATGACTACTATGAGATTTACTTAGGGCATTACGACAAAGAACATAGACCGCCATCCAGCATGCATCTATGCCTAAAAAGTCCACCTTCGGGTTAGCATCCGCACCTCTTCCAAGCATTAAGTTGCAAGCAACAGACAATTGCATTGAGTACTGTGCGTAATGTAAACAATACAAATATCCTTAGACAAAGCATTGATGTTTTATCCCTAGTGGCAACAGCACAACCACAACCCTAGGGGTTGCTGTCACTCCCCTAGATTCAATGGAGACATGAACCCACTATCTAGCATAAATACTCCCTCTTGGAGTCACAAGTATCAACTTGGCCAGAGCCTCTACTAGCAACGGAGAGCATGCAAGATCATAAACAACACATATAAGATAGATCTATAATCAACTTGACATAGTATTCCATATTCATCGGATCCCAACAAACACAACATGTAGCATTACAAATAGATGATCTTGATCATGGTAGGCAGCTCACAAGATCTAAACATGATGACACAATAGGAGAAGACAACCATCTAGCTACTGCTATGGACCCATAGTCCAAGGATGAACTACTCACGCATCAGTCCGGAGGCGGGCATGGTGATGTAGAGCCCTCCGGTGATGATTCCCCTCTCCGGCAGGATGCCGACGGAGATCTTCTGAACCCCCCGAGTTAGGGTTGACGGCGGCGTCGTCTCTGGAACTGTTCTGGTATTTTGGCTCTCGGTACTAGAGTTTCTGGGACGAAGGAATAAATAGGCGAAGGGGCAGCGTCGGGGGAGCCAGGTGGCTCCCTCCCCACGTCTCGGCGTGGCAGTGCCCCCCCCCCCCGCGCCGCCATATGGGGAGGGCCCCCTGCTGGCCTTCCTCGACTCCTCTTCGGTCTTCTGGAACACTCCGTGGAAAATAGGTCCGTGGGCTTTTGTTTCGTCTAATTCCGAGAATATTTGTAAAAGAACTTTTCTGAAATCAAAACAAGCAGTAAAACAGGAACTGGCACTGTGGCATCTTGTTAATAGGTTAGTCCCAGAAAATGCATAAAAACATTATAAAGTGTGAATAAAACATGTAGGTATTGTCATAAAACTAGCATGGAACATAACAAATTATAGATACAGTGGAGACGTATCAAGCATCCCCATGCTTAGTTCCTACTCGTTCTCGAGTAGGTAAACGATGAAAAGAATAATTTCTGAAATGACATGCTACCAACATAATCTTGATCAATACTATTGTAAAGCATATGAGATGAATGAAGTGACTCAAAGCAATGCTCTATAGTTTGCTAACAAAAAGATAATGACTAAACAACTGAATCATATAGCAAAAACTTTTCATGAATAGTACTTTCAAGACAAGCATCAAAAAGTTTTGCATAAGAGTTAACTCATAAAGCAATAGATTCTTAATAAAAGGTTTTGAAGCAACACAAAGAAAGATTTAAGTTTTAGCAATTTCCTTCAACTTTAAACATGCATATCTCATGGATAATTGTCAACACAAAGTAATATAATAAGTGCAATAAGCAAGCATGTAAGAATCAATGCACACAGTTGACACACGTGTTTGCTTCTAAGATAGAAAGGAGTAGGTAAACTGACTCAACATAAAGTAAAAGAAAGGCCCTTCGCAGAGGGAAGCAGGGATTAAATCATGTGCTAGAGCTTTTTTAAGTTTTGAAATCATAAAGAGAGCATAAAAATAAAGTTTTGAGAGGTGTTTGTTGTTTTCAACGAATGGTAGTGGGCACTCTAACCCCCTTGTCAAACAAACTTTCAAAGAGCGGCTCCCATGAAGGACGTTATCTCTACCAGCAAGGTAGATCATCCCTCTTCTCTTTTGTTTACACATGTATTTTAGTTTTATTTATAGATGACACTCCTCCCAACCTTTTGCTTTCACAAGCCATGGCTAACCGAATCCTCGGGTGCCTTCCAACATTCCACATACCATGGAGGAGTGTATATTGCAAAATTAAGTTGCTTACTGATAAATCAGGGCAAAACAAGTGAAGAGAATTATTAATGAAAGTTAATTAATTGGGGCTCCGGCACCCCGTTGCCAGCTCTTTTTGCAAAATTATTGGATAAGCGGATGTATATGCCCCTAGTCCATTGGTGAAAGTCTGCCCAACAAGATTGAAAGATAAAACACCACATACTTCCTCATGAGCTATAAAACATTGACACAAATAAGGAGTAATAAAGTTTTGAATTGTTTAAATGTAGCACATGAAGTATTTACTTGGAATGGCAGAAAAATACCACATATTAGGTAGTTATGGTGGACACAAATGGCATAGGTTTTGGCTCAAGGTTTTGGATGCACGAGAAGCATTCCCTCTCAGTACAAGGCTTTGGCTAGCAAGGTTGTTTGAAGCAAACAAAAGTATAAATCGGTACAACAAAACTTACATAAGAACATATTGCAAGCATTATAAGACTCTACACTGTCTTCCTTGTTGCTCAAACACTTTTACCAGAAAATATCTAGACCTTAGAGAGACCAATCATGCAAACCAAATTTCAACAAGCTCTACGGTAGTTCTCCACTAATAGGTTTAAACTACATGATGCAAGAGCTTAAACATGATCTACTTGAGAGCTCAAAACAATTGCCAAGTATCAAATTATTCAAGACAATATACCAACTACCACATGAAGCATTTTTTGTTTCTAACCAAATAACAATAAGTGCTGCAGCTTTCAGCTTTCGCCATAAACATGAAAAAAATAAAACGAAGAACACAAGTGTTCAAATGAAAAAGCGGAGCGTGTCTCTCTCCCACACAAGCATGTTAGGATCCGATTTATTCAGAAAAATAAAATAACAAAACGAAAATAAAAGCACACGGACGCTCCAAGTAAAGCACATAAGATGTGACGGAATTAAAATATAGTTTCACTAGAGGTGACCTGATAAGTTTCATGAAGAAGGGATGCCTTGGGCATCTGATACGTCTCCGACGTATCGATAATTTCTTGTGTTCCATGCCACATTATTGATGTTATCTACATGTTATATGCACACTTTATGTCATATTCGTGCATTTTCTGGAACTAACCTATTAACAAGATGCCGAAGTGCCGGCTCTGTTTTCTCGCTGTTTTTGGTTTCGGAAATCCTAGTAACGAAATATTCTCGGAATCGGACGAAATCAACGCCCAGAGTTCCTATTTTCCCGGAACCATCCGAACACTCGAGAGCTGCCGGAGATGGGCCGGGGGGCCCCACACCACACCCGGGCGCGGGCCAGTGCCCGGCCGCGCCACCTGGTGGTGAGGGCACCCCGGTGACCCCCTGCGCCGCCTCTTCGCCTATAAGAAGCCCCCGGATCAGAAAACCCGATACCAATTGACGAAACCCACGAAAACCTTCCGGAGCCGCCGCCATCGCGAAGCCAAGATCCGGGGACAGGATCTCGTTCCGGCACCTGCCGGAGCGGGGAAGTGCCCCCGGAAGGCTTCTCCATCGACACCGCTGCCATCTCCACCGCCATCTTCATCACCGCTGCTGCTCCCATGAGGAGGGAGTAGTTCTCCATCGAGGCTCGGGGCTGTGCCGTAGCTATGTGGTTCATCTCTCTTCCATGTACTTCAATACAATGATCTCATTGAGATTCATATGAGTTTGTATCACAATTTATCTATGTGCTACTCTAGTGATGTGTTATTAAAGTAGTTTTATTCCTCCTGCATGTGTGCAAAGGTGACAGTGCGTGCACCGTGTTAGTACTTGGTTTATGCTATGATTATGATCTCTTGAAGATTATGAAGTTAACTATTGCTATGATAATATTGATGTGATCTATTCCTCCTACATATGCATGAAGGTGACAGTGTGCATGCTATGCTAGTACTTGGTTTAGTCTGTTGATCTATCTTACACTAAAGGTTACTAAAACATGAGCATTATTGTGGAGCTTGTTAACTCCGGCATTGAGGGTTCGTGTAATCCTACGCAATGTGTTCATCATCCAACAAAAGTGTAGAGTATGCATTTATCTATTCTGTTATGTGATCAAAGTTGAGAGTGTCCACTAGTGAAAGTCTAATCCCTAGGCCCTGTTCCTAAATACTGCTGAGTTACTACTGCTTGTTTCATTGTTTTACCGTGTTACTACTGCTGCAATATTACCACCATCAACTACACGCCAGCAAGCTATTTTCTGGCACCGTTGCTACTCGCTCATACTATATTCATACCACCTGTATTTCACTATCTCTTCGCCGAACTAGTGCACCTATTTGGTGTGTTGGGCACACAAGAGACTTCTTGCTTTGTGGTTGCGGGGTTGCATGAGAGGGATATCTTTGACCTCTTCCTCCCCGAGTTCGATAAACCTTGGGTATCCACTTAAGGGAAACTTGCTCGTTGTTCTACAAACCTCTGCACTTGGAGGCCCAACACTGTCTACAAGAATAGAAGCTCCCGTAGACATCAAGCACTTTTCTGGCGCCGTTGCCGGGGAGGAAAGGTTAAAAGGCACTCATACTACGGTCCCAGGTAAAGTATTTTTCCGGTGCCGTTGTGTGTGTGCTCAAAGCTATTTCCTTTAGATCCTGCAATTGCATCTTGTTGTTTCTTGTTTACACTAGTTTGGCATAATGTATAAGAGTGAGCTTCTTGTTCTATTTCCTGATTTAAAACTTGGATTGTTTGATGCGAAAATTAAAAAAACTATGAAATCTTATTTTCATGCTGGTAGTAATATTAGTATGAATGCTTTGAACACCATTGTCGATAATGATATAGAAAGTTCTAAGCTTGGGGAAGCTGGTTTTCATGATCTTTTTAGTCCCCCAAGCATTGAGGAGAAAATTTTCTTTGATGATACTTTGCCTCCTATTTATGATGATTATAATGATAGTGGTCTTTTGGTGCCACCTACTATGGAGAGTAAATTTTGTTGTGATTATACTATGCCTCCTACACTTGATGAGAATAATAATGATAGCTACTTTGTTGAATTTGTTCCCACTACAACTAATAAAATTAACTATGCCTATGTGGAGAGTAATTATTTTATGCATGAGACTCATGATAAGAATGCTTTATGTGATAGTTATATTGTTGAGTTTGCTCATGATACCACTGGATATTATTATGAGAGAGGAAAATATGGTTGTAGAAATTTTCATGTTACTAAAACACCTCTCTATGTGCTGAAATTTTTGAAGCTACACTTGTTTTATCTTCCTATGCTTGTTACTTTGCTCTTCATGAACTTGTTTATTTACAAGATTCCTATGCATAGGAAGCATGTTAGACTTAAATGTGTTTTGAATTTGCCTCTTGATGCTCTCTTTTGCTTCGACTACTATTTCTTGCGAGTGCATCATTAAAACTGCTAAGCCCATCTTAATGGCTATAAAGAAAGAACTTCTTGGGAGATAACCCATGTGTTATTTTGCTACAGTACTTTGTTTTATATTTGTGTCTTGGAAGTTGTTTACTACTGTAGCAACCTCTCCTTATCTTAGTTTTGTGTTTTGTTGTGCCAAGTAAAGTCGTTGATAGAAAAGTAAGTACTAGATTTGGATTACTGCGCAGAAACAGATTTCTTTGCTGTCACGAATCTGGGTCTAATTCTCTGTAGGTAACTCAGAAAATTATGCAAATTTACGTGAGTGATCCTCAGATATGTACGCAACTTTCATTCAATTTGAGCATTTTCTTTTGAGCAAGTCTGGTGGCCTAATAAAATCCATCTTTACGGACTGTTCTGTTTTGACAGATTCTGCCTTTTATTTCGCATTGCCTCTTTTGCTATGTTGGATGAATTTCTTTGATCCATTAATGTCCAGTAGCTTTATGCAATGTCCAGAAGTGTTAAGAATGATTGTGTCACCTCTTAACATGTTAATTTTTATTGTCCACTAACCCTCTAATGAGTTGTTTCGAGTTTGGTGTGGAGGAAGTTTTCAAGGGTCAAGAGAGGAGGATGATATACCATGATCAAGGAGAGTGAAAGCTCTAAGCTTGGGGATGCACCCGGTGGTTCATCCCTGCATATATCAAGAAGACTCAAGCGTCTAAGCTTGGGGATGCCCAAGGCATCCCCTTCTTCATCGACAACATTATCAGGTTCCTCCCCTGAAACTACATTTTTATTCGGCCACATCTTATGTGCTTTTTCTTGGAGCGTCGGTTTGTTTTTGTTTTTGTTTTTGTTTGAATAAATTGGATTACATCATGCTTGAGTGGGAGAGAGACACGCTCCGCTGGTTCATATGAACACATGTGTTCTTAGCTCATAATATTCATGGCGAAGTTTCCTCTTCGTTAAATTGTTATATGGTTGGAATTGGAAAATGATACATGTAGTAATTGCTATAATGTCTTGGGTAATGTGATACTTGGCAATTGTTGTGCTCATGTTTAAGCTCTTGCATCATATACTTTGCACCTATTAGTGAAGAATACATAGAGCATGCTAAAATTTGGTTTGCATAATTGGTCTCTCTAAGGTCTAGATAATTTCTAGTATTGAGTTTGAACAACAAGGAAGACGGTGTATAGTCTTATAATGTTTACAATATGTCTTTTATGTGAGTTTTGCTGTACCGTTCATCCTTGTGTTTGTTTCAAATAAGCCTTGCTAGCCTAAACCTTGTATCGAGAGGGAATACTTCTCATGCATCCAAAATACTTGAGCCAACCACTATGCCATTTGTGTCCACCATACCTACCTACTACATGGTATTTCTCCGCCATTCCAAAGTAAATTGCTTGAGTGCTACCTTTAAACAATTCAAAATTTATTACCTCTTATTTGTGTCAATGTTTTATAGCTCATGAGGAAGTATGTGGTGTTTATCTTTCAATCTTGTTGGGCAACTTTCACCAATGGACTAGTGGCTTCATCCGCTTATCCAATAATTTTGCAAAAAGAGCTGGCAATGGGATTCCCCAGTCCCAAATTAATTAACCAAAAAAGGCACTCCTCCATGGTATGTGATTGTTGGACGGCACCCGAAGGATTCGGCTAGCCATGGCTTGTGTAAGCAAAGGTTGGGAGGAGTGTCATCATAATAAAACTAAAATAAAAAGGTACTCCTTCATGGTATGAGATTGTTGGCGAGCACCCGAGGATTCGGTTTGCCATGGTTTGTGAAAGAAAGGTTGGAAGGAGTGCCATCCAAAAATAAAATAAAATGGGAGCCGCTCTTTGAAGGTTTGTCTGGCAAGGGGGTTAGAGTACCCGCTACCATTCGTTGACAACAACATACACCTCTCAAAACTTTACTTTTATGCTCTCTTTATGTTTTCAAAATCAAAGCTCTAGCACAAATATAGCAATCGATGCTTTCCTCTTTGAAGGACCATTCTTTTACTTTTATTGTTGAGTCAGCTTCACCTATTTCTCTCCACCTCAAGAAGCAAACACTTGTGTGAACTGTGCATTGATTCTTACATATTTGCATATTGCATTTGTTATATTGCTTTGCATTGACAATTATCCATGAGATATACATGTTATAAGTTGAAAGCAACCGCTGAAACTTAATCTTCTTTTGTGTTGCTTCAATACCTTTACTTTGAATTATTGCTTTATGAGTTAACTCTTATGCAAGACTTATTGATGCTTGTCTTGAAGTGCTATTCATGAAAAGTCTTTGCTTTATGATTCAGTTGTTTACTCATGTCATACACATTGTTTTGATCGCTGCATTCACTACATATGCTTTACAAATAGTATGATCAAGGTTATGATGGCATGTCACTCCAGAAATTATCTTTGTTATCGTTTTACCTGCTCGGGACGAGCAGAACTAAGCTTGGGGATGCTGATACGTCTCCGACGTATCGATAATTTCTTGTGTTCCATGCCACATTATTGATGTTATCTACATGTTATATGCACACTTTATGTCATATTCGTGCATTTTCTGGAACTAACCTATTAACAAGATGCCGAAGTGCCAGTTCCTGTTTTCTGCTGTTTTTGGTTTCAGAAATCCTAGTAACGAAATATTCTCGGAATCGGACGAAATCAACGCCCATGTTCCTATTTTTCCCGGAACCATCCAGAACACTCGAGAGCTGCCAGAGATGGGCCAGGGGGGCCCCACACCACACCTGGGCGCGGGCCAGGCCCTGGCCGCGCCACCTGGTGGTGAGGGCACCCCAGTGACCCCCTGCGCCGCCTCTTCGCCTATAAGAAGCCCCCGGATCAGAAAACCCGATACCAATTGACGAAACCCACGAAAACCTTCCGGAGCCGCCGCCATCGCGAAGCCAAGATCCGGGGACAGGATCTCCGTTCCGGCACCCTGCCGGAGCGGGGAAGTGCCCCGGAAGGCTTCTCCATCGACACCGCTGCCATCTCCACCGCCATCTTCATCACCGCTGCTTGCTCCCATGAGGAGGGAGTAGTTCTCCATCGAGGCTCGGGGCTGTGCCGGTAGCTATGTGGTTCATCTCTCTTCCATGTACTTCAATACAATGATCTCATTGAGATTCATATGAGTTTGTATCACAATTTATCTATGTGCTACTCTAGTGATGTGTTATTAAAGTAGTTTTATTCCTCCCGCATGTGTGCAAAGGTGACAAGTGCGTGCACCGTGTTAGTACTTGGTTTATGCTATGATTATGATCTCTTGAAGATTATGAAGTTAACTATTGCTATGATAATATTGATGTGATCTATTCCTCCTACATATGCATGAAGGTGACAAGTGTGCATGCTATGCTAGTACTTGGTTTAGTCTGTTGATCTATCTTACACTAAAGGTTACTAAAACATGAGCATTATTGTGGAGCTTGTTAACTCCGGCATTGAGGGTTCGTGTAATCCTACGCAATGTGTTCATCATCCAACAAAAGTGTAGAGTATGCATTTATCTATTCTGTTATGTGATCAAAGTTGAGAGTGTCCACTAGTGAAAGTCTAATCCCTAGGCCTTGTTCCTAAATACTGCTGAGTTACTACTGCTTGTTTACTGTTTTACTCGTGTTACTACTCGCTGCAATATTACCACCATCAACTACACGCCGACAAGCTATTTTCCGGCACCGTTGCTACTGCTCATACTATATTCATACCACCTGTATTTCACTATCTCTTCGCCGAACTAGTGCACCTATTTGGTGTGTTGGGGACACAAGAGACTTCTTGCTTTGTGGTTGCGGGGTTGCATGAGAGGGATATCTTTGACCTCTTCCTCCCTGAGTTCGATAAACCTTGGGTATCCACTTAAGGGAAACTTGCTGCTGTTCTACAAACCTCTGCACTTGGAGGCCCAACACTGTCTACAAGAATAGAAGCTCCCGTAGACATCAGCATCCCCTAGCTTAGACGCTTGAGTCTTCTTGAAATATGCAGGGATGAACCACGGGGGCATCCCCAAGCTTAGACTTTTCACTCTTCTTGATCATATGATATCCTCCTCCTCTCTTGATCCTTGAAAACTTCCTTCACACCAAACTCAAAGCAATCTCATTAGAGGGTTAGTGCGTAATAAATAATTCACATGTTCAGCAAGGACACAATCATTCCCAACACTTCTGGACATTACCCAAGGCTACTGAAATTTAATGGAGCAAGAAATCCACCCAAACATAGTAAAAGAGGCAATGCGAAATAAAAAGCAGAATCTGTCAAAAACAGAACAGTCTGTACAGACAAATTGTTTCGAGGCACTTAACATGCTCACATGGAAAAACTCCAGTTGAATGAAAGTTGCGTACATATCTGAGGATTACTCATGAATTGTTTCAGAATTTTTAGAATTTTCTACTGAGAGAAAAGCTCAAAACCGTGACAGCTAAAATTTTGTTTCTGCGCAGAAATCCAAATCTAGTATCAGCTTTGTATGAAAGACTTTACTTGGCACAACAATTCAAGAAAATAAAAGATACAAAGGTATTGCTACAGTAGTAACAAGCACCTTGACTCAAATATAAAACAAAAATTGCAGAAATAAAATAATGGGTTGTCTCCCATAAGCGCTTTTCTTTAACGCCTTTCAGCTAGGCGCAGAAAGTGAAAATCAAGTAACATCAAGAGAAGAAGCATTAACATTATTACCAAGGGCTTTACGCTTACCCCTCTTACTCTTATTATTACTCTTTGGTCTAGGGAATACATGACCGCATCCGGGTGTAGAGGTAAAATTTAGAGTGCCTTTTTCCCACATCTACGGTTGCTCCCTAGAGTTTCAGCAGGGATCTTCCAAGTGTGATTTGTCCTGTCCCTACACATTCAATAACGAGATAATCAGTGGATACCGTTCTTCCAAGAAAGGTTGTGAACACACGTTCAGCTATCCCCTTAGGAATTATAACAAAATTATCAGCAAGAGTTATTCCTTTTGCACCTTCAGTAAGTCCCCAAAGTTTCAAAGATTCATAAATACTTTTAGGCATAAGGCAAAACTCGGATATAGTATCACAACGGGCATAAAAAGTTTCACCACAAATAGCAACCTTAATAGTAGGGACCCACATTGAAGGTTCAAAGTTTACTGGAACATAATCATAACATTCACGAATCTGATTATACCCTTCTTTTAAACAAGATATATTTGTCTCGAGAGTGTTCAATCTATCATGAATGCTAGCAAGAGATGAATCAAATTTATTAGCTGAGCTAGATGATGCAACCAATTTTTTATGGCATTAAAAGCTTGATCCCCATCGCAGTGAAGGAAATCTCCTCCCACTACAACATCCAAAGCATATCTATAGCGAAGAATAAGCCCAAAATAAAAGTTACTAAGAAGCAGGCTTCGAGTCATTTTAGGTTCTGTTTTACCATAAGAATCAAAAATTCTAGACCAAGCTTCTTTAAAACTCTCCTCATCCGCTTGTTTAAAAGTAAAGATCAATTCCTCAGGTGACAGAGTAACAAGTACAAGACTAGACATGATAACAAAATAAATTAAATGCAAGTAACTAAATGTTTTGTGTTTTTTTATATAAAGAAAGCAAATAAGACAGAATATAAAATAAAGCAAGAAAATAAACAAAGTAAAGATATTGGGTGTGAGAGACTCCCCTTGCAGCGTGTCTTGACCTCCCCGACAACGGCGCCAGAAAAGTAGCTGCTTGTGACGGTAAAGCAAACGTCCGTTGGGAACCCCAAGAGGAAGGTATGATGAGTACAGCAACGAGTTTTCCCTCAGTAAGAAACCAAGGTTATCGAACCAGTAGGAGATGAAGATCACATGAAGGTTGTTGGTGAAGGAGTGTAGTGCGGCGCAACACCAGGGATTCCGGTGCCAACGTGGAACCTGCGCAACACAATCAAACTCCTTTGCCCCAACTTAACAGTGAGGCTGTCAATCTCACCGGCTTGCTGAAAACAAAGGATTAAACATATGGTGTGGAAAATGATGTTTGCTTGCAGAAAACAAAAGAGAACAATGATTGCAGTAGGTTGTATTTCAGATGTAAAATAATGGACCGGGGTCCACAGTTCACTAGTGGTGTCTCTCCAATAAGATAAATAACATGTTGGGTAAAAAAAATACAGTTTGGGCAATTGACAAATAGAGAGGGCATAACAATGCACATACATATCATGATGACTACTATGAGATTTACTTAGGGCATTACGACAAAGAACATAGACCGCCATCCAGCATGCAACTATGCCTAAAAAGTCCACCTTCGGGTTAGCATCCGCACCCCTTCCAGTATTAAGTTGCAAGCAACAGACAATTGCATTAAGTACTGTGTGTAATGTAAACAATACAAATATCCTTAGACAAAGCATTGATGTTTTATCCCTAGTGGCAACATCACATCCACAACCTTAGGGGTTGATGTCACTCCCCCGGATTCAATGGAGACATGAACCCACTATCTAGCATAAATACTCCCTCTTGGAGTCACAAGTATCAACTTGGCCAGAGCCTCTACTAGCAACAGAGAGCATGCAAGATCATAAACAACACATATAAGATAGATCTATAATCAACTTGACATAGTATTCCATATTCATCGGATCCCAACAAACACAACATGTAGCATTACAAATAGATGATCTTGATCATGAGAGGCAGCTCACAAGATCTAAACATGATGGCGCAATAGGAGAAGACAACCATCTAGCTACTGCTATGGACCCGTAGTCCAAGGATGAACTACTCACGCATCAGTCCGGAGGCGGGCATGCTGATGTAGAGCCCTCCGGTGATGATTCCCCTCTCCGGCAGGGTGCCGGAGGAGATCTTCTGAACCCCCGAGTTAGGGTTGACGGCGGCGGCGTCTCTGGAACTGTTCTGGTATTTTGGCTCTCGGTACTAGGGTTTTCGGGGACGAAGGAATATATAGGTGAAGGGGCAGCGTCAGGGGAGCCAGGGGGCTCCCTCCCCATGTCTCGGCGCGGCAGTGGGCCCCCCGCGCCGCCATATGGGGAGGGCCCCCTGCTGGCCTTCCTCGACTCCTCTTCGGTCTTCTGGAACACTCCGTGGAAAATAGGGCCGTGGGCTTTTGTTTCGTCCAATTCCGAGAATATTTGTAAAACAACTTTTCTGAAATCAAAAACAGCAGAAAACGAGAACTGCACCGTGGCATCTTGTTAATAGGTTAGTCCCAGAAAATGCATAAAAACATTATAAAGTGTGAATAAAACATGTAGGTATTGTCATAAAACTAGCATGGAACATAACAAATTATAGATACGTTGGAGACGTATCAGGGTGTTGACCTACTCACGATGCCTGGGGTAGCGCTGCAATCCAAAAGGAAGAAGTGTTAGTGCACACCACAATGACATATTGTCATATCAATCAAGGAACTCAATGAAGCTTACTACTTTCATGTACTCATGCATCATCTCTCCATCAACAAGATAGAAGCAGCAACCATCTTCACTTCACTCGAGAGTGCGATCGGATTTGATCTTTCTTATGATGCTTCACTTGGTCCTCCCCTTTCTGTTGTGGTTGTAGACCTGTAGAGTGATCACATGTATGCTAGTGAATACAAGAACATCATCATCTACCTTCTTCATCTATACATGTTTGAATCCTTGGTTAAACTAGACGCTGCAATGGATGATCTCAACCAAGCGGTTCGGCACAAGCTTTGAAACCTTAGGTTGCCAAACCATGACAGTTCTATGTGCAAATAGATAACAATGAGCATTGACAGTCAGAGCAGAAAGATTAGGGAAGCCCATCAGTCTGATCACCTACATGAAAAATACCAGAAGAACATAGCTAAGTGTTAGCACATATATGAACTACAAATAGCACATCCACATCCACATCCTTAAGCTTTAGCGGATCAATAAACAACTAGAAACTAAAGAGCGGCCTTACAGTCAGAGGAGCCACACGCAATACCAAGGTCGGGGAAGTAGGAGAGTGTGGGGAAGAAGCAGGCAGCACAACCGTTCCCGTGGAAGAGTCAGATGCAACGACGACAATTATCTCCGTGGTAGAGTCAGATGCAACCTCGACAATTGTACCCATGGTAGAGTCAGACCCAACCACGACCGGCGATGAAGGAATGACCTACAATGGATTCTATCAGATCCCCCTATGTATCCAAAAGGTCTAGTTCTAAGGCTAGGGTTTGCTGAAGCTTAGAAGAATCGGAGTGATCGACGTAGAGGAAGAAGGTGATAAGCCATGGCCAGTAGCCACCGCCACAGCCAATGTCGCAGCCGCCAGCCTCGCCGACCGTGCGGGTGAGGAAGAGTTGGCCATGTAGCTAGATCGGGAAGGGTGGGTGAGCTCGAAATGGGAGGAATGGGAGATTTGGATTTGGCGGTGAGAGAGCTGCCCCTACATACAGTGGCGAAATTTGGAGCGCGGTGACCGAATTCATCCCGCCGAGTTTTCGTTATTCCGCGCGAGCTCGCGCCATCTACCCTTGGTGGCTCTGCGGGAATGGGGCGTTCCTCGGGGGGCCTGGCTTTTTGCTGACACGAGGGTCGCTCGCTGGAAACGGCCGATTCGGGCGTTCCTCGGGGGGCCTGGCTCGAGGGTGCTTTAAGAACCCTACGATGCGAGAACGCAGAGAATCCCAAGAAGTCAAACGGGCGAAAAATGCACCTCACATGCGAGCCAGGTGAGGCCAGACTACCAAACGGGCCCTAGTATGCCTCCCTGCTCGATATTGTACTACAGGATTAGCCAAACAAAGAGCATGAGAACCGTGTGAAAGAACGAGACGAATCGTCATTGCTTCCCTCCTCCCGCCAGGCGACGACCTGAAAATGTTGCCTCCCGCCAATGGCAAGGGCGGTATGACCCTCTGGCGCGATGTTTTCTACAATGCTCCGCCATAAGCTAACGGGAGGTGACATGTGTCACTTTTTCCTCATCCCACCAGCCTATGTTTGACTATAGGTTTCGGGTGAGATCATTTTTACAGATAGAAATATGCAGAGGGCAATATTTGTAAAAACTTAAAAGGAGAGAACATCTCCATGGACGGGTACAAAATGATAGCAGAAAAGAACTCTAGCTCTTATTTAGGATGTGTTAATTTTTTACGCGGCACCTCCTGTAAATGTTGCGCTCCATTTGTTATCCGAATCACACAGCAGAATTTTACGTTCATTATGTCGTCTTCATCCCAAAAATCTGCGTCGATTGCTGGTAACCCTTTATGACCTTATTCTCAGTGAATAACCGTCTCTATGGCGTACATGCTTGCTAGTGTCCAGAAATTTCGGATCTGCTTTTACATCTTTGTTTGCTCATTATCGGGCAGTGCAGCATCTTCTGCATTCCTCGATACCTCCCAGTCCTAGAGGCTGATGGAAATTAAGATTGGACATAAGTGGAAATGAAAGTAAGCTAGACATCTTCTAAGGTTATGTTCGGCGGCACAAGGTATCTTCATTTATAGGCTTTCATGTTGCGTGCCAGCTAATAATACGAAGAGGTCTTTTTTCGATAACTCTACGGCATCTTTTTTTTCGATAAAGTGAACATATTAATATCAGAAGATACTAGTTACACCTAATTTCTGCAACAACGCAATATCCTAATAACATTACGGATGCACACAACGAAAAAAGAGAAAAAGAAAACTAAGAAATAAAGTCCCGCTACAGTATCCCAGCCTAGCAACAGTAAAATATCCACCACCAAAACAACACCTAAAATTCAGACTTTTCAAAAGCAACGCCTCCAAGAAGGGAACAGTGCACTAGCACCGTCGTCGCTCGATCAAAGATCTTAAGTTTTCACCCTGAAGATGGTCTCCGCTCTCAAAACAATACCTTCAACAAGGACATTGCCAGACACAACCAGTTAAGACTAGACCTTGGATTTTACCCTAAAAGGTAAGACTCCGAACTTCACATGTGCTGCTGCCCCACTTCCATACCACTATTGCGAAGGTCGGAATACCAACCAAGCCCCTCAACAACGCAAAGACTTGTACCTCCATTAGCTAGTCCTCCAAATCCGGCCTTCATGAAATTTTCTTCTTCTGACTTCACCATGGATCAACTGTCACTTGGTGTCAACACAGAAAAGATCTTCGCGCAGCACCCTCCAAAACCAAACGGTCGGAATAAAAGCATGGGCGCGCATGACCGAATACCAACGATCCAACAAACTCCAGGCAATAGAAGCATTGTTACATTCGCCGGCGGCGCCTTTCGGAACTTAACACTCCAGCCAGATCACAAAGGGCAGGCCTCCGGTAGGTCTTCACCAAAGACACACCCTAGGACCGCTGCCTTTATTCAGGTCGGGCCCCCACGCCGGCGAGCATCCCAGGCTGGCCATGGTCGCCGCAGGAGACACCAAGAACATCGCGTAGTCCGAAGACACCGCACACGCCTGGGCACCGCCGCAGCCGAAAGCCAGCCCTCCACCGCCGGCCGCCGAGAGGCGAGGAGAAGGGGACGTAGGGTTTCCCTTTGCAGCCTGCCACCACCCCTCCCTCCGCCGCCGGCAGGGCACTCCACCACCTCGTCGTCCATCATGGAATCCCCGAGCCAAGGCCAGGCGCCGCCATCGAGGTCCCCGATGAAAGGTCAGCGCTCCGGCCCGACGAAGACGACCCATGCCCAACCTCCTCGCGTGAAATGACGAAGAATCCCCGCCGCCGTCGGCACCGGCCAGCCTTTGCCAGACCGCGCCCCCTGGTGGCGGCGAGGGATTGGAGGGGGAGAGGGGGAGGCGACGATGGGAGGGGTTAGGAGAACGTCCAAAAAATCACCACAAGCTACAGTGTGATAATTTTCATTTATTTAATGCCTACAAGGCAACAAACTTTACAAGTTGATATCTTATATCTTATATTTATTAATTGGAGACTCCCATTCTACTTCCACGTTAATTCTTGGGTTTAGGAAATTTAATCCATTAGATGGATCTACGTGTTTACTTCAACCGTTGGATTAAACACAGGATTTCCCGAGCCTCTTCCAACCGCATAACCCCGTGGCCTTCGTCCTCTCTTCGCTACCATGGAAAAAAAGAGTCTCCCATCGTGGCGTTCTCATGGATCTGGTGCCGGCAAGCTATCCGGCAGTCGTCGCCCTTTCCGGCCGCTCCGCCCATCTGTTCGTATTATACTGGTGCAAGACGGGAAAGGCTCCTCTACCTCGCATCGTTTTTGGTCTCTACCATGTCCGGGTCTGATCGATCTGGTGGCGGCAAGTACGATCCGGCAGGTGTGTTGCGCTCCCCGATTGCTTCTACAAATTGTTTCGTATGATACTGGTGTAACCGGGCGAGCTTCCTCTATCTGACTACCTACCATCTCTGTTGGTCTCTATTATGTGTAGCTTTGATCTGGAAAGAGCAAGATTGCGAAGAATAATGTATCATGGCAATTAACACCAACTGATGGTACGTAAAAAATAAATCAATCAGTACATCACGCCTGAGCTGATGTCTCCATGTGTGCAACATTGCTCGATTAAATTGCAGTGTGAGGCCCTCAGCAGTGCAGCGATTAATGGTTTGCTAGATCGCCCTATTCAGTCTTTTGATTTGAATTAAAGAAATAAGAAAGTTACATTGTTTCTCCTTACTATTAGCCGCTTGCATTATTGTTTACGCATGCGAAGCACTTCTAGGTATGCCATCAAATTTTCATGCGGCAAGTTGATCTGTAAAATAGCCTAAGCATCATATGTACTCCCACTGTCCCATGAATGATATTATAGATTGGTCTAAATTTAGATGTATCTAGACACTATTTACCTAGATACATCCAAATTTAGACAAATCTAAGACATATTTTATGAAGGAGAGAATACATTGTTTATTTAATATGACTATTCTGGTAATTACATCATTATTTTCTCTGGCAAATTATTGCAATAACTTTTGATTTTATTTCTTAGGCAGGATCACTTCTGAATTTCAGGGTTGACTGCTTGGTGCCTGCTCTACGCACCAACGGTCAAGACTCACGAGTTGGTTTGATCTCATCAGGCTGGCATACAATTTAATACATAGGAATTCTCTACCCTATTAGATGGTCACTATTATTTAAGATCATGCACGTGCAAATTTATCTGCATAATAACAAGTTCTTATTTGGACAGAAGTTATAACTACAATACACAATGATGATAAGAAAGAGGATACAATATTTTGGGGGTTAATTAGTGTGTACGCCTCATTTTCTCTGGTGCAGTTTATAAGGGAAGAAATGTTTATTCGACCCATTTTCTTTGTGTGGGTATAAGGATGTAAAGCATGCATGAACTCAACAGTGGCTAACAAGCTGGCAGGAAATTATTTAACAATGCTACCTCATATTCATCCGTCTTTTTTCCTTGGTTACAAAAATGTGGAATCATGAAGATGTTTTTTTTTTTGCAGGTCATACAAATTAATGAAGGTATCAAATCCTACATTTGGTCAATGAACTTCAGATTTATGCACGATCTACTTCTATTTTTCTCTCTTTTAATTCTTATATTATGTGGCTTGCTTTGATATTTATAAGAAGTACACTCTTTCTAAATAAGGCTTTTTATATGACATGTATGTATATGCCTGACAAAGATGATGCCTGTTACTGCTGAAACAAACGATGAGCATACATATCAACACAAATTTATCTGTTAAGGTTAGCTCTAACTTGCATTTACTATTGAATATCTGCGGTGGTGTCTCACAGTCCTAGACGATGTTGTACCAGAAAAGTCATACATTATATTGTCAGCTATGGTACTATCAAGATCGCGGTTCCTACACAATGTGGAATGTCCCGGGATGCAATACATTATGTGCCAGATGGTTCACAGATGTCTATGGTATGTAGCAATATAAGGTGGCAGGTAAGAAATATGCACACTTAATTTACATGGATCGGTGAATGTTGTAAAATATTGGTTGATTGGCATGAAGTAATTTCACCCTGTCTTTCTATTATCACATGGAGTTTCTCATTACCATTATGAGGTTGAAATATTACTTTAATGCAAGGAGAATGTTACGTCCTAACGTGATCAAACTGGGTTGCATCTCAAGTCAAAAGATCGTAAAACCCTCATTATATATACATAAACGTCCAACTTGCATGCTATTACTATATAATTTGTTGATCAAGTTTATATCTCTATGCCGGATTTTTGCCGATTATTTCTAAAAGGAGGACCCCTGATCTCTACATTGATCGAATCACATAGTCAATATATTATTGATTATTCACCAATACTAAGAATATCCTGACAATTTTTTCTCCATACAACTTTGGAATAAAGTTAAAGTGACGATGTATATGAGTTATGTTTGGCTGCGGCTCACATTTTATGAACTTCATTTCATGCACTTTTTAGATGACTAGCAAAAGTGCCCGTGCGTTGCATCGGGTTTAAACTGGTTTGATGTATACGCCAATGTGTTGCCAGTATAATACCCAACGAAGACCCACACTCCACATGAGCAATTGATCGATCGGTTCGGTCGTTCCATGCACTCGAATCCCTCATCCCTTATCCTCATTCCACTACATTCGCTCAACACACACTCACACGCTTCTCTCCGTCACAGGTTAGTGCTCTGCTTCGACGTACCCGCCTCCCGCCACGCCTTGCCGCACCCTCGTCTGCTCCAGTCCTGCACAACCCCCTTCATTGGCCGATGCCGAACATCGACAGCTCCTCTATTTCCCGGTGCTGCTCTGTCGTCCTCGACGTCTCCATCCGCTGCAACACACCCTGGCTACCCCCTCTTGCACCACAGAAGATCCATCGGGTGAGCACAAGCCTGCTGGAAAGAGGGACCCGAGTAACCACCACCGCCGCCATCGACACTTTTCTTGTTTTGCTACCAATCTCCAAATAAGCTCGTGCGTTGCAACAAAAAAAATGAATGTAAAATTTTGCACATGCCAAATTTTGCCCCAAATCGATTGGTCCAAACAAGCAGCTCTTTAAATTGTTGTTTTCCATTATCCCCTCCAACATATCATGCTAGCGGTGAAGTCATACAGCAGTGTCAAAAAATTTCGCTTTTATTTCAACATGGAAATAATCAACAAAAAAAATTGAGAAAACCATGAAAATAATCATTGTGACTTGTCAGAATCAATTTCTGAAAATGTCACCATGTAGAGGAAAACACTTAGCTAGATTTAGAGACGGGTTTCAGAAATTAAACTGTACTCCTGAGGTTCCGACGGAGCTGCGGCCGAGTCCGTGCAGGCAGGAGGCTACTCAGACCCTCTACCGGAAGGTGTGCACTTTTTCATGGTCGTGTGTTCACTGTTCAGCTGGGGGCGCGCAGAGTGTCCGCCGTGGGGGTCCCAAATGCCCGGCTGCGGGGGTGGCGCTCAGGCTGGGTATCTTTGCCGGCGATTATGGCCGGCTGCGACGGCGGCCATTGATCCTCTCAATCGTCCTCTCTCGTAAGGCGTCTCGGCTACAGCGCATGGCGCGCTCTCTGTGGTCGGGACATGCATTTGCATGGGGCCAGCTCACGGCGATCTCTCTTCGGGACAGACATCGGCATATGCTTATTTTATTTCTGAGGCAACTTGCTGATTCCTTGCAGCCTGGCGTATATAAATAGGTAATATTTCGTGCACCATATCGAGGTGGGACTAATCAAAGGAAACGAAGCTTCGTACCCAGAAATTGAATTACGAACGAACTGATCGGTTCCTCCTGCATTGGGCCGTTTTACACATGGGCCAGCGGGAAAGTTCACAGAAGCGATCACATGGGCCAGCGGGACAGTTCACGCGACCAAGAGAGCCGCTAGGGAGAGCTGCATGCGACATGAGGTTCGGTGAACCGGTACCATGGCATTAGAGTGTTATATGTGATTTGGTGGGAGGGCAAACCGGTCCAATAAAAAGTTGGACGAAAATTTTGGCAGAAACCTTAGCTCCTTTATTATTAGTATATAGATATAGATTATTTCTGAAGTAACTATTGATCTTTTGGACGTACGTATGTTCAAATGATATCATTTAGTCATTATCTTATTATTTTTTACTTCATCCTTAGATACAAAATTTAAAGGAGTTCCAATAAATATTTAACATAATTTCAGTTTTCAAACAAAGCTAGCCTGTGCAGGTGCACGGGTCGATGACTAGTCTAAAGGTATAATTGCTGCAACCCCATAGCCATCTCACAGCGATTTCAGATTTGTGTCCGTTCGATCTTATCAGATATTGCATCTTGAGCGTTTATTCTGAGCCACCGGATTGGTCGTTCGTGGGTGTAGTGGAGTTGTGCGCAGCGTGGGTGGCCCCATTCGCTCTCCTCTCTAGATCAAGCCATGGAACGACGCTATTTTACCCGACTGTCGCTGTGCGTGAGACCCACCTTCGGCCGGTCCACCGTGTCAGTCGCCTGGGTGGATATTTATTCTGGTCGCGAGTGACTACGGGCGTAGGGGTCGGTGCGGTGGTGGAGCCCGTCCGCCTCACTTTCCCCTCGCCTATTCGGCTTCGTCCTCGCCGTCCTCTCTTCCTTGTCTCCTCCTGTTCAGTCCCGCGCTTCCCCATCTTCTCTGTTTGGTCGCTGAGCCCGTAGATCAGCCGCCGCCTGCTCCTTCCAAGGTCCCGTCGGCGGTGGATGGTGTTACCGCATGGCGGCGTGGGTTTTGTTAAGGTCAGCTACTATTTTGCCGGTGGGGATTTGGTTCTACGTGCTTGATTTTTTTATCTGCAAATCCAGCTCGTCTGCTCATCGGCTTTATTTTAGCCTCATTTTTTTTTATTTCTTGGCCGTGCTTCTGGAGATATGGTAGCATGATCTCTTTTCTTCCCAGATCTGTTTTTCATCTGCCTCTTGCCTCTTGTGAATTCTTTTGTTTTTTTGCCGTGGATTTTGGCCTCCTCTTGTTTCCCTTCTTGGCCGCGTTTCTGGAGACAAAGGACCAATCTCCCCAGATCGTATTTCCATTTGCCTCTTTTAGATTTTTCCGTTTCTTTGACCGGCGATGACTTCCCCATGATTTTTGGCCTCGCATCATCTCCATTGACGAGAAGAGCCGCAGTTTGCCGCCACCGATTTCGCCCGTTCCAGGAGCCGGCCACGAGGAAGACCAGCGGGAGCTGCAGGACAGAACCTCCATCTTACGAAAATTATGCCAACACGTGAGAGATCAGAGATGAACAACGTCAAATCTCAGGTCAGAAAAAACCGTACTCCTCTCTCCCTCTCCATATGATTCCCTTCATATTTTCTGCGTCCCCTCCTCAACCCACCTCCTAGATTTCTATTCGTGTAATACTTATGGTGTCTGAGATTTGCTTATGAGTTTAGTGTCAAAATTGATAAGTAGATGAAACTAGGTTGCCTTCCCATGAAGGCATGCACTCGATTTGTATTCTCAGGTCCTCCATCCAGATGGTGTATTATCATGTTTTTTATCTGTCTCATAATCTCATTAGGCGTGGAATTTTATTTTTTGACTAATCAGTCTCTCTTAAATCATCTGAATTGGTTGGTTGATTGTTTTGCAGAAATTCAGGAGCATGGTATTAAAAAGGTAAATTCCATCAATTACTTTCTTGATTTTAAATTATTTTATTTTCTTCAACAATCTGACATTCAATATTTCCATAGCTAACGGCACAAGTATGCCTTTGAATATTTCCAGATTATTATTTTGTCTTGTTAATGCAAATATGCCTCCTTTCAGATCTTAATTAGTCATTTGTGATGCCTATACCACACAAATATTTGTTGCTCGTGTTTTCACGTCGACACACAAGCGTTGGGGTTCTGATGTGCCCCCGCCAGCACATGGAGGTACTTACCAAATCCCAATTCATGCTCTTCTTGTGAGTAACCGTGCGTGCTTGCTACTATGCGTGTGTGCTTCGCTAGCTGTCTCCTTATTTTCTTACCGGTGTGCTAATGTTCTGCTGGCTTGCTTGCTGCCTATTAGGTTGGTGATTGATGCTCTTGTTATTTCACTCGAGGTGTGCATTATTCGTGAACAAGGATGTTGACCTCTGGGATGGAGTAAGCGGGCAAGAGCACTACCAGCCAGCAGCGTGGATTGAATTGCCGACGACAGGCGGAGCACATGCGGGTCAGCGGCGGCCGGTAGAGGCAAGGGAACTGCAGCTTGCGCAAGCCGGTGGTGAAGTTGTGGTCAAAGCGAAGGTGATCAATTCAATCTTGTGGGCTGCTCAAATTTACACCAGTCGTGTGTTCTGCCTCCTTTCCCCATCAGTATTGTCCTGGTGCTCTGTTTATACTGCCTCAAAAGCAACTCCGAGTTTATAGGAAATGCACATTTTACATCTGACTTAATTTTGTGTAAAGATGGAAATGCAGGTTTATGGAAGCATCTGATGGATTTGCTCGCAGCTCTAGAAATATACCTCATTTGGTCATTTATGTCATTTATAAGGTAATGATTTACAGATCTCCTAAACAACAGCTAGATGTTTTTCAATTCGTCCACACACGTTTTTCTGGCCGCTCGATTGTTCTGAGATTTGTGTGCGTGGAAGCCTTCATGTTTCGTTTGTAATTCGGGCACACACGTTTTTGTGTCTGGCTGGTAGGTTACCGGGTTGTGCTGTCTGTTGGATCAGAGCCCGTTTAGTGATGTAGGGCCCCCATTTTTGGTTTTCTTTTTTGAATTTTTTTGGGCTTTTCTGCGTGTTCTTTTTGACTACCAAGGAATCGAGGCGTCTGCCAGTCTGAAGTCTCGGATACACAGAGGAATTGGCTGGTGGAGGAGAGAGGCGGCGCCTCCTTGTCGCGCGCCCATCGCCGTAAAGCCTTGTCGGATGACGAGAACGAGAGACGGAAGAGGAAGGAAGGTTCGCCAGCAACGTTATGTACTTATGTTCCTGCGAAGCTCGAATTTCGTTTTTCCCCATCGCTTTCTCGTTCTTCTGTGTATGGTGTGTGGGGGTCGCATGATTTCAGTTTGTTCTGTGTCCGGATTGGAGACTCCACTATACGATTGGAGGTGAGTTCGTGATTGGGCAATTTTGCGCCGCTATCCATGTGCCCTGTTGATTTTATGCGCGTGGAAGCATTTTCATGTCAATCAACAGCGTGCACGACCTCCAGCAGATCCGGTCCAGAACGACGACGAGAGCCATGGTCATCGCGCAATCGATGTCCAGCTGCGCCACAAGGTTGAACATGTCCTCGCCGAGCGTCAAAGGTGCCTCGTCGTGCGACGCATCAGCCGGCCCGGCCTTCTTCCTCGTGATCCTCGAGGCCTCCTGGGCGTTGCCGCGCCCTGCAGATCTTGCAGCATCCCCCCAGAAGCATCCCTCGATCCTGAAGCTGTGGACCTGGTGGCCGGGAGGACCAGGGTCTGTTGCCGGTGAGGTGTTGGCTGTGGGGGGTGCAGGCTAAGGACATGTATACTTAGGCTTCACGGTTGCTCTGCACGACCAAACATTTCTTCATTTTGATGAGCTGCTGCCATGCTCCCTTTGTCTGGCCTTCAGTTAGGGATCCAGAGCACATAACATATTTTCATTGTAGCATTCCCTTCCTTTGTGTGTCTGTCACTTTGTAGCAATTCCATTGGCGCATTTTGTGTCTGATTTTTACTGAACCATTGTGTCCGTGCAGCGATGGTGGTGTTCCTGTGTGTTAATTGCATTTGTTCATCCGTGTGGGGACAGTTTATTTTTGGGATGTGTTTTATAAAGCATCCATGAGGTTGTTTGAAGGGTTTCTGTTCGAACCTAGATTGCTGATGGTTGCATTTCTGCTAACGAGGAGAGATGAAACAACGAACTACGTTTAGCTTGTTGTTATGTCCTCCTTATGTTTTACTGTCTGAGATGTCCTAGTTTTTTGTGTTTTTGCAAGGTCGATTTTCTAAACCTTCGGAGCATAAGCTCAATGCAAACTACAAGTAAAGTGAAACATCATCACCTAGGAAACTACTATGGCATGCTAGTTTCTAGCTTCTCTTTTGAATTTTTGATAAGACGCTCTCTGATCAGCATCTCGAATTGGCACCATGGAAGTGATGTTGTGTTGGCTGGGGGTTGTATAATTTGTTTTGTTTGTGTTTTTTCGGTGAGAACAACCATACACATTTTCTGATGTTTTTTGAACTCACAATGACAGAGCTGATGATGGTACTGATATTTCTGATGTTGGGAATAGTGAAGGAGATAGCATATCCAGTGACAATGATCTGAGCTTTAATTTAGATGATGTTTTAATACTTTTTGAAATCCATTAATTTTTATCTCTTCTTTGTGCAGGCCTGGTATTTTCTGTTGCATGGCAATGTTTGTATGAGCCTTTTCCGATGACCATGCCATCCATATCTCGACTACCCTTATGTTTTGTTCATATATGTGAAGCATGATAATATTTTCTTTTTTCCTTATTTATGATGATGTATATGTGTGGACCAAATTATTACATAGAACCAAAGTTATAAAAGGAAAATTGGGTTAAAACATTTATATCTGAAGCATGACATGTTTGAGCCTATTTCTTTATTAATCATTTTCATTCTTTTTTTCATCCGAGCCTTTTTTTTTTGTAATTCTCATTCTCATTCTTCATTGTTTAGTCTTCTTTTTCTTTATTGTTATTCACTATCATTCATTGTTAGTCTCTTTCTTCACTTTTGATTCACATTTTGTCATTCTTCTGTTCCCACTTTGGATTTGATTTTTAGTCTGTCATTCTTCGTTTCTATTTTTGTTAGGATTGTCTCTCTTTTCATTGCTGTTGCTCATATAGATGTTAGTCACTTTCCAGTGGGCAGAAAGTTAGAGTTAAGTTTTGCGGTTCAGTCTTGAGTATTTGAGTCTTATTTATTCATCATTCATTGTTAGTCTCTTTCTTCGTTTTTGATTCTCATTTTGTCATTCTTCGGTTCCCACTTTGGATTTGATTTTCAGTCTGTCATTCTTCGTTTCTATTTTTTGTTAGGATTGTCTCTCTTTTCATTATTGCTCATATGGATGTTAGTCACTTTCCAGTGGGCAGAAAGTTAGAGTTAAGTTTTGCAGTTCAGTCTTGCGTATTTGAGTCTTATTTATTCATCATTCATTGTTAGTCTCTTTCTTCGCTTTTGATTCTCATTTTGTCATTCTTCAGTTCCCACTTTGGATTTGATTTTCAGTCTATCATTCTTCGTTTCTAATTTTTGTTAGGATTGTCTCTCTTTTCATTGTTGCTCATATGGATGTTAGTCACTTTCTAGTGGGCAGAAAGTTAGAGTTAAGTTTTGCAGTTTAGTCTTGAGTATTTGAGTCTTATTTATTCATCATTCATTGTTAGTCTCTTTCTTCTCTTTTGATTCTCATTTTGTCATTCTTCGGTTCCCACTTTGGATTTGATTTTCAGTCTGTCATTCTTCGTTTCTAATTTTTGTTAGGATCGTCTCTCTTTTCATTGTTGCTCATATGGATGTTAGTCACTTTCCCAGTGGACGGAAAGTAGTTAAGTTTTGCGGTTCAGTCTTGAGTTTTTGTGACTTCTTTATTCATTGTTTTCTGCCCACTGTTTTGAGTCATTCTCTGTTTTGGTTTGCCCTGTCGCTCATGTGAATGTTCAGTCCTGAGTATTTGAGTCTTATTTAGTCTTCTTTTTTTAGAGTTATTATTTGTTCTTCTCATTCGCCAGTCTTCTTTTTTCTTTAGTGTTATTTTTACTTGATTGGATTAGTCTAGCGATTTAGTTCTGAGTACTTGAGTCATATTCTTTCTCTATATTTTTTCATTTTTGTTTTCACGGGTAAGGGGTGGGTAACTCCATCTATGCCATTTTCTTGTTTAAGAGATTCATAACTTGGATAGATGGTTCCAAGCCCGGGAAAAGGAGGAGGAACCACACCTGTTTTTGGATGTTTTATTTGTTATGTACGGAAGAGAGTACCTTTCACCTCTATTTTGTTCATAGTTGTTTTTACCACAGCAAACCTATATGTGTAGCACCAGAGTATTATTTGTTTTCTATTATTTCACAGCAAAAGAAATAGTAACACACAAATAGTAGTTTGATATTGCTTTTTGCATAGCCGAGTCTTGGTCGGTTATTATTGTTTGTGGATGTCTGAGTATGTGTCTTTCTAAAAAAAGCAAGAGATACTGTTAGTATTTTTCTTTTTCTTTTTTCATATCCACATTCAGTAAAATTTTCACATTCATGCATCTCACATCTTTTTCTGCAGCAAAGGATTGGGAAGTTCTCTAGCCAGTGTTTCTGAAATTTTCTATATAAGCACTAGTGCAACGGTGTAGATTGTGTCAAATTTTCCTTCGAGGAGCCCCGTGAAGGTGAAATCACCCTGCAACTTTTGTTTACAATGGTTTTCAAAATATTAGTTTTATTTTTTAAAGTCATAGCTTTTGAACTTTTCTATTTTTCTATCTCTGTTGTCTACCGGTAAAGGCATGTGCTCATCACTATATCAAGTGAACATTCCAGCTTTGGTATTCTCGAAGGCATCATTGTGAACCTGCAAAATAATAGAATTCCTTTTCAATACAGTAAAACATATTGTGAGTCAAATAGGCATCGTTATTCATTATAGTAAAACAACCATGTCTATTTCTTTGTCTGTAGCGACATATTCTTCTTCTGATCTCTCTTTCGTTACTCTGTAAAAGATATTTTCATGTTGCAAATTAAACATTGCAAAAAGGGGCTGGGTGAATCTTGCAATGGGCGAGTACGACAACTTCCTCGAAGCAGAGTACTACATGACTACTGATGACAGGCTGCGGTTCAAGTCAAGCTGGAGAAGCTTTGTTCAGGAGTTTGGTCTGAATGTTGGGGTCATTGTGCTTATTCTCTTCCGCATGGAATGGAGTGGCTACATGAAGATCTATTTTGATGTTTTATAGCCTCCCATTGCTTCTTGCTGGTTATTTTGGGCAGGTCCCAAATTACTTCTATCTATGTATGGTCTAGTTCTGGGTGTTAGGTCTAAGAAATATGTGCCAAGGCTATGTATTGAACAACTGCTATCTACCATTTCCTAGGTGTTTATGCTGTCAACACAATGTTTATTCAAGAGGTTTGAAGAAAAATATCAACACAATGTGTTATGCATCAGTATCGTGGTAAAGCTTTTCTTTGTCAAGCTGATCTATGTTTCTAATGTATTTCTTCTGACACTTTTCTTTGTCAATGTTGGGAGCGTGCACACACGAGGAGCCCACCCGGGAATGAGGCTTAGGGCCCGAATAAAAATCTCACGTTAGCCCACCCGGGAATGAGGCTTAGGGCCAGAATGAGAAGCTCACGTTAGGTCGCGCCAGAAGAATGAAATGGAAATGGGAAACGAGTGTAAACGAATTGGAAAACAGTTGTTTTCTGAAGTCGCTTAGAATGAACCGGAAATGGGACAAATGACGTGTCCACACATTATTAGTCGAAAAAACGAGTGTAAATGAATTGCAAAACAGCTGACTGTAAATTAGACAGTCCCATGATTTAAAGTTCAGATGTCTCATCCTTGGTATTTTCTGTGTATAATCTATGTTTGATATATAAAGGGGATTGAAAGTGTAGGTTTTTTGTATTTGGGTTCAGTTAAGATATTTAAACAATATTTTATGCTGAATATTCTTTTACGGATATGTGTTTGTGTATCTTACTGAAAGTTGTTGTATGGGCCGGGTACCTCCAAAGGATTTCATTCCCTTTAACCATTTTATTGTAGTGAGTACTGTAGTGTGCTGTGCCTGGACCTTGACGGCGCCAATGTTATGTCCTATATTGTCTTCAAAGATTGGCTGATCGAATCCCAACACCGATTTTGCAATTTACATTGACCATTGGTTGAGGAGTGGCCAGCAGAAGATGCACAAAGTAACAAGAGGAGGGGCAAGGTAAATTTATGTATTATAGTTGTGCATTAAGTACTGTGAACACATTTTATGTCTACCTTCCAATATCTAATTTATATATATTGTATTTTTAGGGACCATTTTTTGATGTACTTTGTTTCTATGTAATGTGTCTTTCCTAATTATATCTGGTGTGGCTCATATTCTTTAATCTGTCAAGGTAAACGACGGTCTTCGTCATTGACTGCAAGGGGAGAGCAGCTTAATTATTGAGTACCTCAGAGAGACTGCGGATTGAAGACCCTCATTCCTGGTGAGGACATTAAGGAGTGCCTTCTCTAATTATATCAGATGGCTTTCTGTTTGCCAAAAAAAAGATGGCTTTGAGCTTCACTAGATGTGTGTAATACTTGCATTGATCTGTTTTGATAAATTCTTGCACATCTGGTTACTATTCATCATGGTAGGTTTTACGGATCCTACCGTTGCAGGTAATTTTATTTATTGCAGGTGACGTTCTGTATCTAATGGGAAGGTTAGTTGAAAGGTGGTTGAACGAATGACTGTATATGGTGCAAAGCTTATTTTCAAAGGTACTTTGTTGTCATTCTGTTGCATCTCTAGAGCCTATGGCTGTTGGCTGCATTGTGCTAATTTGCGTAATTTTCAGAGCTATACATCCTTTGTCTAATTAAGAACTTCTAAATAATCAGTTTCTTCTCCATTCCGTCACTTATTTGTGCATTTCTATTTTTGTGTTATAATTATGTGTTCCTACAAAGAAGAGCTAGAGTTATATGAATGTTCTGCTCATCTGGAAAGGAATAATACAATTCACCTATGTTTTTATATAACTTATTCCTTCGTATTTATTGCATATAGTCCTTCAGCATTTGTGCTTTATACCTCAGTATAATTAGCTGATTGCTTAGATGTTTAACTTCTATTTCTTAGTATTCAAATGGTATATACTTATTAACATTATCCCATCATTTTTTGCTACTTACAGATGTAACTCAAAGCATTGATGTTCTCTCATGCCAGCCGTTCAGACTGCGCTCATTTGTTTGCACAATACAGTACACTTATTGTGAAATTTGGTAAGGCCTTGCATACTGTTTTAGCAGTCAGTATGGTTTAGATACATTATCTTCTGAGTTTAATATCCTTTTTGGTTGTAATCAGCACATATGGCACAATTTTTTTTACCATGTGCTAGGCATGTTACTGTATCACGGGCTAACTGACTTCGTAAGTAATGTGGTCCACTGTATATATGTCAAACATGAGTTACTAATCGTGAGAGTAACCGGAGGAGTATATTCATGGTTGCAAAATCTTGGGTGAATTGAACTGCTTTGATATAGTATGCCATGATATGAAATAACCTATTTCCTTATACGGAGTTACAAACCCTTCCAATGTTGAACAATGGCTCATCGCCAAATGAGTTGTATGCCATGATAGTTCACATGCCTCTTATTCTGTTTTTTTTTTTTTGGACTGATTGGTCTAAAAGGTAATGAGCAGCAAAAATTCCCTATTGCATGAGTCATTGGATTAGCTCAATTTATTTGAAAAACAGATAAACTCAACCAAAGACATCCATTTTGTTTAAACAGGGTTAGCCATTGGTGTTTGCTTGCTGTGCTACTTTCACAATCCATCATTTTGTGTTTTGAATATATACGAGTCTATAAAAGGAGCCACAGTAGGTATCTGCAGTTTCAGAAAACTGTAGTGCTTGGAAGGATTTAAGAGAAGAGGTTACGCATATTGAATAACTCAAACGTTTCAGTACTTTTTTCTCTATCTCTGGTTAGTCTCAACTGGTCAGGGTTAGCTAAACATTTAATGGTTCTCTAATGAACATATACAATGGTTTTTTCATGGTTCTTCTTTTTGCGTTGACGTTTTTATTTTTGGATTTTCCTAAATCTCTTTGAGGCTATTTTGGTCCCAGCTTGCCCAAATAATCCTAAATTTTTAATGTTTTTCTAAGGGCATGTTTTTGTTAAGCCAATGCAAATGGATTCGTTTTAAAATCTGTAATGTTGTGAGGTACAACACTTGGTAAGGGAAGTGGTATATAGACATGGGAAATTCTTTTATATTGTGTCATATAAGGTTGATTAGTTAGTGCCAAGGTTATTACGGTTTTTGTGGTTCCAACTAGCAAATGTTGTACTGATTTTCTAACGGCTACTGTTACAGATGTGTCATATAGGCAGAAACAGAGCATTCACAATTAGAAGTGAGACATCAAGATAAAGCATATCTTTATCAAAGAAGACTCCAAACATTAGTGGCACTAAGCTGTAAATGCAACTTATACAAATAAAAAGAAATAAAAAAATTATTTCTCAAAATTGTTGAGTTTTTCATGCTCACTGATTGAGTTTTTGCAGCATTTCTTGCATTCGGAGAAGAGAAAGAGGGCAATAACGAATCCAAAAATATCAGTTCAACTTGACCCTGTTTTTGTCAGCTTGAATGCCCATGAGGCCATGATCAATCCTCGCAAGGTTGCTTTTCTAACATGGATTAAGGGAGAGCTACTGCAAAATCCCTGGAGCCAAGCAGAAATGTCAAAAGGAAGCCAATACCACTGTTGTTTCAAGATTAAGGTGTAGAGGAACATGATGAAGAAGCAAGTGCAAGCTTATCTACTTTTACCTTATGCTTTTCAGTGCCAGACTTGTATGGTTGTTAGTATTTGAATTTTAATTGATGATAACAAACTATGAATGCTTGCTTGTATGGCTTAATATTTTCGTTGAGTTTAAGTGCTAGACTATAGCTGGAGCATAATCGTTCAATTTTCTTTACAGTTGTATATTTGCAGGTCTGAAAACATACATTTCAGTTCAGATCTACAAAGAGGAAGCCTGAAAACATACGTTTCATTTCAGTTATATAAGGGATCACACATTGGATGAAACTTCACATTGCATTGATACAGTTACAACTTTGATTTCCAACACAGCTACATAGAGCGATGGTTACACATTTACACTTCATTTTCCGATTGAAATGCTAGCAAAACATACACAAATGGAGCAACTCCTTTACTTTTTCAGCACTAGCTATTGAGCGATAACGTATAGGCACGTGCAGGCTGCCTGCCTCTGACGGGCCACAGCTAATGTGGCACGGCATCAACCGACTTTCCTGCTGCAGATGTTGTGTGGCGGGGCAACCCTCGCCCCGACTCAGGACTGACTCCCTCTTCTGCGTTGCTGCCCATGATGGCAAGAGGTGACGAAGTGGACTAACAGCCACGGCCGCCTTTGCTCTCCGCCTCTACCGGCTGCTGCGACACTAAACGAGTACATACCAACTGCTCTTGTGTACATGTGTATGTCTAAAATCCAATCCAAAGATTGTAAAAATGTGTCAATTATGAAATAGCAGAAGACTGCATGTACAATGCACTTTCCACCTTATTTCTACCATTGTTATGCAAAATGTAAATCGACATGAATTCATGGGATCGTGCGCCAAAGCGCACATCTAAATCTAGTTTACATAAAGGGGATGAGGGATAGAGTGATACAAGGAGTACAGAGTAAAACGACTAGACAAAAAGGGATTGCAGCCAATCAACAAGAGCTTGAGTAGAAGCAGCCTTTAAACGATATGTCTGAAGCTGAATATCACTCTGAAAATGTACTTTCCACCTAGCCAGAGAGGATTCAACACCCTTGAAAATCTGACCGCTTCTCTCCTTCCAAATATTCGCACAAGCTAAAATTTCCAAGAAGAAAGGACCCACAAAATTGCTGGCTGTCTGTTCAATTCTGAAGTATGATGGCCGACATATCCTAATGTATGTTTAGGAAATTCCAAAACTGAGCTGCGAAGCTGCACTCAAAGAATAAATGATTCATGATTTCAACGTGACTAATTGTGCACATCCCACAAAACAGCACCCCTTCAACCTGCCACTTTCTTCTAGACATGATGTCTTTCGTATTCAATCTATCCGTAAAGAGTAACCATGCGAACACTCTAAGTTTTGGTAAAGCCTTGGATTTCCATATGGAATTGATCACACTGGTTCCTTTAGAAGTGCGCTGAAAATACACTTATAGAATTTCGCTGATCCATATTGTGTGCTCCCCCAAGGTGAAATGGCGCTCATCCTCCCTTGTGGGATCCAGTGTTAATTGATTGGTGATGTCATTAAGATGATGTAATTTCTCAAAAGCTTCTACTGATAGAGGTAGAGAAAAAACTGAATCCAGCCCAGTAGTCTCTACGTACTGCTTTACTGATATATCTTCCTCCAAGACATAAGAAAATAACCGTGGGAAAGCATCACACAGATTTTGCTCATTAACCCAAAAAGCAAGGCCGAGTAACCAGCTCCAATTCTGCTAGTTGTGATTTTTTTCGAAATGGGGAATAAAATCCCGGCTTCTGCATCATGGTGATGCACACGGCCTTTTATTAAAAGTATAATAGAACACAGTTAAAACAACTCAGTCATCGCCAAGAGTTGATACAAGAATCAACCAGCGAAAGAAAACAAAAAAAGATGAACTACACATCATTGTAAACGCCTATCGTGCCGCCAGCCAGCCTGGCACAAGATATCCTGAGCGACCATCTGGAGCCGTGTGCATCCAATAGCCATAGCATCCCGCTGCCCCACCGGTGACAGGAGAGCCCACAACTGGACCCAATGTGACACCATATGGATAACCTGCAAAAGATGAAACGAAGATTTTTTGTTAAAAATAATATCATTCCTTGTCCTCCAGATAGACCAGCATAAGGCAGAAACCCCAATTCGGATGAAAGCCTTTGATTGTCTATCAACTCCATTTAGCCAATTACCAAACATATTAGTAATATTGGTTGGAGGTGGGAGAGCAAAAGTAAAATTAATCGTACGCCAAAGAAGTTTTGCTAAAGGACAAGCGATAAACAGATATTCTATAGTCTCCTGCTCACCACAAAAAACACATTTTGTACAACCATTCCATCTTCTTTTGGCTAAATTATCTTTAGTAAGTAAAATTTTATTACTTAAGAACCACATAAATATTTTTATCTTTAAAGGAACTTTAACTTTCCAAAGATACTTTCGCAGAAAAGGAGTATGGTCATTCATAAGATCCTCATACATAGATTTCACTGTAAACACACCATTTGTTGTTAATTTCCAAACAAACTGATCCTTCTCATCAGATAAATTAATCCTCATAAGACTTCGGCATAACTGCAACCATAGCGACCATTTGTTTCCCACTAACAACCTTCTGAAACTGATATTCAGAGGTGTTTGGGCTAACACATGGGCTGTTACATTCTTGTGATGCACAATACTATATAAGGATGGATATTGTTGTGCTAATGGAGTGTTACCCAGCCAGGTATCTTCCCAGAACCGAATATTGGTACCATTACCTATCTTTAAGAAACCTCTTCTAAAAAAATCGTCCTTGACCTTCATCAATCCCTTCCAAAAGGGAGAGTCTGTTGGTTTGACCTGTACCCCGGATAAGGTCTTCTGTCTAAGATATTTATTCTGTAGCAACTCCTGCCACACCCCGTCCTCATTTAGAAGTTTATAAAGCCACTTACTCAATAAACATCTATTTTTTAATTCAAGGACCTCAATACCTAGACCCCCTTGATCCTTGGGTCTGCAAACAATATTCCACTTGGTGAGCCTATATTTTCTTTTATTTTCCTCAGATTGCCAAAAGAAGCGAGACCTATAAAAATCCAATCTTTTCCTTACCCCAACAGGTATTTCTAGAAAAGATAACATAAACATCGGTAAGCTTGTTAAAACTGAATTGATAAGTACAAGTCTGTCCCCATAGGACAGTAATTTGCCTTTCCAGCATCCCAATTTACTCTCAAATCGAGTCTCCACTGGATACCAATCAGAAATTCTAAGCTTTCTAAAGTGTATAGGAATACCTAAATATTTAAAAGGTAAGGAACCAGCGTCACAACCAAAGATCTGTTTATACAGGTTTACCTCCTCCTTAGCCTTCCCAAAACAAAAAATCTCGCTCTTGTGAAAGTTAATTTTAAGCCCGGATAGCTCTTCGAAAAGACAAAGAATTAATTTCATATTCACAACTTTCTGGAAGTCATGTTCCAAGAAAAGAATAGTATCATCGGCATATTGTAGGATTGAGATCCCCCCTTCAACAAGGTGAGGAATAAGCCCCCCTACCTGGTCATCATTTTTTGCTCTCTCAATTAAAATAGCAAGCATGTCCACCACAATATTAAAGAGAATAGGCGACAGAGGATCACCTTGTCTCAAACCTTTTTTTGTTTGGAAATAATGACCAATGTCATCATTTACCTTAACTCCTACACTACCCCCTTGGACATATTGACTGATCATCCTACACCATTCAGGAGCAAACCCCTTCATCCTCAAAGTCTGTTGTAGGAATGACCATTTCACTTTATCATATGCCTTTTCGAAGTCAATCTTAAATAAAACCCCATCTAGCTTCTTAGTATGTAACTCATGAATAGTCTCATGAAGAATGACCACCCCTTCTAGAATATTCCTTCCCGACATAAAAACGGATTGTGTTGGTCTTATGACACGTGGGGCAATCCCGGTAATACGATTTGTACTGGCCTTGGTAAAGATCTTGAAACACACATTCAGCAGACAAATAGGTCTATATTGTTGAATTTGTACCGCATCCTCTTTTTTGGGTAGTAAGGTAATGACGCCGAAATTCAATTTGTAAAGAGGCAAATCCCCAATACTGAATTGATTGAACAGTGCCATCAAGTCATCTTTTATTACTTCCCAAAATGTCTGATAAAACTCTGCCAGGAAACCATCAGGCCCCGGCGCCTTATTAGATTCCATTTGAAAGAGTTCCTCATGAACTTCTTCCTCAGAAAAAGAAGCTGTCAAGATCGCATTCTCCACAGTCGATATCTGAGGAATGTCCTGCACCTCTTCCTCTACCAAAGAGATGTTGTCAGATGCCGGTGCCCCAAATAATTTTTTATAAAACTCAGTTATGTACACCTTCAAATTATCTTCCCCAACAATAGTTCCTTCCTGTTGTTCTAATTGAAATTTTTTCTTTCTTCTATGTTTCCCATTTGCAATCAAATGAAAATATCTCGTATTGCTCCCCCCTTCTTGGATGTGCTTAACTTTAGCTCTTTGTGCCCATTTAGACTCTTCCTCTCTTCGTAATTTATTCAACTTATCATTTGCATCTTTTAGCAATTCTCTCTCTACCATCGATAAACAATTCTTTTCAGCCTTCAAATCTAACCCATCGATAATACCAATTAACCTATCCCTTTCTTTTTTATATTGGCCGCTTTGGTTCTTTGCCGAACCTTTAAGAAATTTTCTTATACGTCTTAGTTTATTCAACCACACATCCATTGGATTCGTCCCCACTAAATCAGACTTCCACTCCTTTTCAATCATGTTAAAGAACCCATCTTGTCGCAACCAATGCAACTCGAAAGAGAACTTTTACTTATTACCCAAATGTGCTTTCACCCCTGAGTCAATAAGAATCGGAGTATGGTCCGACTCCGCTCTTGTCAACGCACGCACAGTGACAAGAGGGAATTTTTGTTCCCAAGAAATTGAAGCGAGCACCCTATCCAATTTCTCATAAGTTGGAACTTCCCGACGACTTGCCCACGTAAACTGTCTTCCCGAAAGAGCAATTTCGCGCAAGTTTAAATGTTCAATAATGGCATTAAACACAAACGGCCAACGAGCTTTAAAATTATCATTATTTTTTTCCTCACGTTTCCGAATAATGTTGAAATCACCACCTACCAACATAGGTAATGTTTCGGTCTCACAGATTCTGACCAATTCCGCTAAAAATTCAGCCTTGTGTGCCTCTTGGGCAGCCCCATAGACAGGTAGAAGGATCCATTCGAAGCCATCCCTCTTACACTTAATGTGCAACTTAACACAAAAATCGCCAGTACTCACCTTGAGCACCTCGAGTGTGTCAGAGTTAATACCTACCAAAATACCTCCTGATCGACCATGTGGTGGTAAACAAAACCAGGAATAGCTATATCCCGCCGCCAATTGATTTAAAAAAGGAATAGAGAAATTAGACCTTCCAGTCTCCAATAAGGCTACAAAGTCTAATTTATGTTCTCTAATGGCCTCTTTTACAAACAAATGCTTTCTGCTAGTTCTGATGCTCCTGTAAGTTCCGACCAGGCTGAAAACATCATGCCACCAGAATGATCCTCGCGTAATTTGCGCATGTGGGGCACCAGGTCCATACAGGTTTTTAATTAGCTTATTCCAAGGAAGGTTTTCATTGCAATAAAATTTGTGGACTTGTTTGAGAAGAAGGGCCTTATTCTGAATTTCGAGGTTTTAGACTCCCCATCCTCCATGTTTCTTGAGTCTGCAAACTAGATGCCAAGCTTCAAGGTGCCGCCGCAGAAACCGCCGGAGCTAGGAGCCACCCCTGGAGACGCCGCTTGTACCTGGAGCCTCGCCGTCCTCGACAACGCCGCCGCAGCACCTCGCCGACGATCGCCGCGCCGCCGGTGAGCCTCCGACCCCCTACCCTCGCCGCGCCAGTAACCTCCTCTCTCCGTCGACGACGATGGACCCGAGCCGTTGGATCACGATCTAATCGTGCGTCCCAGAAAGAAACTTACCTCTTCGCTGTTTAAATGACGATGACGCATAGGCCCCACCTGTCACGCAGCCCACGCGTGCGAGACGCGCTGCTGGGCTGATTTCTCTATTTTCTTTCTCTTCGGCCCAGTTAGTCTTTCCCGCCAAGCCCACGAATTCAAATATGGTTTTCAGTTTTATTTTCAATTTCAATATTGGATCCAATTTCAAACTTGAATAAATTCAAATCTGCTAAACTAAATTTGATGAACTATATATATTTGGAAAGCTTATGAAATTCCCTAAACAACTACACTGGTCTCAACCCTAGATTCGTTATATAATTAATGTAGTAAAAATAACAAGGCAGGGCCTTTTCAAACTTCAAACATTTATTAAAAATCAACCATAAATGATTTTGAGTTGATTCCAACTCTCATAAATCTCATTTGACATTTTCTAATTGTTTATGCAGAAATATGACATGGTTGCTACATATGATCAAGATCTAGAGCAAAATAGTGGCTATGTGGCCATTTCTAGCCATTGGAAATTATCCAAAATTATTTATTAAATAGTGTGACTGGTATCCTCTCATTTAAATCTTTGTCGCAAGTAATTCAACATGAGGTAATGACCTTGGTCTATAAAATCTCATAGTGTATTATTTGGTGATATTAAATTGTTATTTTAGTGTTAAATTGCATGAGGTGTAATATCCCATTTAAATCCTTTTCTCAAATGATAAGCGTGAAGTGTTGACCTTGGTCAACATGTGTTCATACCTTATTATTTGAAGAGATTAAATCTTAACAAGATTCAATGAGGGGAAATTATTTCTCAAAGAACATAACTAGCAATCCTAATAATTATTTCAATGAGAGGAAATTACTTGTCTTAAAAAGAAAACAAAGGCAACCAATATATGGATAAGGTTGTGATGTTAGAATAGCTTGTGTAAACCATGTGTGTGCTTAGTCTAGCCTTAAGATTTGTTTGGTGATTATATACCTCGTATTCGTTTATAGACGCTAGTACCGAGGAGTACCAGGAGGAGGAGGTCTACTACCAGGAGGAAGAAGAAAGCTTTGACCACTGTACCAATCAAGGCAAGCTATACTCTTGCAAGTTACCCTAGTGCAACCTCAACTTGAGCAAGGCACTAACACCATACTACTTTGTGTTTTACTTTACAAGTCCCGGTTTTATCTCTCAAAGCTTCTACCTTGATTTTTTCCAAGTCTTACTTTTATAGTTAATTTGAGTCTAGATAAGGTAGTTCAAGAATATCAAAGTTAGCCTAAAAAGCTACAAGCTAGATAGCACCCCTCATGACTAGTTGCTAGTGCTAAATTAAAAATGACTACTCTAGCTGGGAACATGTGAATCTTTGAAATTTGAAAACCTTGGAATGATGAGTCATTCTATTGAAAGATTTTTGAAGGTGAAAGTGACTTGGATGAAATGGTGATTTGATAAAAACTGATGATTGAGTTGGATGCGATACCCTTCCAATTCTTGAGTACCCCCACAATACCTGATTATGGGTAAGGTTTAGCTGGAAATTTATGTGTCTTAGTATGGTTTCCCTCCGAACAAGCGTCATAGAGGTTATGCCAAGGCTGCCTCCGTTGAAAGTGAAATGACGTGAAAAGAGTTGAATGTCCTACCCAAGCCATGTGCAGTTCCCGGGTTAACAGTTGGTTATCACCGAGAGGCCAAGCTCATGGGGAGAGGTTCCTATACTAGGTTATGTAAGTGAAAGGTTAATGGTTGATGATCCGCATACTGAGTTATGATTATTCAGGGTTATCCCTGACGGATGTAATCAAATGTTGTGGCATAAGTGTGCAACCTCTGCAGAGTGTAAACCTATTCGAATAGCCGCGTCCGCGGTCATGGACAGTTCACTACTAGGAAGAAGCCTATAGGTGGAGGCAAGTGTTGTCGGCGCACCACCTTGGACATGCGCCGGTAGAAAGAGGTGTCGGCGCACCAGTTTGTCACCGCGCCGGCGATGCAGGCCTACTGCCGGCGCACCACAGGAATAGACGCGCCGGGGACAAATCCTGGCATGGGCTCGCCCGATTCGGGCCAGGCCCAAGAATCATTGCCGGTGCACCAGCCCAGGGGCGCGCCGGCGGAAATTTACTATTGCCGGCGCGCCCCTAGGCTGGTGCGCCGGCAATGATTCTTGGGCCCGGCCCGGAGCGGCATATAGCCGAATGGGCTATGTGCTGCCGGCGCACCCATGCCCTGGTGCGCCGGCAGTAACCTGGCACTTATTTCTCCCACCAACCAGCACTCACACTACCATTACTCCACTCCTCCACACAAACCCGAGCCTTCTCCCAACCCAGCTCATTTTTGCCTATTTCTATCCCCAATTTAGCCAATTTGACCAAACAAAATCATATTTTTGAGCAAATCTTCCCTTCTTACATGCATCTCCCACATCCCCCTATGTAGATCTAGATCTACTATCCCGCAATGACCGCTCAATCTAGATCTAGATCTAGAAAGTTGGCTTCCATACGCCGTGGTCGCGGCGCGACGTCTCGATCTCGTTGACGAATATATCAAACAAATAGGTGATTAATGAACAAATTGAGGAATGAAATCGATGTATATTGGACATTTGAAGCAAAGCTCGTGTGTGGCATATATATATATATATATATATATATATATATATATATATATATATGTAGTGTTTGTGCTTGTTTGTGTTGGCGTTGAAAATGATTTGCCAACGTTGCGCCGAAATGTTGATTCGTTAAGTTTCCGTTTCGGCACATTTCTGGCGCTCCTATGTCCTACCGTGTAGGAAGGTCATGCTGAAATTTTCCGTGAAAACTACCGACGGATGCATGGTTCTAATCAATTATATAATCTTACCATGCAGGCGATAATGGTTATCGAGATGAGTGAAAGCGTCGTGGTGAGATATCTGAAAGACGCGATCATCGACATTTATGAAAATAACCGCACGGAGGTATTGTGTCCGTGCCGAAGATGCAAACGAGGGAAATGGTTTGACCCCTATTCAGGCAAATTGCAGGGGCACCTGCTCACTAATGGTTTCATGCATGGACACACTCAATGGATGAGTGATGATGGCGCGGAGGTCAATGGGGCGACGGCAGCAGGTGGTAATGGCCGGCAAGAAGGAGGGCATCATGATATTGATGACGATGAAGAGTTTGTCGCACAGGACGATAACCTTGACGGTGACAATAACCTTGATGACAACAATAAACTTGACGACGACGAAGAGGTACCGCTAGCTTCAGTCGTGCGGGACCCTCATCTTCAAGATCCGCTTCTCGAAAAGACGAAAGGCACCAAGTGGAAATCAAAGCTTGAGCAACTGGAGATAGACTCGAATACTCCGTTGTACGACTCAGGTCGCGGGTTGGGGGAGTCCCATTTGAGAGTAGCGCTCGATGTGCTGCAGATGAAGGCGAAACACGGATGGACGGACACAAGCGTCGATGACATTCTGGAATACGTGAAAGATCTCCTTCCTGCCGGGAATATGTGTCCTGGTAGTCTAGCCGAGGCCAAGAGAATCACGTGCCCTCTCGACTTACCCCACAAAAAGTATCACGCCTGCATCAACGACTATATCATGTTTCGCAAGGAGCACGTGGACAAGACCAAATATCATGTGTGTGACGCTGAACGGTACAAGAAAAGGAAGAAGAAAGCTCCTCGAAAAGTTGTGTGGTACTTCCCGTTCGCCCCCCACACTAGTAGGAAAAGCCTCATCAGTGGCGCAAAAAAATGAGATTCTGTGGCGCATGGGCGGTGCGCCACAGAAACGTCGCCACAAAAATAAGGTTTCTGTGGCGCACCTGACCGTGCGCCACAGAATTAAGGTTTCTGTGGCGCACTAGGTGTGGTGCGCCACAGAAATAAGTGGTTTTGTGGCGCATGTGATATAACTGCGCCATAGAAACAGGTGCGCCACAGAATTATGTTTTGGTGCGCCACAGAACAATCTACATGTATACTCGATTTTGTGCTCCCTGGTGTATTATACAGGTTTTATACTGGTTTTATACACCGTATACAGGTTATATACTGATATAATATAGACAGATATAATATGGACATATATAATCATCACATCATCATCACATTACTTAGAGCCCGATCGAGTTATACATATAGCTCCATACAACTCATAATCCATGCAAATTAATTAAGTTCATCATCTCTAGATACAAATGAAGTGACACCGGCCGCCGCCTACACTAGGATGAAATAGAGTACCGCCGCGACGATGGTGAGCAAGAGCGAGAGCACAAGGAAGGTCTTCATCTTGCTCTTGTTCGCTTGGTGCTTCCTCCACTTGGCAACCGCCTCGTGTCTAGTCGGGTACACTTTGTAGCAGTTGCCGCTGAACTTGTGCACCTATTTCTTGCACTCCTCCCACTCCTCGTACACTCCTGGAACCCGCCCCTCGAACACGACGTAGTACGTCATCTCTATGGACACAAGGCATATTCGTATATAACACAATGGAAAGAGTTAGAGGGTTCACATGCATACATATTCACAAGAATTAAAGCGAGGAAATAATAATAAACCTAAAAGACATATAGCATCGGTATCACATAAGTAATATGGTTCAACGATAACGACTACAATAGTAATTGAAGTCCAACAATGACGACCACCGTTTCGAGAAAATTAAGCAAGTTTAGTTTACAACACGGTACAAATTGTCCATCGATTCAAAGTAATTCTAGGCACAAGCCTCGGTCAACGAGACGTCTTCTTGAGCGGCTCCGGGAACGGCTTGTACAAGTCCTTCGCCATCCACGTCCTTCCATCACCCTGCCTATGTAGGCATTCTTCGATATCCCTCTTAAGCAACCCTCTGAGTTGGTGTAAGAGACCCGATGCATTGGATACATCTTGTAAGATAATTTCCGAGAGCTTTACTTGGATGCGATGGAAGTCTTCTCTAAGATCATCATCATTGATTTGCCTCGACATTTTAATGGGGTCTCGCTTACTAGGTGGCAGATACATCATCTCTGCATCCTCGACAAACCCTTTAAGGTGATGGAGGACATAGAAGGCCTCCTTAATACTGCCAGCTGGCTGCTTGATACAAGGGAAGTCGATCACGTGCTTGAACCCGAGCTTTTTAGTGTCCAACCTGATATATTGCCCATTCTTGTCGAAGGTGCCTCCATTTTTGGAGTAGCCAAGGATAGCCTCATCGAGAACACCCCTTATTCTCTTGTAGTCTTTCTTCGTCGTCGTACTCGACGAGTCGAAATACCGGGCTAGTGACCACTTCGGATCTAGGATGATGAGTGTGCAGTATTTGTCCCTGCTCAACACATGCAATTGAAATGGAATGTTGGAAATGATCGGCAATGGAAGAAATATATAAGAAAGCATAAGTTACGACGGCCGGTGAGCGGATGTGTACTTACTCGGGAAAGACGAGCGAGAAGAATGGTGTTGCTCTCTTTGTACATGAGCATGAAGTTCTGGAGGTACCGCACCGCCTTGGTCTGTGTCCTTGAGCCATCCTGGAGCTGGCTATCGCGCATGTAGTAGGGTTCCGCTACCGCGATGTGGCGGGGTCTCTCTCTGTTGATCTTCATCTGAAGATTGATCGCGTATAGGCGGACCAAGTTATAGTCGAGCCATTTCGAGTGAAATAGATTGAAGATGTCCTAAAACGCTATGAAGAAGATATCCGCGGGGTCTTCATGGACGAAGTTCTAGTCGGACGGCACCTTGACCGAGAACACCGGGTAATTTGGATCCTTTTCTTTAAGAAGGACGCTCTCTAGATAATTAATAGAGTACTGCAAAGGGAGCATTGATCCACTTGCGAGGTGTTCCAGGTCCGGAGGTAGTATCGGTTTACCAGCTTCATGACACCGGGGCAAGCCATCCGGTGTAGGTGGTACCATGTCGTCGGCTCGGATCCTCTTAGGAGCAGGCTGGCTCGAAGATGCGCCCTTCTTGGCTCCTCTCTTCCTTGCCTTCTTCACCCGACCTATCGGGGGTGCTTGGTGGTGCTGATGGTGGTGCTTCGGGTTCTGCTGGGGTCGGTGCTGGTCGTGCTTCTGAGGTTGCTGGGGTTGATTTGGGTGGCTCCCCGATGATCGTCTTACGCAGCGTGTTAGGGCTGAAAACGGTAGCAGGCTTGACTTGAGCTAGATTGCCAGCCTCCGGAGGAGTGTCTTGAGAAAAACCCGTGAAGACCAGGCGCTGCTTCGTGACTATAGTGGGACGACCAAGATGATCGCCATGAGTGCGGAAGGCTTGTTCATCCATAGGAGGCATGTACATATCTTGGATGCAGGCGCCAGTGTTGATGTAGGCATCGATGTCATCATCATCTACATCGTTGCCATCAAGTGGCGCCATGTCCTGGACCTTAGGTGGTGGCGGTTGCGATGCCGCCGCTTGGCGTACGTTGCGTCTGGTCGACGGTCGTTGCGGTAGCGCTCCCAACAACTGTTTGTGGCGTGTGGTGGTGGCGGCGATCGTCGGTTCCTTCCGGGTGGCGGCGGCGACCGCCGGTTTCTTCAGGGTAGTGGGGGCGGCGACCGCCGGTTCCTTAAGGGTGTCGTCGGCGCTGGCGATCTTGGGCCGGATGATAGGGGAGGTGGCGCCGGTGCTTTTCTTAGCACTCAAAAGACCCCCCCCCCCCCCCACGACGAATCTGGTTCTTCGGCCATATTTTTTTGACACCTTTACCGTAGGGAAATCCCCTACGGTGTAATTTATATTTATATATATATATATATATATATATATATAGGAGAAACAAAGTCTCAGAAATTACATCAAGGAGGGTAGAAGTGAACTAACAACATTATAAAGTGAGTTAAAAAAAGAGAGCCAACAGCCAGTCAATAAGAGGTTGGACTTGGGCTGTTTGTACTTTAAATCTATGTAGCATCACGTCCCCTTGGAATCCAGTTTTCCAGCGAGCAAGAGACGCAGGGATCCCACTGAAGATTACATCATTCCTAATCTTCCAAATGTTCCAAGCTGAACAAGCAATAATCTCCATGAAACATGGACCAGCAAAAGTCGAGCGAGCTGCCAAAAACCCCTCTGAAAGTGCCAGGGACAAGTCCCACTGAATGTTCAAACTATGCCAACATTGAGCAGCAAAAGTGCAACTGAAGAACAGGTGGTCTCTAGATTCAAGAGTGGCCATCTGACATAAAACACAATCAGAGACAGATTGAAGATGTCAGTGCTTTCGTACCATTAAATCTGTTGTGTTTAGCCGATCGACCATAAGCAACCAGGAAAAGCCTTTAGCTTGGGCATAGCTTTTGATTTCCAAATGGCATTTAGAGCACCGTCCTTAGGTAGTTGTTCAAACAGAAATCTTTAGAATCTGGATGATGTGTATTTGTTTCCCCAAACAAAAGATCTACTATCATTTCTTGTTAGTGCCAACTGTGTATCATTCATGATTTGTAAAACTTCTTGATATTCCTGAAATGCTTCAACCGAAAGAGCCAGAGCAAAACCTGAGCGGACATCCGTCGTAGCAAATTTTGCTACAGTTATATCTTTATCCAATGCATATGAATACAGTCTCGGAAATTTATCACTGAAGGTTTGAAAGTCTATCCAGAAGTCCTTCCAAAAGAGAATGGTGGATCCATCACCCACATTACATTTTGAGATACTTCTGTATTCTCCAACCAAGCTGAAGATGTCCTTCCACCAAAAAGATCCGCGTCTAGATTGCGCATGAGGAGCTCCATCATACTTCGGCCATTTCATAAGCCATGAGGTGCAATCCCCAAGGGACAAAATGTCGCCCTCGTCTGTGCCCGGAGGTTGAAAGGGGGGATGGCGTGGCGGTACTCTGGCACTACCATTACCAACTTGACCTTCACCACCTTTTCCGCCAATACATTGCCGTGCATAACGCGGTAAGCCATGACGATGCCGCTAGCAACTTCCACCAACTTGCCGCCGGGCTCCACCGTTTGCATAAGTATGCACTGTTCATCCTAAGTCAGGGGCGCCATGTTGGGCATCATGAGATGGCAGTCACGAAAGGCATATATAAGGATGGCGTCGATCTCGGCTACTATCGATACAAGGGCGACGGTTTGAGGCGTCGATGCGACCAGTTGGAGCTGCGGCGGCGGTTGAAGCTGCGGCGTCGGGTGGAGCGGCAGCGTCGGCGACACGTGGAAGCTTGAGTTGCTGCTGCTGATGCTGGGCACATGTATCGGCCCCACTTGACCCCCCGCATTCCAAGCAGCTAACCCCTCCATCAACCCAGGAGGATGATCTGCCGGATATTCTCGTCCAATAACTTGTTCATCATCTCCGTGTTCTCCACAGGCTTTTCGGCCACCAGCTTCTCTAGTGACTCCACCTTCTTCTTCAGCTCCTGAACCTCGGATTTATCCTTAGCCGACGACCTCCTCTCCAGCTTTCTCGTCTTGGCATCCGATCCATAGTACTCGGATAGCTTCATACTTGTGCCAAAGCCGGACACACGCCCACCTGACGTCAGTGGCTTGTCCAGCTCCCTCTCCTTGTATTTGTTCGTCGACCTGTTGAAAGGCGTGTCCCACGGTTCCGTCGACCCCTGGGATGACGGGCCAGCCGTACAACTAGCCTTCAACTCATCATCCTTCATACAAAGGAACTTAAGGTTAGCCCATTTGGCTTCATTGCCTAATAAGATGAGCGCAATAATATAGACTATCCTTACCAGGTACTTCTCGAAATTCTTCACGTCTTTGTGATCCATAATAAATTCCCCCGTCTTCCAGTCTAAGTAGTAGCGGGACCGGACAAAGTTCCTAGCCTTTACATCCTCGATTTTGTGCCAGGGGTTTTCTTTCCCCAGACCTACCATCTCGGCATCCTCCTTGTCCCAAGTGGGCTGTTTTCCTCGGTAACCGCTGCTTCCGCAATGGTGGGTCCCTAAGTTCAAATCCCGCATTTTCTTCCCCTAGGCGGTCCATTTTTTAACAGTATCAGTCTCTAAGTAAGACTTGAATGCATTAAAGTCTTCTAAGGAGAGCGACGGGTCTTTGCTACTTATCCTCTCTTAGCTTTCACCGACCTCGATCTTGTTCTTCAGCCGGTTCTTCCAACTGCTCAAGGTGGTACTCATTTTTCGCAGATGCGTTCTTCGATTTTGCATCGGGTATAACCATGGTTGTAAAATGTCGTCCTTCTTTTTCGACCTTCTTGGCCCATCTCACACAAAACATTGGCACCGTCTCTCCACAGTAATTGAGCTCCCATATCTCCTCGATCCTTCCAAAAAATCTTTCCTTGACATTAGTCTCGTCATCGGTGTATGACAGCATAGTTACTCCTGAGTTTTTATTTTCACTATTTCCGTCCTTTTTCTTGGTGTAGAATCTGTAACTGTTGATGTCGTACCCCTGATAGGTCCTTACGTTATGCCCGGGGCCCTGTGATAAGGTGTATATGAGTTTTTCATCTTCGGTAGAAGGCCTTTTTCTCTGTGCTTCAAACAGTTGAGTTTGCTTGAACCAACGCATGAAGCTGGAGTTGTGCTCTTTGGTTACGTCTCCCATCTTCCTCGGCCGGCCCATATCGATGTAATTCTGCTCGATCATGCTTTTGTGCTCTTGCACGAAAGGTTCGATCAGTTCTAAGTGTTGTAGCGCGACCAGGTGAGCCCTGTCAAAGTCATCGCGTCGATTGGCAATGCTGACATGGACTGAGCGGTAGCCCTCGCGGTGACCGACTCCAGCGAGCCTGCCGAGGTGCGTCCTGGGGGGTAGACCAACATGATCCTCGTCGTCCTCGGTGCTTAGATAATTCTGGCAGAAGGAGATGCACTCGTAGGTTAGAAACCCCTAGGCCATGCTTGCGCCTGGACGGGCCCTATTGCGAACGTATCCTTTCATGACACCGTTCTGCCTTTCGAAAGGCATCATTGTAACATCCCAAATTTTAAAACAAAGATAAAATGAATTTCCCTCTTTCCAAATTTTGGAACCAACAAAAACTTTTCTTGAATAAGGTGATATGCAAGAGTATTAATAACTCTAAGTATTTCAAGGTGACATTAAAATATCATGTAGAAAACAATTTGAATATTTTCAAAGTTATTATTCAAATACATGTCCATATGGAAACTTAAACCACATGTCAATACTAATTAATAAACAAATGTTATAGTATCATATTAAATTTGCAAATAAACCACTCAAGAAATTGTAGTACCCTGAACTAATTCTTGTATGAATGAAATGAGCAAGACCTGCAAAATAGAAAACAATTCAAGTATGAATTCAAAATAGAATTCAAAACCAGAAATAAAACACAAATAAGAGAAGAGAGAAGAGAAATGGACTTACCAGGCCAGTAGAGCCCAGCAACAGAGCCCATTAGTAGTCCACGAGGCAGCCCAGCACTCCGGCCCAAGCACCAGCCCAACAGGCCACCCCGTACCCCTTCGTCTAAAAAACAGAGGAGAGGGTCGTCCTCATCCTCTTCGTGTGCTGGAGGCCAGCACGAAGACGTGCTCGTCTTCCCCCTCGCGCTGGCGACCTCCCCTTGCTCCACTCCGTGACGAGGCGCGTCTTGACACCGTATAAAGGCCTGCGATGAACCCTAGCCCCGGTTTCTTCCTCCTCTGCTCGAAATTTCCCCATGCCCGAAACCCTAGCTAGCCCGGCCATCTTCATCGCCTCCGGTAGGAACCTCCCCAAGCCCCGCCGTGGCTACTGATACGTCTCCGACGTATAGATAATTTCTTATGTTCCATGCCACATTATTGATGATACCTACATGTTTTATGCATACTTTATGTCATATTTATGCATTTTCCGGCACTAACCTATTAACGAGATGCCGAAGAGCCAGTTGATGTTTTTTGCTGTTTTTGGTTTCAGAAATCCTAGTAAGGAAATATTCTCGGAATTGGACGAAATCAACGCCCAGGGGCCTATTTTGCCACGAAGCTTCCAGAAGACCGAAGGAGTCACGAAGTGGGGCCACGAGGTGGCCAGACAATAGGGCGGCGCGGCCTGGCCCTTGGCCGCGCCGGCCTGTTGTGTGGGGCCCTCGTGTGGCCCCCTGACCTATCTCCTCCGCCTACTTATAGCCTTCATCGCGAAACCCCCAGTACCGAGAGCCACGACACGGAAAAACTTCCAGAGACGCAGCCGCCGCCAATCCCATCTCGGGGGATTCAGGAGATCGCCTCCAGCACCCTGCCGGAGAGGGGAATCATCTCCCGGAGGACTCTACACCGCCATGGTCGCCTCCGGAGTGATGAGTGAGTAGTTCACCCCTGAACTATGGGTCCATAGCAGTAGCTAGATGGTCGTCTTCTCCTAATTGTGCTTCATTGTCGGGTCTTGTGAGCTGCCTAACATGATCAAGATCATCTATCTGTAATGCTATATGTTGTGTTTGTTGGGATCCGATGGATAGAGAATACTATGTTATGTTGATTATCAATTTATATCTATGTGTTGTTTATGATCTTGCATTCTCTCCGTTGTTAGTAGAGGCTCTGGCCAAGTTTTTGCTAGTAACTCCAAGAGGGAGTATTTATGCTCGATAGTGGGTTCATGCCTCCATTAAATGCGGGACGAGTGACAGAAAGTTCTAAGGTTGTGGATGTGTTGTTGCCACTAGGGATAAAACATCGATGCTATGTACGAGGATGTAGTTATTGATTACATTACGCACCATACTTAATGCAATTGTCTGTTGTTTGCAACTTAATACTGGAAGGGGTTCGGATGATAACCTGAAGGTGTACTTTTTAGGCATAGATGCATGCTGGATAGCGGTCTATGTACTTTGTCGTAATGCCCAATTAAATCTCACTATACTCATCATATCATGTATGTGCATGGTCATGCCCTCTCTATTTGTCAATTGCCCAACTGTAATTTGTTCACCCAACATGCTTTTCTTATGGGAGAGACACCTCTAGTGAACTGTGGACCCCGGTCCATTATTTTAATCGAATACAATCTACTGCAATACTTGTTCTACTGTTTTCTGCAAACAATCATCATCCACACTATACATCTAATCCTTTGTTACAGCAAGCCGGTGAGATTGACAACCTCACTGTTACATTGGGGCAAAGTACTTTGGTTGTGCTGTGCAGGTTCCACGTTGGCACCGGAATCCCTGGTGTTGCGCCGCGCTACACTCCGCCGCCATCAACCTTCGACGTGCTTCTTGGCTCCTACTGGTTCGATAAACCTTGGTTTCTTACTGAGGGAAAACTTGCCGCTGTACGCATCACACCTTCCTCTTGGGGTTCCCAACGGTCGCGTGTTGTACGCGTATCAAGCAGATTTTCTGGCGCCGTTGCCGGGGACGTGAAGGAAAATTACACCACAGAGATTTCTAACTCCCACGTCAACTGCACGCCAGCAAATAGATTATCTGGCGCCGTTGCCGGGGAGTTCAAGACACGCTGCAAGGGGAGTCTCCACATCCAATCTCTTTACTTTGTTTTTGTCTTGCTTTATTTTATTTACTTTCTTGTTTGCTGCATTATATCAAAATACAAAAAAATTAGTTGCTAGTTTTACTTTATTTGCTATCTTGTTTGCTATATCAAAAACACAAAAAATTAGTTACTTGCATTTGCTTTACTTATTTCAACATGTTTCCTTTTAATTTTACTGTAAAAGATATACCTGTGGGACAAGGGTCTATAATTGGAAGAGATAATATAGAAGAATTTTTCACCCATGTTAGTATGCATGAAGCTCTAGATGATAATTATGCTTGGCTTGTCCCTCAAAATTTGTTTGATGAGAGTAGCAAGCCCAACACTAATGAAAAAGGAGCCGCTGAAACCTATGTATCCAAAATACTATGCATGGCTGAGAAAACTCCAAACCCCGCTGTAGATGCATCACCTCTTGATAATACTTGATACACACTTTCTGCGCCTAGCTGAAAGGCGTTAAAGAAAAGCGCTTATGGGAGACCACCCATGATTTTTCTACAGTACTTTTATTTTATATTTGAGTCTTGGAAATTGTTACTACTGTAGCAACCTCTCCTTATCTTAGTTTGTTGAATTGTTGTGCGAAGTAAAGTCGTTGATAGTAAGGTTCATACTAGATTTGGATTACTGCGCAGAAACAGATTTCTTTGCTGTCACGAATTTGGGCACAATTCTGTTTAGGTAACTCAGAAAATTATACCAATTTACGTGAGTGATCCTCAGATATGTACGCAACTTTCATTCAATTTGAGCATTTTCATTTGAGCAAGTCTGGTGCCTCGTAAAAATTCTTCTTTACGGACTGTTCTGTTTTGACAGATTCTGCCTTTTATTTCGCATTGCCTGTTTTGATATGCTTGATGGATTTTTCGATTCCATTAACTTTCAGTAGCTTTGTGCAATGTCCAGAAGTGTTAAGAATGATTATGTCACCTCTGAACATGTAAATTTTAATTGTGCACTGACCCTCTAATGAGTTGTTTTGAGTTTGGTGTGGAGGAAGTTTTCAAGGATTAAGAGAGGAGGATGATACAATATGATCAAGGAGAGTGAAAGCTCTAAGCTTGGGGATGCCCCGGTGGTTCACCCCTGCATATTTCAAGAATACTCAAGCGTCTAAGCTTGGGGATGCCCAAGGCATCCCCTTCTTCATCGACAATATTATCAGGTTCCTCTAGTGAAACTATATTTTTATTCCATCACATCTTATGTACTTTGCTTGGAGCGTCGGTTTGTTTTTGTTTTTGTTTTTGTTTGAATAAAATGGATCCTAGCATTCATTGTGTGGGAGAGAGACACGCTCCGCTGTTGCATATGGACAAATATGTCCTTAGGCTTTACTCATAATATTCATGGCGAAGGTTGAATCTTCTTCGTTAAATTGTTATATGGTTGGAAACGAAAAATGGTACATGTAGTAATTGGTAAAATGTCTTGAATAATTTGATACTTGGCAATTGTTGTGCTCATGTTTAAGCTCTTGCATCATATACTTTGCACCTATTAATGAAGATATACATAGAGCTTGCTAAAATTTGGTTTGCATAATTGGTCTCTCTAAAGTCTAGATAATTTTTAGTAAGGATTGAACAACAAGGAAGACAGTGTAGAGTCTTATAATGTTTACAATATGTCTTTTATGTGAGTTTTGCTGCACCGGTTCATCCTTGTGTTTGTTTCAAATAACCTTGCTAGCCTAAACCTTGTATCGAGAGGGAATACTTCTCATGCATCCAAAATCCTTGAGCCAACCACTATGCCATTTGTGTCCACCATACCTACCTACTACATGGTATTTCTCCGCCATTCCAAAGTAAATTGCTTGAGTGCTACCTTTAAAATTTCTATCCTCTACCTTTACAATATATAGCTCATGGGACAAATAGCCTAAAAACTATTGTGGTATTGAATATGTACTTATGCACTTTATCTCTTATTAAGTTGCTTGTTGTGCGATAACCATGTTCCTGGGGACGCCATCAACTACTCTTTGTTGAATATCATGTGAGTTGCTATGCATGTCCGTCTTGTCTGAAGTAAGGGCGATTTACCACTTATTTAATGGTTAGAGCATGCATATTGTTAGAGAAGAACATTGGGCCGCTAACTAAAGCCATGATCCATGGTGGAAGTTTCAGTTTTGGACAAATATCCTCAATCTCATATGAGAACATTAATTGTTGCTAAATGCTTATGCATTAAAGAGGAGTCCATTATCTGTTGTCTATGTTGTCCCGGTATGGATGTCTAAGTTGAGAATAATCAAAAGCGAGAAATCCAATGCGAGCTTTCTCCTTAGACCTTTGTACAGGCGGCATAGAGGTACCCCTTTGTGACACTTGGTTAAAACATATGTATTGCGATGATAATCCAGGTAATACGAGCTAATTAGGACAAGGTGCGGGCACTTGTAAGATATAATTTACATGATACATATGCTTTATTACTACCGTTGACAAAATTGTTTCTTGTTTTCAAAACCAAAGCTCTAGCACAAATATAGCAATCAATGCTTCCCTCTGCGAAGGGCCTTTCTTTTACTTTTATGTTGAGTCAGTTCACCTATTTCTCTCCACCTCAAGAAGCAAACACTTGTGTGAAGTGTGCATTGATTCCTACATACTTGCATATTGAACTTGTTATATTACTTTGCATTGACAACTATCCATGAGATATACATGTTATAAGTTGAAAGCAACCGCTGAAAATTAATCTTCCTTTGTGTTGCTTCAATACCTTTACTTTGATTTATTGCTTTTTGAGTTAACTCTTATGCAAGACTTATTGATGCTTGTCTTGAAAGTACTATTCATGAAAAGTCTTTGCTTTATGATTCATTTGTTTACTCATGTCATTACCATTGCTTTGATCGCTGCATTCATTACATATGCTTACAATAGTATGATCGAGGTTATGATGGCATGTCACTCCAGAAATTATCTTTGTTATCGTTTACCTACTCGGGACGAGTAGGAACTAAGCTTGGGGATGCTGATACGTCTCCGACGTATCGATAATTTCTTATGTTCCATGCCACATTATTGATGATACCTACATGTTTTATGCATACTTTATGTCATATTTATGCATTTTCCGGCACTAACCTATTAACGAGATGCCGAAGTGCCAGTTCTTGTTTTACTGCTGTTTTTGGTTTCGAAATCCTAGTAAGGAAATATTCTCGGAATTGGACAAAATCAACGCCCGGGGGCCTATTTTGCCACGAAGCTTCCAGAAGACCGAAGGAGTCACGAAGTGGGGCCACGAGGTGGCCAGACAATAGGGCGGCGCGGCCTGGCCCTTGGCGCGCGCCGGCCTGTTGTGTGGGGCCCTCGTGTGGCCCCCCGACCTATCTCCTCCGCCTACTTATAGCCTTCGTCGCGAAACCCCCGATACCGAGAGCCACGATACGGAAAACCTTCCGGAGACGCCGCCGCCGCCAATCCCATCTCGGGGGATTCGGGAGATCGCCTCCGGCACCCTGCCGGAGAGGGGAATCATCTCCCGGAGGACTCTACACCGCCATGGTCGCCTCCGGAGTGATGAGTGAGTAGTTCACCCCTGGACTATGGGTCCATAGCAGTAGCTAGATGGTCGTCTTCTCCTAATTGTGCTTCATTGTCGGGTCTTGTGAGCTGCCTAACATGATCAAGATCATCTATCTGTAATACTATATGTTGTGTTTGTTGGGATCCGATGGATAGAGAATACTATGTTATGTTGATTATCAATTTATATCTATGTGTTGTTTATGATCTTGCATGCTCTCCGTTGTTAGTAGAGGCTCTAGCCAAGTTTTTGCTAGTAACTCCAAGAGGGAGTATTTTATGCTCGATAGTGGGTTCATGCCTCCATTAAATCTGGGACATTGACAGAAAGTTCTAAGGTTGTGGATGTGCTGTTGCCACTAGGGATAAAACATCGATGCTATGTCCGAGGATGTAGTTATTGATTACATTACGCACCATACTTAATGCAATTGTCTGTTGTTAGGAACTTAATACTTGGAAGGGGTTCGGATGATAACTCTGAAGGTGGACTTTTTAGGCATAGATGCATGTCTGGATAGCGGTCTATGTACTTTTTCGTAATGCCCAATTAAATCTCACTATACTCATCATATCATGTATGTGCATGGTCATGCCCTCTCTATTTGTCAATTGCCCAACTGTAATTTGTTCACCCAACATGCTTATTCTTATGGGAGAGACACCTCTAGTGAACTGTGGACCCCGGTCCATTCTTTTAATCGAATACAATCTACTGCAATACTTGTTCTACTGTTTTCTGGAAACAATCATCATCCACACTATACATCTAATCCTTTGTTACAGCAAGCCGGTGAGATTGACAACCTCACTGTTACGTTGGGGCAAAGTACTTTGGTTGTGCTATGCAGGTTCCACGTTGGCGCCGGAATCCCTGGTGATGCGCCGCACTACACTCCGCCGCCATCAACCTTCGACGTGCTTCTTGGCTCCTACAGGTTCGATAAACCTTGGTTTCTTACTGAGGGAAAACTTGCCGCTGTACGCATCACACCTTCCTCTTTGGGTTCCCAACGGTCACGTGCTGTACGTGTATCAGCTACCATCTTCACCGCCATCGTCGACTTGTTACTCCTGCACAAGGAATCGAGCCAAGAAGCCCCCAGTCGCCGGAGGGAGCTCGTTCCCTTTTGCCGGTCACCGCCAGCAAATCGACGTTCGCCGTCAATTAGGTCCACCTCCGGCCACGCCGTCTAGCTCAACACAACCACGGTGAGCTCACGCACCTCCTGGACTCCCTATTGCATCCAATCGCAGCCCGTAGCTTCGCCGCGCCGTTCAACCGTGCCTGCCGCCGCAGGATCACGTCGCCGGCCATGCTCCGGTGACCGTATCGAGGCGGCGCCGCCACCATAATGCTCACCATGACGCGCTGAGTCTCGTAGTATAGGCCGTTGGCCCGCGCGAACACCGTACCGCCAGCGACCATCGCCACCGTCCGTCGGCCACCGTGCCCAATTGCCACGTTGGCAATTTTGACTCGGTCAAGCACGCGTGGCAGGTGACGAGGACTCTGGCCCATGGGTCAGTGTCTCTGTGGGTGTAAAGCCCGGGTAGGTTTAGTTTTCTTTTGTTTTGTTTCAATTTCATTAAATACTGAAACTTTGAAAATACTTAGAAAATTCATAAAAGCTAAGAAAAATATAAATGAGATATCAAAATTCTTAGAAAACTAAACTCTATCCAATAAAAATATAAAATGAAATTTTTATTTTTAATAAAAATTCAATTATTTAATACTTATTATTTAAGCCTTTAATTTTAATTCTAAATTCAATTAAAATTCAATAATTAGTAAAAATTTCCAAAATTAAATAAAAACCAGTAAATAAATAAAGAAAACATTAAAACTAATTTTCTTTATTTGTTATTTTATTAAATCATTATTAGAGATATTTAAACCCTAAATAACAATTACCTTAATTATTAATCCATTAAAAATAATAACATGCCAAATCCAACATTAATTTTATTTCAAAGTTATTAATAACTTCAATTATCTTAAAGAAGTTATTAATCCTAGAATTATAGGGTAATTAGGAAACCCTAGTTCCTTTATACATAAACTAGTAGTTCCATCATTTTATGTGGAAACCTAAAAACCCTAATCCATTCAGGAACCCTAGGTGCACTATTTCATGTGAACCATAATTTGCTCCTAACCCAAACCCTAGGTTAGAACATGTGATTATGATACTTTAGTTTCATTCATAGCTCCATAGTAGCAACTAGATACTTATCATGTCCACATAAAATGTAGAAGACCTATCACTAATAAATTGGTATCCCATGTGTTCATTTCCATCAGACCTAGATAAACATGTCGGATCAACCAAGTCTAAACCCTAGCTCCTATCCTTAGAATTGTCAATCTTATTTATCCATGCTTAGCATCACACCATTGTGATGAACTCCAAGAGCAACTATGCCAAATCTTGAGCATTACCTAACCATATTCCACTAAACTTATCCACCATCCTATTTAGGAGCCAATTATTCCTTACTTAATAGAACCAACAGTAAAACCTAGACCACCTCAACCCTAATTGATATACTTCTTATTATTTAAGAAGTATGTTGACGTGGGCATTACCCTTCGGGTAACCGACATTGCCCTATCCTATATAATCTAGTTGGAGGCCCATGAAGGCACTTGAAGGCAAGGCGGGCCACTTGGATGGCGCACCAGAAGATTCCTTGGCGGGCAAGACAAGGAAGCAGCCGAACAAGGAAAGCTTAGATTTAAAACTACTGTAAACCTAGTCGTACTCGGTTAGACCTCTTGGGACCTGTCCCCCTATATAAAGGCCAGAAGAGGGGCTGCCGAGGGACACAATCAATCTTAGCAATCTTAGCCACCAAAAGTCTAGAGCTAGGT
>NC_061510.1:368359131-368369339 GCF_022539505.1 Lolium rigidum
TTATGTCCATCACTCTTGGTGAAGCAACAAAGCTTCTTTATAACATGATGATTAATTACTCTGAATGGCACACGGAAAGAGCTCCACAAGGTAAGAAGGTAAATTCTGTCGAAGAAACCTCTTCCATGAGTGATAAGATTGATGCTATTATGTCTATGCTTGTGAATGATAGGACTAAAATTGATCCTAATAATGTTCCGTTAGCTTCATTGGTTTCTCAAGAAGAACATGTTGATGTAAACTACATTAAAAATAATAATTTCAACAACAATGCTTATCGGAACAATTCTAGTAACAACTATAGGCCATATCCTTATAATAATGGCAACGGCTATTGTAATTCTTATGGGAATTCTTACAACAATAATAGGAACACACCCCCTGGACTTGAAGCCATGCTTAAGGAATTTATTAGTACACAAACTGCTTTTTAACAAATCTGTTGAAGAAAAGCTTGGGAAAATTGATATACTTGCTTCTAAAGTCGATAGTCTTGCTGCTGATGTTGATCTTTTGAAATCTAAAGTTATGCCTAATGAAAATCATAATAATAAAATTGTTACTACAACAAATGCCATCCAAGTTAGAATTAATGAGAATATAAGATTGATGGCCGAATTGCGTGCTAGGTGGGAGAAAGAAGAAAATGCTAAAGAAGATAATATAGCTAAAGTTTGGACTATTACCACCACTAGCAATGCTAATGCTTCACATGTTGCTTCACCTCCTACTAATAATGGTAAAATAATTGGTGTTAGCAATGTTTCCACTTCTAATGCAAAGCGCGAAAAACTGCCTGAAACTGCTAAAACTGCTGAAATTGCCTGTGATAAAGCCGCTGAAATTTTTTCCAACATTGGGGATGATGATCCCATTGCTTTAGATTATAATGGTTTGGATTTTGATGATTGCCACATCTCTGAAGTTATAAAGTTCTTACAAAAACTTGCTAAGAGTCCTAATGCTAGTGCTATAAACTTGGCTTTCACGAAACATATTACAAATGCTCTCATAAAAGCTAGAGAAGAGAAATTAGAACGCGAAGCTTCTATTCCTAGGAAGCTAGAGGATGGTTGGGAGCCCATCATTAAGATGAAGGTCAATGAATTTGGTTGTAATGCTTTATGTGATCTTGGTGCAAGTATTTCTGTTATGCCTAAGAAAATCTATAACATGCCTGACTTGCCACCATTGAAAAATTGTTATTTGGATGTTAATCTTGCTGATCATTCTACAAAGAAACCTTTGGGGAGAGTTGATAATGTTCGCATTACCGTTAACAATAACCTTGTCCCCGTTGATTTTGTTGTCTTGGATATTGAATGCAATGCATCTTGTCCCATTATATTGGGAAGACCTTTTCTTCGAACGGTTGGTGCTATCATTGATATGAAGGAAGGTAATATTAAATATCAATTTCCTCTCAAGAAAGGTATGGAACACTTCCCTAGAAAGAGAATGAAGTTACCTTTTGATTCTATCATTAGAACAAATTATGATGTTGATACTTCGTCTCTGGATAATACTTGATACACACTTTACGCGCCTAGGCTGAAAGGCGTTAAAAGCGCTTATGGGAGACAACCCATGTTTTTACTACAGTACCTTTATTTTATATTTGAGTCTTGGAAGTTGTTTACTACTGTAGCAACCTCTCCTTATCTTAGTTTTGTGCATTGTTGTGCCAAGTAAAGTCGTTGATAGTAAGGTTCATACTAGATTTGGATTACTAGCGCGAGAAACAGATTTCTTTGCTCGTCACGAATCTGGGCCAAATTCTCTGTAGGTAACTCAGAAAATTATGCCAATTTACGTGAGTAATCCTCAGAATATGTACGCAACTTTCATTCAATTTGAGCATTTTCATTTGAGCAAGTCTGGTGCCTCAATAAAATTCGTCTTTACGAACTGTTCTGTTTTGATAGATTCTGCCTTTTATTTCGCATTGCCTGTTTTGCTATGCTTGATGAATTTTTCGATTCCATTGGCTTTCAGTAGCTTTGTGCAATGTCCAGAAGTGTTAAGAATGATTATGTTACCTCTGAACATGTAAATTTTGATTGTGCACTAACCCTCTAATGAGTTGTTTTGAGTTTGGTGTGGAGGAAGTTTTCAAGGATCAAGAGAGGAGGATGATATAATATGATCAAGGAGAGTGAAAGCTCTAAGCTTGGGGATGCCCCGGTGGTTCACCCCTGCATATTTTAAGAAGACTCAAGCGTCTAAGCTTGGGGATGCCCAAGGCATCCCCTTCTTCATCGACAACATTATCAGGTTCCTCTAGTGAAACTATATTTTTATTCCATCACATCTTATGTACTTTGCTTGGAGCGTCGGTTTGTTTTTGTTTTTTGTTTTTGTTTGAATCAAATGGATCCTAGCATTGTTTGTGTGGGAGAGAGACACGCTCCGCTGTTACATATGGACAAATATGTCCTTAGGCTTTACTCATAATATTCATGGCGAAGGTTGAATCTTCTTCGTTAAATTGTTATATGGTTGGAATCGGGAAATGCTACATGTAGTAATTGCTAAAATGTCATGGATAATGTGATACTTGGAAATTGTTGTGCTCATGTTTAAGCTCTTGCATCATATACTTTGCACCTATTAATGAAGAAATACATAGAGCTTGCTAAAATTTGGTTTGCATAATTGGTCTCTCTAAGGTCTAGATAATTTCTAGTATTGAGTTTGAACAACAAGGAAGACGGTGTAGAGTCTTATAATGTTTACAATATGTCTTTTATGTGAGTTTTGCTGCAACGGTTCATCCTTGTGTTTGTTTCAAATAACCTTGCTAGCCTAAACCTTGTATCGAGAGGGAATACTTCTCATGCATCCAAAATCCTTGAGCCAACCACTATGCCATTTGTGTCCACCATACCTACCTACTACATGGTATTTCTCCGCCATTCCAAAGTAAATTGCTTGAGTGCTACCTTTAAATTTCTATCCTCTACCTTTACAATATATAGCTCATGGGACAAATAGCCTAAAAACTATTGTGGTATTGAATATGTACTTATGCACTTTATCTCTTATTAAGTTGCTTGTTGTGCGATAACCATGTTCCTGGGGACGCCATCAACTACTCTTTGTTGAATATCATGTGAGTTGTTATGCATGTCCGTCTTGTCTGAAGTAAGGGAGATTTACCACCTATTTAATGGTTAGAGCATGCATATTGTTAGAGAAGAACATTGGGCCGCTAACTAAAGCCATGAATCATGGTGGAAGTTTCGGTTTTGGACATATATCCTCAATCTCATATGAGAAAACTAATTGTTGCTACATGCTTATGCATTAAAGAGGAGTCCATTATCTCGTTGTCTATGTTGTCCCGGTATGGATGTCTAAGTTGAGAATAATCAAAAGCGAGAAATCCAATGCGAGCTTTCTCCTTAGACCTTTGTACGGGCGGCATAGAGGTACCCCTTTCGACACTTGGTTAAAACATGTGCATTGCAATGATAATCCCGTGATCAGAGCTAATTAGGACAAGGTGCGGGCACTATTAGTATACTATGCATGAGGCTTGCAACTTGTAAGATATAATTTACATAACACATATGCTTTATTACTACCGTTGACAAAATTGTTTCTTGTTTTCAAAATCAAAGCTCTAGAACAAATATAGCAATCAATGCTTCCTCTCGCGAAGGGCCTTTCTTTTACTTTTATGTTGAGTCGGTTCACCTATTTCTCTCCACCTCAAGAAGCAAACACTTGTGTGAACTGTGCATTGATTCCTACATACTTGCATATTGCACTTGTTATATTACTTTACATTGACAATATCCATGAGATATACATGTTACAAGTTGAAAGCAACCGCTGAAACTTAATCTTCCTTTGTGTTGCTTCAATACCTCTACTATGAATTTATTGCTTTATGAGTTAACTCTTATGCAAGACTTACTGATGCTTGTCTTGAAAGTACTATTCATGAAAAGTCTTTGCTTTATGATTCATTTGTTTACTCATGTCATTTACATTGTTTTGATCGCTGCATTCATTACATATGCTTACAATAGTATGATCAAGGTTATGATGGCATGTCACTCCGAAATTATCTTTGTTATCGTTTACACCTGCTCGGGACGAGCGAAACTAAGCTTGGGGATGCTGATACGTCTCCGATGTATCGATAATTTCTTATGTTCCATGCCACATTATTGATGATATCTACATGTTTTATGCATACTTTATGTCATATTTATGCATTTTACGGAACTAACCTATTAACGAGATGCCGAAGAGCCGATTCTTCGTTTTCTGCTGTTTTTGGTTTCAGAAATCCTAGTAAGGAAATAATCTCGGAATTGGACGAAATCAACGCCCAGGGGCCTATTTTGCCACAAAGCTTCCAGAAGACCGAAGAGAAGACGAAGTGGGGCCACGAGGCGGCGCCACAACAGGGCGGCGCGGCCTAGGAGCTGGCCGCGCGGCCCTAGCGTGTGGGCCCCTCGTGACTCTCCCTGACCTGCCCTTCCGCCTACATATAGTCTTCGTCCCGAAACCCCCAGTACCGAGAGCCACGATACGGAAAACCTTCCAGAGACGCCGCCGCCGCCAATCCCATCTCGGGGGATTCAGGAGATCGCCTCCGGCACCCTGCCGGAGAGGGGAATCATCTCCCAGAGGACTCTTCACCGCCATGGTCGCCTCCGGAGTGATGAGTGAGTAGTTCACCCCCGGACTATGGGTCCATAGCGGTAGCTAGATGGTTGTCTTCTCCTCATTATGCTTCATTGTCGGGTCTTGTGAGCTGCCTAACATGATCAAGATCATCTATCTGTAATGCTACATGTTGTGTTTGTTGGGATCCGATGAATAGTGAATACTATGTTATGTTGATTATCAATCTATTACCTATGTGTTGTTTATGATCTTGCATGCTCTCCGTTACTAGTAGAGGCTTTGGCCAAGTTGATGCTTGTAACTCCAAGAGGGAGTATTTATGCTCGATAGTGGGTTCATGCCTCTATTGAATGCGGGGAGTGACGAAACCCCTAAGGTTGTGGATGTCGTTGTTGCCACTAGGGATAAAACATTGATGCTATGTCCGAGGATGTAGTTATTGATTACATTACGCACCATACTTAATGCAATTGTCTCGTTGTTTGCAACTTAATGCTGGAAGGGGTTCGGATGATAACCTCGAACGTGGACTTTTTAGGCATAGATGCATGCTGGATAGCGGTCTATGTACTTTGTCGTAATGCCCAATTAAATCTCACTATACTCATCATATCATGTATGTGCATGGTCATGCCCTCTCTATTTGTCAATTGCCCAACTGTAATTTGTTCACCCAACATGCTATTTATCTTATGGGAGAGACACCACTAGTGAACTATGGACCCCGGTCCATTCTTTTACATTGAATACAATCTACTGCAATACTCGTTCTACTTGTTTTTACGCAAATAATCATCATCCACACTATACATCTAATCCTTTGTTACAGCAAGCCGGTGAGATTGACAACCTCACTGTTATGTTGGGGCAAAGTACTTTGGTTGTGTTGTGCAGGTTCCACGTTGGCGCCGGAATCCCTGGTGTTGCGCCGCACTACATCTCGCCGCCATCAACCTTCAACGTGCTTCTTGACTCCTACTGGTTCGATAAACCTTGGTTTCTAACTGAGGGAAACTTACTGTTGTACGCATCACACCTTCCACTTGGGGTTCCCAACGGTCGCGTGCTGTACGCGTGTCACATACTTAATGCAATTGTCTGTTGTTTGCAACTTAATACTGGAAGGGGTTCAGATGATAACCTGAAGGTGGACTTTTTAGGCATAGATGCATGCTAGATAGCGGTCTATGTACTTTATCGTAATGCCCAATTAAATCTCACACTACTCATCATAACATGTATGTGCATTGTCATGCCATCTTTATTTGTCAATTGCCCAACTGTAATTTGTTCACCCAACATGCTATTTCTTATGGGAGAGACACCACTAGTGAACTTTGGACCCCGGTCCATTCTTTTACATCAAATACAATCTACTGCAATACTCGTTCTACTGTTTTCTGCAAACATCATCAGCAAGCCAGTGAGATTGACAACCTCACTGTCACGTTGGGGCAAAGTAATTTGGTTGTGTTGTGCAGGTTCCACGTTGGCGCCGGAATCCCTGGTGTTGCGCCGCACTACACTCCACCGCCACCAACCTTCAACGTGCTTCTTGACTCCTACTGGTTCGATAAACCTTGGTTTCTTACTGAGGGAAACTTACTGCTGTACGCATCACACCTTCCACTTGGGGTTCCCAACGGTCGCGTGTTGTACGCGTGTCACTTCATATTAAAGATTACACCATCAAATATGAATCACATATTGAAGATGAATTCGCCGATATTATAGAAGATGAATCCATTGACCCGAAGAATCCACAAATAACCATAGAAAATGAATCCGCCGATATCATAGATGATGAATCCATTGATCCGAAGAAAATAGTTCTAGTAGTAACCATAAAAGATGAATCTGCTGATATCATAGAGGATGAATCCATTGATCCGAAGAAAATAGTTCCAGTAATAACCTTAGAAGATGAATCCATTGACCCGGAAACGCATCGGGTAATATTGTATAAGTGAACCAATAATAACCCAAAGAAAACCAATCCAGTAATCCGAAGAAAATAAATCTACTGAGCCGAAGAAAATAAATCCACTGAGCCGAAGAAGATAAATCCACTGAGTATTCGGGTGTGGCAAACGTAAATAATAATTGACTCTCGGAAGAGGAACACTTAGCTTTTTTATCGGCTGCGGTGGAGCCGATGTGGAAGCAAATCATGTAGCGGACACAGTCGATGTAGTCGTGTGGCGCCTGGCCGGAAGTAGTCGACGAAGAAGACGTAATTGATATGACGGATCCACGACTGGTGAGCATCCGAGTATGGTGATTGCGCGGTGGCGAAGTAGTTGGAGCTTATTCAGATCCGCAGTTGTATTGAAGCGGAGAAAAAAAAATCTGCGCGCAAATAATAGTACGAGCCGACAAATACTTGTCCAAGTAAATTAACAAATAATAATTAATTGAAATTATAACACCTGATAGTCCTTTTGTCGGATGTAGTTGATATAGCAGTATGTCATGCGGCGGACAGCGCGGATTAGCAAAGTGCTGGACTTCGACTTGGTCCTTACGGCAGATGGAAATTCATCTGATTTTGGTACACAACGTTTGTATTGCTGACCATGGTGCGCGCCTTGGGACTTGATTCAGGATCTCTTGATCCGATGGAAAAAATTTCGTGGAAGCAACTCGACAAGACGGAACGAGCCGATCTCGCCGAGTGCGGCCGCCATCCCGATGCTTTCTCCCATTCGATCTTCAAGGTGCGTGTCAGGCAGTGTTGATATTGTGCCTTGGTTCAGGCGTTCGTGCCCGTAGGAGATTTTGTCGGATGCACTTTTATGTAGATGAATCACCAGCTAGCTTTCCAATCTTGGAAACAAATTGATGGGTGTATGTGCGTGCACTCTCCTCGAGGAGACATGTGCCCCTCTCTCCTAGCCGTGTCTCTCTCCTGCCGTCTTGATTGATCATCTCTGCTAGCAGCGTCTTGGAACGGCCTAAGGCAAACACCGAGTGTGTTGGCCTTACCTTGCGACGCCTGCTGTAGACGCAAAAATTGCACCGATTTGATAGATGATCTGATATTTTTTTCTTCTTGCGCGGAACCGTATACATAAACAGTCCCGATATGTATGTATCTTCGGATGAGGTCTATTGCTTGCAGCGCCGCATATGTTTCGTTTCTGTAGATCGGCACGCCGCCGACTGCTTGTTTACGTAAATCGACGAAAGCGACCAAGCTTTGAAGATGATAAGGATCTCGCCCGGATAACGAAATCCAGTCGTCGCGTTCCCCACGGTCGGCGCCAATTGACGAGGGAACACCTCGCCAATGCCTACGTATTGTAGACTTGGGTTTCGGGAGATAGCGACGATGGAAATTCCGGGAGCGAGATTAGCTACACGACGTACCCAGTTTCGGGTCCCCTCGGTGGAGGATCCCTACGTGCTGCCAGCAATCAAGTATATGATCATATGTTTTACAAGGTACCGCCATAGGCGGAGCTATGTTGTCTATATTTTGTTTATCTATTGGCCTCTCTCTATCGGGTGCCCTGGCTGGCCTTATATATGCAACCAGCTTAGGGTTTTACAAGAGTCCTAGTCGACTACATCTTCAGGTTGCCTTGTTGGGCCTTCTCCATATTGGGTCGAGCCGAGCCAGATATACTAATAATGGGTACCCGAAGGGTATACCCATGTCAGCCGGCCTCAAAAGCCCCTTGTGTGGTGCGGCCAACTTGGTGGCTGGCTCCCTCCCTGTCTCCCTCATTATACTTAGTGATCGATTGAACCATTTACATACGATACCGATTCCCTTTGTCTCGCGGTATTTAACTTGTCCGAGGTTTGATCATCGGTATCTCCATACCTTGTTCAACCTCGTCTCCGACAAGTACTCTTTACTTGTACCTTGGCATATAATCTCTTGTGAACTATTCACATGCTTGCAAGCTAATCATACGACATTCCACCGAGAGGGCCCAAAGTATATCTATCTGTCATCGGGATGGACAAATCCCACTCTTGATCCATATGCTTCAACTCATACTTTCCAAATACTTAATCCCACCTTTATAACCAACCTTTTACGCAGTGGAGTTTGATGTAATCAAAGTACCCTTCTGGTATAACTGATTTACATGATCTCATGGTCGAAGGACTAGGTAACTATGTATCGGAAGCTTATAGCAAACTGAACTTAATGATGTGATCTTATGCTATGCTTATTTGGGTGTGTGTCCATTATATCATTCGTCTAATGACATAACCTTGTTATTAATAACATCCAATGTTCATGATCACGAAACCATGATCATCTATTAATCAACAAGCTAGTTATACAAGAGGCTTACTAGGGACTCCTTGTTGTTTACATAACACACATGTATCAATGTTTCGGTTAATAAAATTATAGCATGGTATGCAAATATTTATCATAAACACAAAGATATATAATAACCACTTTATTATTGCCTCTTGGAAATATCTCCAACAATAGGCTCTCAACGAGATGCTTAGTACCTTGTTAATTATTCTACTTCTTAAGTGTCTATACAAGCGTTTTCATGTTGTACGTCGCCTTACGTGATATCAATGCAAGGCATCGATCAATCTTGTCGATGAGGGACAATACCACACATTTGTGATCGCTGTTCACGGGGTGATTATCCATTGAATAAGATGTGGTTCATCCATAACTAGTGTTGAACATTTGATGTTGACTACACTCCTGAAATTCTTAACACTTTATTAAAATGGAGAGGACAATGGGCGGTGCGAAAACATGATGACATCATATTAATTCCAACAACAATAGTTCATAGGAGGTCAAAGCTTGACATAAGTTAACTTAAAAGTTTAGAATATTCTTTTCCTTTCACTGTCAAAAAATTATAGCTAGCCACGTATATTTTTAGTAATATATAGCCCAATGTGTCATAGTCTTATTTTTTGCAATTAAGGTCGTCACATGTGACATGGCAAGAGAAAATCCCCTCACATGTGATGTCATGTGGCGTCCATTCTAGATGCCTTGACCTAAGTTTGATCCAATTTGCGCAAGCTAGCTTATCGTTGGAGGAGCTGATCTTATGAGAAAATGGCAAAGGGAGTAATAACTACGATTAGCACATAGAAAGACTTGACAGTGGGTCTAGTCAAACGAGGCAGGCAACTATCCCTTAACCCTGAAGTAACCGGGAGAAAGTTGAACAGAACAGACCACACCAAGGATCTCCACGCGTTGCATGAGAACATTTTGAGGACCGTTTCGCAAAATCCCACCAACCAAATTAGATTTTCCTTTTCTTTTACCACCCCCACCGGCCTCCATTGCACCTCCTTTCACTCCACCAAAGCGAAACCGATCTTTCCCCATTCCCCTCTCCCTCCTCGCTCTCCCTCCCTCCCACCCAACCTCCCCGAGATGTACCCACCCTTAGGGCTCCACGCTCCCATCCACCGGCAGAGAGGACACGTACCACCGGGTGGTCAAGTGAACTCGCACCTCCATAGGACAGGGAGAATAGGCAGAGGGGTGGAGCACAACTTGAACAAATTGGCTTTTGTTTCAGCAGCAATAGGAAGATACATTTGTTGGATCA
>NC_061510.1:368369439-368413844 GCF_022539505.1 Lolium rigidum
TTTGACAAGAATACAAACCAACTGACCAAACTTCACCACCAAGAATTTCCATTGCATGATCACGAGCTCTCAATTTATAATTCACTAATACCATTAATATTAACAACATGTCTTGTTTGATATATTTCGTCAAACGATTGCTTGAAGGAGATGTGAAATGTGTAAATATTTTGTACGCTCTGAAAAGGACAATGATTTTCTAAGTTTGTTTGCATTTTTCGTTTTATCATAGTTTCGGATATAATAGATCATTATTTGGAAATCATAAAGTTGAGCAACATCATACTTGGTGGTCAAATTCTACCGAATTAAGTGATTTGTGATTTCTGGACTAATCCACAACTAGGATAAGCCTCTTAACCTCATGTTAGACAATGTACAAGTGAATCCACGCTGTAATAAAACCATAATACATGCTACCGTGTATAAATAGCATGTATGACATGCATGTCTCAAGAATGATGTGGATATGTCCTACACTACATTAGAATATGACACTATTGAATATATTGCTCCAAACTTGTACACAAACTCAAATTAATAGGGCATGCAAACTGGTACGAGTTAAACAGGAAATTCATCGCTCAAAGATGCGTAAACAAGGTAACGAATGAAGCACATCCATGTGAACTACAAGTAAGTTTGCAACAAACATAGATGTCTATGAATAACAATGATGACCAACCATCAATCCAAATTAATTTGGTACTATCTTAGGAGGCGATTCACGAGGCATGTGCATGTCCACGTTGGCAGCAATACATGGTAGATTCCTATATAAAGAAACCAACGATGAATGAAATGAACAATCAAGCTCTCAGGCTTCTTAGCATTTGTTCAGTTAACCATATAGCAAACGAGGATCAATCACTATTCAATATTTGATGCTAGAAGTCACGTTCACATGTGAACCAATTAGTGAGGCTCAAGGGGATTAGGAGGTATCCGGAAGTACACTTATCATTTGTTAAAGTCTAGTAGCCGTGGCTTAGAATCAACTTGTGTGGTCTTGATACCATTAGTAACCGCCAGATCCAAATTTGGACAACCAATACAAGTACCAAGTAAATGAAAAACACATGTTCTCACTCCCACGTGACACATAATGATAGTTAAAGCGATACCAGGAAGAGAGACGGTTGCAAGTTGAAGAGAGACGAGCGGAAGAACGTGTAAGGGGTTATGAAGGCTTCGCCAAATATCGGCCCCGACTGAGAATACATAGTCGATTGCGTTAGCCTAGTTAGACGCAATGACTTATTCATGCCCAAAAAGGCAAGCAAGCTATGTAAACAAACGAAACCGTATGCAATAGGGGCAGTATCGCATAACTTTTTGAGTCTACTTGGAATCAAAACCTTCTGCTATTAACCCTCAAGCAGCTGTTTTAAAATAATCGTATTTGTTACTCTAACCACGAAAGGCGCATCTCTATCTGTAGTGGTGGACACATCGTAAGTGGCTGAGAAAGCAAGTGGAGAAGGAGATGGAGTCGATGCCGTCCCAACTTCATGGGGTCACGCAACAATTATGCAATATCAACGCATGGCACCAAGCAACCTTGTCGATGAGGTGCGATTAGGGATCTCAGGGTGATTAGTCATTGAGAAAGATGCGGCTCATCCAGAAGCAGTGTTGAACTCTTGATGGTGACTACACTCCTGAAATTCTTAACACTTTACTAAAATGGAGAGGATAATGGGCGGCAAGAAAGCACGATGCCATCACATAAATTCCAACAACAATAGTTCATAGGAGGTCAAAGCTTGACATGACTTAACTTTAAAAGTTAAAATATTTTTTTGCCTTTCATTGTCAAAAAATTATAGCTAGCCACGTATATTTTAATAATATGTAGTTCAATGTGTCATAGTCTTATTTTTCTGCAATTAAGGTCGTCACATGTGACATGACAAAAAAGAAAAGCCCCTCACATGTGACATCTGTGGCGTCCATTCTAGATGTGTTGACCCAATTCGATCCATCTATGCACCAATTTGCACAAGCTTATCGCTGGGGGAGAAGAGAAGATTAGCCCGTAGTAGAAACAGAAACGACTGGAGACTGGGTCCAGTCCAACGAGGCAGGCAGCTAATCGCTTAACCCTGAAGAAACCCGAAGAAAGCTGAACAGAACGGGGGCCTCCACGCGCTGCAGTCGAACATTCCGAGGACCGTTTCGCAAAAATCCCACCAACCAAATTTGATTTCCCTTTTCCTTTTACCACCCCCACCAGCCTCCATTGCCCCTCCTTCCACTCCACCGAGGCGAAACCGACCTTTCCCCCTTCCCCTCGCTCCCCACCCAGCCTCGCCGAGATCTACCCACCCCTAGGGCGCCGCGCCCCGACCACCGGCGGCGAGGACCCGTACCAGCACCGGCGGGCGAGCTCGGACCTCCACGCGGCAGGGCTGATCGACGGGAGCCGCAGGAAGGAAGGAAGGAAGCAGCCATGGGGCAGCAGTCGCTGATCTACGCGTTCGTGGCCCGCGGCACCGTCGTCCTCGCCGAGTACACCGAGTTCACCGGCAACTTCACCACCATCGCGTCCCAGTGCCTCGTCAAGCTCCCCGCCAGCAACAACAAGTTCACCTACAACTGCGACGGCCACACCTTCAACTACCTCGTCGAGGACGGATTCAGTGAGTCCCGCCCCCCTTCCGCCCGCTCCTTGCTTTCGCCCGCTCCGCTCGATTCGATCTGATGCGCGTGTGGATCTGGTACGGTGCGCGCTCGATTTGTGCTGGCTCGGCGTAGATCTCGCGGATTTGCCGGGTGTGCGGTTAGGTCGTTTCGAGCTGTTGACTAGTGCCTGCCTTCGATCGACTGGCTGCTATGCTACGTTTCGTGCCCGAACTTGCTCTTCTAGTAGTTGTGCTCTAGACTTATACGTGCTGGTTATTGATCAATTCGAGTTCTCGAGGTAGTCCATGTTGCCTTGCTAAATGGTCGCCTGTTTTATCCTACGGGACCGAACTACCGAAGGTGTAAGAGTTGCAATAGCCGACAGCAGCAGTAAAAGCATGCTAGTGCATACTGCTGCTTCTAGCTACTCATGCTATTTATAGCAGAATGATGATAGACCACCAGTTTGCTAGGCATGTGCGTGCCAGCACATATTTATGCATGTCATGGTTTGATGTTTCAGAGTTACTAGTAATGCCCCCGTGCTATATTTAAAATTTGACAGAGATGAATCAACGCTTCTGTGCTTTCTGATGATCGTGCTTGCAGTTAATTTGTTATGTTCATACTGCTATATCTATTTATAGCAGAAGGGTAGATGATTTATTGCTGACTTGCTAGACATGTGTATCAATGCAAACACACATTTATGCATTTTGTACATTGATGTTTCCAAAAATGCATTGTCCCTTGATCTATTATTACAATGCAACATAGTTGTCCAACGGTTTTTGTGTTTTCTAATGGTTGTGGTTGCTCTTGATCTATATGGAAAGAAAGTAGCTACACATATAGCAAATTGGTTAAGAAATGTTTTCACCACCGATGAATTTAATTGATCAATTAAGTAATTTGTGGATTAGAAATTTCAAACTTCTCTCGTCACACCACAGTGGCGCATCCAAGGCGGTATAGGCATTTTGTGAATAATATTTCTACAACAGCAAAAGAATCCGAACATTGATCTCCAAGCGCCGTAAGAACTGATAATTATTCCGCAGACAGTATGTATGCAAAATCGTATCTTATAGATGCTCTTCTTTGTTGAACTGTAGATATGATTTATTTGAGAATTAATTGTAGCCTTTGGGCTTTGGCACTTCACAGCAACGGTGGTCTTTGCCTATCTTGTATATGCCCAGTTGTAGCTTTAAAAATAGCCTGAGTGTTGGATTAATGTTGAAATTAGAGTATTAGACTCCATTCTTCGAGTGGACTAAAAATCAGATGTATTGGCGAGTCAAGCGTAGCCTTTGGCACTTTGCATAAACACTGGTCTTTGCTTCTGTTGCATATGCCTCCTTGTAGCCTTTGGCACTTTGCAGCAAAACTGGTCTTCCTTCTGTTGCATATGCCCAGTTGAGCTTTAAAAATAGCACGAGCTTTGGATCAATGTTGAAATTATAATGCTCCCTCAGTTCATATTTAGTTGTCTTTGACTCCCACTCATCAGTTTCCAACCGGAACATTTTAATGAACTCAAGCACAAGTTCGAAGTGTAGAATATCAGTAGAATATGTCTCATTACTGATCTAGCTGGACCATTCATATGTTATATGATTGATCATGTTAAAAGTTTATAATTGGCCAAACCTTCATTAGTTGAAGTCAAAAGTGACAACTAACTGTGAATGGGCGTAATAGGAGAGAGGATGATGTAGAGGAATTTAACATTACCGTTTATTTTTTTTGTAGTGCTGTGTTTTTAGTTGTAGTGCTACCTTGTGGACTTATAATGCACCATTCCTTCAAACTCTCCCATTTTAAACACACATGGTTTATTGCAGTGGCTATAGCGCTTGAAAAAATTGATCAGGAACTGATGTCCAAATATATTTAAGCAACTGATTTATTGCATACATTGCACTTCTCTAGAACGAAGAGTGTTTGGCTAAATAATAACTCCAGAAGATTGCATGACATTTGTTGGCATTTGTAACTTCTAATTCAAAATCATAAAATGCTGACATTGTATTTTCTTCTGCAGCATACTGTGTAGTTGCTGTTGAATCAGTAGGGCAACAGATGCCCATTGCTTTCTTGGTTAGGATAAAGGACGATTTCAGCAAAAGATATGGTGGTGGGAAAGCAGCTACTGCTGCAGCAAGCAGCCTCAACAGAGAGTTTGGGTACGTCTTGTTGCCAGTCTGGGGCATGTTAAGATATATAGCCTTTTATTCTTGCTAATTGTGTGAATATTTACTGCCTGTAGGTCCAAACTTAAAGAACACATGCAGTACTGTGTAGACCACCCTGAAGAGATAAACAAGCTCGCTAAAGTGCAAGCACAAGTTTCAGAAGTCAAAAACGTTATGATGGAAAATATTGAGAAGGTACATCTTTATTCTTTGTGGACCTATACGAAGTTTATGATCTGAAATTGAAGGTTTTGGGGGGAATGCTTCTGATCCTTACTCTACTTTTGAAATACAGGTTCTTGATCGTGGAGAGAAGATTGAGCTGCTTGTTGACAAGACAGAGAATCTCCGCTCACAGGTATTGACAGTTGGCTCATTCTTTTCTACCATCTTGTACTGGGTAGTGTACTTCAATTAGGTTTGTTTTCAAGCTGCTATTATATAATAGCAAGAGCAATTAGGCTTGGTTCCTAGCTGTTATTATATATTTGCAAGGTAATTGGGTTTGGTTTCAAGCTGTTACTATATTATAGCAAGAGGACAATAAGGTCACAATTGAGGCAGTTATGCTGGGATCCAGCTTTATACTAAAAATGTAGGTAAGCCAAGTGGTCAAGTCAACTACTGGTACGTCATAGATACTGGATTAGTCTCTTGATATGCCCAAACTACTCGACCGTCAATCATGATATTAGATTATTAGTGTTGGCTGTATTTGATAAAAACAGTTTGGCTGTTTGTACCTAAGTGGCTAATACTTATTACGGATGACTACAAACCTCCCTAGGTTATCCTCACATCCTGTAGCTGTTAAGGGCTTACGGTGATTGAATATGCATTCTTCCTGTAATGGTTATGATGCTTCAGTTGGTCAGGACTACATATTTGTTCAAGTTACCTGCAATTGATTGGATTGCCATAAGTTAACTGTCATTTTCCATCTAGAGGAGTTTCAAGTCCTTTTCTACCGTTGCTCTAATGGCAATGCACAGTTATATCTCGAAATTGCTGGCTTGTTGTGATAAGACATGTAAACTATTATTCTTAAGATTGGGTATCAGAATTCTGGAGTAGTGCCCTGCACGCTTTTGTTCGATTTTGAAGTTGATGTTCTCATTCTGAATACACTTTGGGCCATCTTAACTCCGTGGCCTGATCTTGACGAGCAGAAAGCATAGCTCAATGTTTAGTTTTGGGCATTGCAAAAGGAAAACGTGATATTGATACTCAAGTTCTTTTAAATTGTAAAGTTCCATAAACATACATATGTGTGTCCAGTTATGATTCAATTGAATATTTCTGAAACAAAAACTGCTATCTAAGATTTCTAATGGTGTGTGTCCATAATTCCAGGCTCAAGATTTCAGGCAGCAAGGAACACAGGTAAGGAGAAAGATGTGGCTACAAAACATGAAGATCAAGCTGATTGTCCTTGGCATAATCATCGCCCTCATCCTTATCATCATCCTGTCGGTGTGCCATGGATTCAAGTGCAACAAGTAAGGGTGGCGAGATTGTCCGTCCAACTCATTCAACTGTCACTATATTACTCTGCTGCTGCTGCTTCGAGCAAAAAACCATATGGTGTTTTGTTCTTTCTTCTCTTAGTGTGCTCTGGCCCGGTTCATGGCGCCTGGGTGGTGTTTTACGTTGTCGTGGTGGTGGGGTGGGTGCTTGCTTAATGCTGGATGGTGGGCTGGGTCAGCGGGTCTTGTATTTTTGGATGCTATGTATGTATAGCTTGGATCTTGACGACACCTTTGTTCTATTATATGAGTAGATTTACTTGATTGGCGTCAGAATACTGTGCTTTCTTTGTGTTTGGTCCTCTTCATGGGACTTTTTGTTTGTGCATGATCACTGTCACTGCAAGCCTGGGTTTCATGAGTTGCTCATCTGGTGTATGATTTTCATCGATGAAGTAGCTAGGCTTTGTGTATTTTGCATACAACTGATTAAAAGCAGGCTTTTGGGTATGTTTGGTTTACCAGTCAAGCTAATCCTGCCATACGTGGACCAATTGCTTGCTTTGCTAAGTCAGCTTGCGACATTTAGGGCTTCTTGGTTCTAGATGCAAAGCTCACCCTGGTCATATGAGAGGTGTGGACCAAATTGTACATTGTTCCAGGAAGCGACACATGCGGCAATACCATTTCAACTCCAGCTGAACGTTCCAGTTGCCTCCAGGAGGAATACGCGTTGAGTTGCTGCTGTTACGCACGCATGGACGTATGCACAGCAATGCTGCTCACCAGCCATTGCTCGGTCAGCCTGCTTTGTGGAACAACCAGAGAGCGGAGACTTGAATCAGAGCATTCCTCTCCATGGCTCAATGGTAGGAAATCAAAGGACGCTCCCCTCATCTTTGAGGCATCACCTAGAAAGAAATGGACGCCACCAAAACCATGCTTGGGGGCTCACTTCTTTCTCTGCTCTCTCTCTCCTCTATCCCCTTTGAGAGTCGCCTCGTTCTTCCCGGCTCCTCTCCCCTTCCGTCTCCGGCGGCCTCGCCGGCCGGAGATGGGGGGAGAGGAGGCCGGCCCCTCCTTGTCCATAGTAGTGGTAGGTTTGCTTTAGAAGTTGTTCCCCTAGTGGAGTTTGGCGTCATGCCGGAGGGGAGAAAGCTGCTGAAACTTCTGAGCGGTTTCCGGCGGCTGGCGGCGATGATTTTCGTGCTCATGGTGCTCTGGAGGCTGGAGCCGAAGGTGGGTGACGAAGATCTGGCGGCCTACCCTCATAATAAGCTCATGGTATGGTTTCCTGCCCGGATCTTCCCTGTGGGATTTGCTCCTGTTCTTCTTCTTTGCTGCCATGGTGGTGGAAGGGAGAGGACATTGGCGACTCCAGAAGGTGGATTTGGGAGGCTCGGGAGCTTTCGCTGCGCGGAACACACGGCGACCGTCGTCGTCGCCGTGATCTTCGGTCGATATGGCGACCCTATCTCAACCTCCTGTGTGGAGGCCTTGCGGATCCTTCGCTGGAGCTCGTCGCATCTGGGAAGTCAAGTGGTGCGTCCCTGACATCCTAGAAGTGGTCGGTGGCTGGATCCTTCCGTCGGAATGGAGAGCTCGAGCAACCTCCTCTCCGATCTCGGCGGCAACGCCTTGAGATCTCCGGTGGCTGGTGGTGGCGGAGTGCCCCTGTCCTCGATTGCTTTTTTATTTTTCTGTTCAGGGGGTTTTCTGTAAGTTTAGGGGCCTTATCTTCAAATACTAGGTTCAATAGGGCAAGTGTTGTAAAGGACCTCTATGTAATTTGTACCTGCCACGTGTTGGAATACAACTCCTCTGGAGTCTTCTAGACCCCTCTTTTGTTCAAAAAAGAAAAAAACCATGCTTGGGTTGCCAACATTAAAATGGACGCCAACCTAACCATCACGCACATCCAGGAATACATCAACCTATGCACATCACTGCTGCTCATCAGCCGTTGCTCGGTGCCTCGTTGAGCCTGCTTCGCGGAACAACCAGAAGGTGGAGACTTGAATAGAACATTCCTCTCCATGGCTCGAAATCAAAAGACGCTCTACTCATCTTCGAGGCATCAACTAGAAAGAAATGGGGTGTAAAAATGCGACTTGGGGGTAAGAAGCCCTCCAAGCAATTCAATAGATGATATTTGGTGTGTACAGCGAGAGAGCGAGCGCTAGCACTCGAACTCGGAATCTCGCGGGTCACTGCAGGTATCAGCACCTGACAACCATCCGGGCTATGCCTCGGTTCACAAAGAAATGGGGTGTAATGGAGGCCACCCAAACCATGCTTGGGTTGCCAATTTAAAATAGACGCCAATCTAACCATCACGCACATCCACGAATACATCAACCTACGGATGGAGACTTCAAATATGCAACTACACGAGAACGAGGACTCTATATATCGTGTGGAACGGTGGAACCTCACGGAGAACAAAGCTCAAATTTTAGGCTTACTAGCATGAACAAGGCAGTTTATAAGGTTTGGGCCCCTCCTAAAATGAAGTTCGTTTCTGGTTGGTAGTTCAAAATAGATCATGGACGGCAGACGGTCTTGCAAAGAGAGGTTGGCCTTTTTCTTAAAAAAAAGAGAGGTTGGCCTAATTGTGGGTTTTGCCCCCCTATTTAAGCAATTGCAAGTCGCAACACACCTATTCTTCCCCAATGTCGCTTCTCAAAAAGGGTTTGGGCGATGCGTAATGATTGGCTAGGGCTTCATTTCATTGACGAAATTTGGGAAAAAAAATTCAAAAATTTCGATCAGATTTAAAATGTGGAGATTAATTATATTTAGCCAAAAAATGTTGAGTTGACGGGAATCAAACTTAGGACCTAGCATATCACTTCTTACAGACTCCTCGACCGCAGTAGTACCTAATTGATTACAGATAACTGATTTTGATTCTCTTAGAAGCGTTCTCTTTCGGATTTTTCAAATTTGACTGAAATTTACTAGATTATGATTTCTCAAAATTCATCAAAATCCACCATTTTCGTGAATTTCGTTCGAAGTTTCGACGATTTTTTCGTTGGTTTGGGCGATGGTTAAAGATTGTCCAGGGCTTCATTTCATTGACACTTTGACTTGGACGGATGAGCTAAACATCAAAGAGTGGTGGACTTCCATGTCTTGCAACACTACCCCTAGCCAAAAGCAATGGATTCTCTCACCATGCGATTACATTGGGCGCTTTTGAATGAGCGAAACGTGATGGTTTTATGCAACAAGGCCGCCCTGCTACTGATACTTGTTGCCTCCATCAAGAGTGAGACGAAGCATTTAAAGTTTGTAATATCAGGAAAATAATCCATTAGCTGAACTTGTTTGTCTTTATTTTTCATTTCCGCTCTATGAGGCTTGTCAAACTCCATTTCTTATTTGGAAAGAGACAACTTTTTGCCTCCGTTATTTTTTGTGTGGAGCATATTGATTAACATTTACTGAACTGCATATAGCCATCAGGAGGACACATCAGGGAGGACACTGGTGCGCACCGCACCGCTCCTCGTCCATTGCTCGGCGAGCCTGATCAGGGGACAGCCAGGGCGAGCACAGAAGCTCGAATCAAAGCGTTCATTGGCCGCATCTGATGGCCTTCTCCGTGCCTCAGTTCCTAGCAGGCTTGCTGTTGCAGTTATAGCCAGAGCCTGATCACTCGCCGCTGTATCGTCGTCCCAGCACTGCACGGGCTAGGAGTCTAGGAGCAGCGGAGTATCTCGCAGCAAGACGGAATGATGGCGCCACACGCGTGCTCGTCGCACAGAGCATAGACCCACGGCTCTAGCTCTACTGCAGCTTGCTCCGTCGTGCCAATCGCCCGGTCGAGACCCCGTAGGTTGCAGTACTGTGGACGAAGCCGGTGAGGCGCATTTGGTGCCGCATTTACCCCCTCCCACTCGTCTCCCTGCTGCTGCATCTGCCGCGCTCGAATTGAAGACGCTCCCCCGTATCAGACCAGCAGCTCATAGTAGCTTGCCGCGGCAGCACCGCTCCCCTATCCCTATCCAAGCTCGCTCTGCTGCCAGCGCCAAGCTCATAAACGCCCTGCCAGGTGCCGTACCTGACCACCCGACGCCGATGGCGTGCATTGCGAGCCATCTAGCTCCGGCACGTGACGCGAGCGCGCCGCTTCAGAGCTCGGCCGGCCCTTGACCGGCCGCCATGAATGAGCTTGGCCGACCGATCTACAAACCCTGAAAGGAGCACATTCACGCCGCTCCCAAGTGCACAGTGCCCCAGGTGATGCGCGCGGCGCCGATCTCGAGGCCGGATTCGCTCGGATCGGAACCCCCCACGAATCAATGCCGTGCCGCGTGCCCTGTCTCACCGGTCACCGGCCAGCAGTGGCTGGGTTAATGCATCTCTGGCTCTCTGCCTAGCCTCAGGCCATGTCCAGGGCGCGACGCAAACGGAAGCTGAGCGACCGTTTTCGTCCGCCGTGACCGGAAATGCGTCTGGGGCCTACTCCAGCGGGGCGACACAAAGTGATCGGACCGTCCGCGGAGACGCAAATCTAGCCCAAATATGCGCTAGGTTTGCGTCTCCACGGACGCTCGGTGGTCGCGGAATGTGTCCGCGTTGGGTACATCCGGGTCCGGTCGGCAGTGACTAGGTAAGCAAAAGATTTTTTCATTAGTATTGATTGGCCAAAAGGACCATCTTTACAGAGATGGTTAGTCGAGTTAACCTAAAACTACAACGGCCGTACCTACTCGCCGTCGCGCGGCCTACACCGGCCTCGGTTACTCGCAGTCGCGCGCCCTACTAATGGCCGCCGGAAGGGCCGGCGGCGTCGTCGAAGCGGGAGCGCTTCGCGCACTCCGCGCGCCGCGCACGCCGGCGACTGGACATTTCGTCCTGCTGCCTGCGGCGTTCGAGGGCCTCGGCCAGGGCGCTGTCCCACAGGGCCGTCGCCAGGGCCTCCTCCGCCGCCACCCATCGCGCCTCGACCGCCGCCGCCCATCCCTCCTCCTCCTCCGCCGCCGCCTGGACCGCCGCCTCCGCCGCAAGGCCTGCTCCTCCGCCGCCGCCTGGACCGCCGCCGCGTCCTCGTTCGCCTGGACCGCCGCCTGGATCGCCACCATGTCGGCGACGAAGCGGGCCCTGTCCCTAGCCGCCGCCACCGCTTCGTCTCTGCGGGCGATGGCGGCCTCCAGCTCGCGGTTCTCCTGCTCGACCCGCGCGGGAGAAGGGCCCCTACGCTGGAGCGAGTCCAGGTCGGAGCACATTAACTCTCGAGCCATGGCCATCGCATAGTTGTGGGCTTCCTCCTCCTCCACCCAAGCCTGACGGCGCTGGGCGTCCCCAGCCAGGGACTCGAAGGACGCGAGCAGAATCCGCTGCTCGCCGGCGCACTCGAAGCGCATGGACACGGGGACGTCGTCGTCCGCGATGTCGTGGATGACGGCCCCGGCCGGAGGTTCCGCGATGGCCACCCGCGCCTCCGCGAGCTCGACCATGGCGTTGGCGATCTCCGCCCTGGTCGCCGCGAGGCGCCCTTCCGCGCGCTCTGCCGCCTCCGCCTCCGCGACCTCCGCCTCCGCCGCCGCCGCCGCCACCTCCAGGTCCAGCTGCTGGGCCTCAACGCCGCCTGCGGCTACCTCCTCCTCCTCCTCCTCCTCCGGGTGGAGCTGGTGGCACATGTGAACAACGTGCTCCCAATTCATGTGGTCGGCCATGGATGGATGGTAGCTTGAGGTGTGCCCGTCGCCCCCGCCGGTGTCCACCATATATAGCCACGACGGGGCGGGAAACGGCGTTGGCGCGCAGGGCGTTTCCCACGCGCGCGAAACGCCGGCGAAACTTGTCAATGTATTGGGAAATCGCGGGAACGATCGTCGTCGCGCGGGAACAGTTAATCGCCGACGGCAGTCCTCGACGGGACGTAAAACGCCATTAGCGAACTTGACGCTGTCCCCGATCAAAAAATGCGTGGGCACCGCTGGAGGTACCCAAGACGCAAACGGTCGCCCTGGACCAAATCGCGTCCGCGGGCCGACGCAAACGGACATTTCGGACGTCAGAAATACGTCGGCCCGCTGGAGATGCCCTCAGAGTGATATCCACCGAAAGTACATGCCGTGGACTGGACCGTACGGCCGGGTTCCTGTTCGTCATCGCCGTGCCGCGCGCCTGCCTCCGGTTTCCTGCCCGCGTGACGTGTGTGTGTCCCTGACCAGACAGTTTGGTGCGACGCCCGTAAGGACATGTACAATGATAGAGAAAATATGTCTTTCCTTACCCCATCACATCAGTAAGGGCATGTACAATGGTAGAGAAGATATGTCTTTCCTTACCCCATCACATCAGTTAGAGAAGACATTAGATATAAGTCTTACAAGACATTATCTCTTACTGCCATCTCTAACAATTAATATTAATAATTAAATTTTGGTAGGAAATTTATTGCTAAGGGAAGACATATGTGATACAATGGAGAAAATAGTCTTCCCTTGTTTCGTAAGAGATGATCCCTTAGCTAAGGGAAGACAGTCTTCTCTCTCTTCATTCTCTCTCCTCTAACTAAGCAAAAATCTGACGTGACATCTCTTAGAAAAGACTGACATCACCTCACTGTACGTATCCTAACAGATAGTAGGAGCGATTGATCACTTCGGTTGTACGGCTCGAACAACAATAGAGTTGACTGTTGGCTCTAACACATTGCCATGTTATATGTAGCTAATGTTGTATCTAACACGTACAATAATGAGATATAAAAAATACTACTTTAGGGCTACTTTGATTCAAAGGATTTGCATAGGAATTGTATAGGATTTGGTTCCTATGGGAAAATTTCCTATACATGTTGTTTAATTCATAGGAACATATCCTATAGGAAAAATTCCTATAGGAATCTTCTAGTGTAATTCCTATAGGAAAAAACCATTAGCTCATACCTCATGAAAATTCCTTTGCTACAATCAAACAAACTTCATCTTCCTATAGGATTCAAGTAGACACGTCATTCCAATCCTATGCATTTCCTATTCCTATGCTTTTCCTATCCTTTAAATCAAAGGATCCCTTAGTGATACATGTTTCATCACCCACTCTCACAAAGTGCATAAAAACACTCTTGCACGAGAGTCCACTTCCATTCTCTCTCCTCTTATCTCTTCTCCAACTAAACAACAATATACTATTTTGATACTTACAACATCTCCACCGGTAGCCCCTAAATAGGCGCCAGCAGGGGTGCCGACACCTCCGTTTGGAGGGGGGGGGGCAGTGCATCCTCCATTTGGGAAGGCTGCTCTCACACCGACACCTCCCAAACGACGGTCCCCAATTTTTTTCTTTCTTTTTACAATATTTTGAAACAACATATCACATATTTTATTCATACAATCACAAATAGAATTAAATTATTCATACAATCAATCAAATAAATAGTACTTTAATTATTCATACAACCCGACAAACAAATAGTACTTAAATTATTCATACATGCAAACAAATAGAAATAAAATCATGCATTGTTGGGTGCTCCCCTCCTCGCCCACAAATGCGCAACTACACCCGCCTTCAGCTGGGCATAGACACCTGCATCTCGAATTTCATTGTGCATATGAAGAAAATCAGTAAATTCTTGGGGTACATGCTCTACCTTAGCTAGTGGCCCTTGATAATCAAATGGATGATCAACATGCACAGGTGCGTCGCGCTCGCTCTCAATGATCATGTTGTGGATGATCACACATGCATTCATCACCTCCCACATATGTGCCTCAGACCAAGTGAGAGCAGGGTACTTGACAATGGCGAAACGCTACTGAAGCATCCCAAAAGCACGCTCAACATCCTTGCGTGCTGCTTCCTGGCATGTTGCAAAATAGGCTTCCATCTCGTTTAATGGAGAGGGACTTTTCTTCACAAATGTAGCATACGTTGGGTAGATACCATCAGCTAGATAGTACCCCTTGCTGTATGCGTGGCCGTTTACCTCAAAGTTCACGATAGGAACTTGTCCCTCGGCTAGCCTGACAAACACCGAAGAGCGCCGCAACAAGTTGATATCATTGTTTGTTCCTGCCATGCCAAAAAATGCATGCCAAATCCAAAGCTCATGGTCTGACACTGCCTCAAGAATGACACTGCACTCACCAGTATGCCCCTTGTAGATCCCATGCCAAGCAAAAGGGCAATTCTTCCAGCCCTGATGCATACAGTCAATGCTTCCGAGAATCCCAGGAAACCCTCTTGATGCATTCTTTTGCAGGATCCGAGCTGTATCATCTTCTCTTGGTGCTCTCAAATACTCTTTAGAAAACACCGCTATGACGGCTCGACAGAACCTGTAGAGAGTCTATGTACATGTCGACTCTGCCATCCGTAGGTAGTCATTGGCTTTATCTGGAGGAGTTCCATATGCAAGACAACACATTGCAGCAGTGCACTTCTGAATTGAGGTGAAGCCCCACAAACCTTTGCAATCTTTCTGGGCCATGAAGTACTTGTCGTACTCCCTGACGCCGTTGACAATCTTCAAGAACATCTCCTAGTTCATCCTAAACCAGCGCCAAAATTCCTTTGGTGAATGAGTCGCGTCGCCGTTGAAGTAGTCGGCATCAAGCAGCATTGCGTCGGCTTCACGATGCCGGTTGATGTCCTCCTCTTGCCTGGCTTTGAGCCGCCGCGCCAAGGCACGACGAAGAAAGGCTGGTGAACGGCATCATGTTCGTCAGAATCAGCTCTTGCTGTTGCCGCCGAACAGCCTGGGCGTTCTGCTCCTCCGTGAACAGCTGCACCATCATCTCATCGTCGATGTCCATCACGACAATCGGACGAACACCTTGCGGGTCGGGCGATACTATCGCGGTGGCGGCGAGCTCTTTTCCAGGCGAAACAGTGGCAGCCGGTCGAGGGGGTGGCGGCCGTGTCGATGGACGGCGGTTCCTAGACAGTCGGCGGTGTCTATTGCAAGCAGGGGGCTGTGGTGACCCTGCATACCACTGCATGTTGTAGTATGCCAGTCGTTGATCTAACATTCACAAAGTACCAATCCGCAAATATTACATCCCTCAGAGTAGTACAACAGAACATAGCAGGTCCATAACTCATTCATTTATTATTACAAGCAACATGTACATATCATCTCGGAGCTCCTCTTGGGTCCTAAGAGGGATACTCCTGGGTTCGAGGCGAACCCGACTTAACTTACAATATAAGAGTCTTACTAAGTTGTACATTTTATTCTCCTCGAGCAGTTAAGTACTAAGAGTTTGTACTGCTCGGTTACTACTACTACTCGGTGGGTCTAAACTTGCTCTCCTCTGGAACCCTCCCCTGTTCCGTAGACTATGAGGTAGTCTACACCTTCAACACCTCCAGAGAGGTCTGGTTCTTCATAGCCGATGACTTCGGCTCCTTCAGGGTCGTCGTTGTCCTCCTCCAGTCGATTCAGACAATCTAAGCGGGGATTTAAGAGTGGTATGAGTACGAGCGTACTCAACAAGTTCATTATAGAAAAGAGGTGTTTAATGCACTAGCTACGATATTAGACCAGAAAGTCTAATACCAATGCAGGTTTTGATAAACGTTTCTTCAAGAGGTTGCTTTTATTCCAAAGAACTATGTTCGTCAGCCTTCACCTGTTTACTAGAACTTCATGGAGTTCCTTTCCGGCAGCGTTCGCAGTTCCAAATCCCGGAACAGGGAGTGACGGAGTCACGATTCTTTACACTCTGCAGAGGTGTGTTGCTTTACCCATAAGAGATCTTAACCTTGGTGCCAACCGGGCAGCTTTCCCATTCACACTTCTTTCGGTGTGAGGCCCGGTATAAGGTCTAGCCAATCATGTTCCTCCGCTACCTCGAACACCCACCCTTTGTTGCATGCCCCGACCCTGGGTCCTCGTCGGTCCTCTTACACCAATTAAGGATGGACCCCGACCACGACGACAGTCTGGGATCGAACCAAACTCCTTCTCCGGTAGCTGCAACCCATCATAGACCGCAATACCATGGGGACTTAGGACTCCCCAGCCTCACCGCTTGCTCCTTCGGGCAACAAGTGTACTACGAACAATGCCGTGGGGACTTAGGACTCCCCAGCCTCGCCGCTTGCCCCCTTGGATTACAAGTGTACTACGGTACAACGCGTCCGTTGATGAACGAGAGGTGGAAACACTTTTGACTACTTCGTCCCACTCCGGATCTTATGGTTAACACGGTTGTTACGGCACAAGAATCACTGGACGACATTTGTTGTTTAATCCTAGATGGATATAAACCCTTGCAATGGAACCTCCACCATATCAACACAATCCATGGTTCCATTGCCCACCACTTAGTCATATTCATAGTTATGAAAATAGTGGTTTTGCTTTTTATGCAATAGTGATAAACATAGTACTTTGCAAGTAATTTGGTAAAAATACTCGAATGACATGAGCAAGTGATGAACTTGCCTGAACACTGCAAAGTGTTGCAGTTGGATGGTGTGGACTGACCCTTGTCCTCTGTTGCTGAAAAATAGCATCATTGTCCGATAAGGGTGGTTAAAGAAGCAATTATGCATGATTCGGCTTTTAGGGTTGTTTCCCCCTTCCGGTGTTTTTATCATTTCATGTGAGAGGTTAATACTAAGAATGATTTAGGGATACTCTGTTTAGGGTAAAATACTACCTTGAAATGTTGTCAAGGTGTTTTTAAAGTCCAAAAGAATTTATGGACTTATTTTCATTATTGAAAATATATGGTGTGATTTAAATGATTATTTAAATAATCAAATTTGGACTTAATCTTGTTTGTCTTCCAAAATTCCATTTCATATTTTATTATGATAGAGAATTTTATCCTGAGTAGTTTTCATATTTTATTTATTTTTTAGAGCTATTTATCATTTTATATGTATTTTCAAAGTTTCAGGATTAAATGGAATTGTGAAATGTCTAATATGCCCCTGGGCCCACCTGTCAGGGTGGCCCAGCGGGTTAACCCTAACCCGAGCTGCACGTCCGGCTCGGTCGGACGCACCCGTCCCCTTCTCCTTCTCTCTCGCGAACCCTAGCTCTCCTCTCTCCCGCAACGCCGTGGTCGCCTGCGCCGTCGCCGAATTACTCCGGCCGCCACCGACCATCCCCGCCGGGGAGATCGGTCGCAACCGAACGGCCGCACGACGGCGCACCGATCGGTCCGCGCCGATCTGTGTTTCCTCGCCGCCACCGCTCGCCCCCATCACCTCTGCGACGCGGCCATGGTGATTCGCGGCGATCTCGTCGCCGCCGACGTTCCTGGTGCCATGGCACGGCCGTGTGCCACGCCATGGTTGCGCTGGAGCCTCTGCGCCTCGGCGACCGCCTGGCTTGGCCATGGCTTGGCGCTGCCGTGGCCAGGCTGTGCCGCCGTGCCGCCATGGTGACGCCGTGGTGCTGCTCCAGGTTAGTTCGCCCCCGTCTTCTCCTTTCTCTCCTCCTCCTCTTCGTCTAGCTCGGGCTACTGGCCTGCTTCTCCTCATGGAGATGCGGCCATGCTGTGATGCTGCTGCTGCTACGCCTCTGTGTGCTTTGCGCTATGCTTGCTCTGGTGCTGTGCTAGCTGCTGCTACCTACATGTGCCATGACCCCTAGCTGTTGTGCTTGCTCTACTGCTATGCATATGCTGCTACTGTGCTGCTGCCATGGTTCCTAGCTACTGTGTTGTGTTGTTCTTCCCTATAACTTGTTGTTGCAACTCATGAGCTCTTGCTCATGAGCATACTGTGATGCTTTGCTTAATTTATTGGCTCATGCTGTTGCTCTGTATACCATGCCTCTCCTGTGTATACAGCTTCTTGCCCCTGGCTTGATGACTGCGTGTCATCCTTGCAATTTGCAAGAGCCAGTGCTTCAGCTGTGCTATTCTCTGTGCTATAATTCATGATCATGCTCAAATGAGCATTGTTGTTGGCTAAGCAGCATCATCCTGTGATGTGTGCTGGGTGTTGTCCTTGTGTACTTGCTTCAGTGGTACCTCATGCCTTTGATGTGCTTCTGGATACAATTGTAATGCTTTATTCACTTATCTGTAGTGCAATTGTTCAATTATATGGTTGATTTAATTATCTGGTCCATGTATTAATACTTGGAATTTGTTCTAGCATACTGTAGCATGCTCTAGCAAGCTTCTGATGATCTTTTGATCATCAGTTGCTTGTAAAAGCTGCTGTGTTGTCCTGTGCCTCACTGCTGCTCACTCTGTGTTGTGTGTGTATCACACAGGCTTGTCCTGTTGTGTGCTATTGCTTGCTCAAGCATCAGTTGATGCTTGCAATGATCCTCTGGATCATGTGCAAGTGTTCCAGTTACTTGTGATTTATGAATTTCATTTATTTGTATATCTTGTCATTGTTTACTGGATAAATGAGATGAACTGCTTGCAGTGATGACTCTTACAATTAATTTGAGTGAGCTAGAGGGATGCCAACAGCTGTTGGGGACCCTAGCTCCTCTTTGAACCCATCTGGGTGATGATAACTGTGCAAGGCTTGGTGATTTGGGCTGTTTCAGTGGTAGAGGTGACCTTGACAGCAATTTATTGCTGTTAGGTAGTTCCCACCCTTGTTGGCTTGATGTGGCTTAGTGAAAGCATCTCTAGGCAATTCCTTGTTGGGATTTCCAGTGATCTTTGCTGTTGACAAACAAAAATAGGCACAAGTTGCCTATCTGTCTGATGGTGTAACTAGCTGTAGGTGCTAGGTAACTTTGGCTGGCTAGATAGGATTAAATCCCTGCTGGATTTCCTTAGTTGTGCCACTGATTTGACATAACTAGTGTTCCCTTGGATGAATTCCTATTGGCCTTTCCCATATTTGCTTGCACCAAATGGCTAGTAGCCAAGTGATGATACAAATAGGGTATTCTACCCTTTTTTGCTTCTATGACATATGCACATGCTTATTTATGAGCAAAACCATGGCTTGCTCATGTTCATCTGTGTATACCTCACTCCAGCTCCTAGAAAATGGGGTTGGTGTAGAGGTTTTGCTTCTGTGATGTGCTTGCGCTTGCCCTGCTCCTCCTTGCAAGCTGTTGCTTGATTAAATTCTGTGGCTGTTGGAATAGGTTGAACAGCATTGGCTGTTCTTCCTGTTCTTGCTGTTCTTGTGTTCTTACCCAGAAGCTCCTTGTCGATGGAATGGTTAGGGTTTTGCAGTGAAAAGCTTAAGTATGCTCTGCCCTTCCTTCTCTGGTCGACAACAAGGCCTGGCACTTGTTGGTGAATCTCTCTGGCCGTGTGTGTGTGCTGTTGTGCATGCACACACATGGCTTGCTGTTGCACATGCACTCAAGCTGTGTGAGCAGCTTGTGTGTGTGGCTTGTGCAGCTGGATGGATCAGCTCGGCTGGTTCTTGGTCATATCCTCTCTCATTTACCATTTTCTTGCTAACCTGCCAAGTGGCTTTGCCACTTGGTATAACTTGTATTTGATCTTTGTGTGTGTGATTGCAGGGACAATGTGATGCTCCAAATGAAGATCAAGATCATCTTGAGCAAGATATCCATGATGATCATCTGATGTAGTTTAGGATAGATCATGCAATTGTAATTTTTCTTTCTTTTTCTTTTTTCCATTTATTCAATTCTTGTAATGTGTTGTAATATTTCTTAATTCATTTCTGAATATTGTAAATGACAATGTATCTTGTGTGATTATCAATAAAGCTCCAATTTTCCTTAATGAGCTTTGTATAGTAGTTATATTAGTTGTATTCTTGATTATTTATAATTTGTTTAATGAATTACCTCAATTTTGAATTATGAAATAATCATGTGTTGTTTAAATTTGAAATTCAAACACAACTTGTGTTTGAATTCAATCATGCAACTTAAGTTGTAATGCACTACTCTCCTCTCTTCTCAAAACCCTAAATTAGTTGAGTGAGAAGCAAGTTTGTCGCACTCTCGAAACCCTAACCCTGTAAGGTGTCGAGAGAGAAACTTGTCCACCTTCGATGCAGTTTTGTTTTAAAAGCGCGAAATTTCCCCAGAATTTACGATGCAATGCACATCCCTTTCTAAAATCTACCCCTCGATCATCTCTAAACCTGGGACATTACAGCCTTTCCCCCTTAAAGAAAACTTCGTCCCGAAGTTGTGGTTGTAATACCTAAACTGTTCTGGGTAAGACTTTCTCAGGTCTTCTTCCTTCTCCCAGGTAGCTTCCCTCTCGGGGTGATGCTTCCATTGAATCTTGCAGTACTTAATGGCTCTATTCCTGAGTTGTTTCCAATTCTCCTCGAGAATCTTGGCTGGCTTCTCGATATAGGTCAAGTCTAGTTGTAACTCGAGCTCATCATGTGATACTGGCTCGTCTGGGGTCTTTAAACACTTCCTTTGTTGAGACACATGGAATACATTGTGAACTTGAGCTAACCTTCCCAGTAGATCCAATTCAAAGGCTAACCCTCGGTTCTGACTCAGTATCTTGAAAGGTCCGATGTATCTAGGGCTCAGCTTTCCCTTTACTCTGAATCTCTGTAGACCTTTCATCGGGCTTACCTTAAGGTATACCATGTCTCCAACTTGTGGCTCCCATGTTCTTCTCTTTTGATCTGCATAGCTCTTTTGTCAACTTTGAGCTATCTTCAGCCTATCTCTTATGATTTCAATGATCTATTGCTTTTCCTTGACATAATCTGGATTGAACTCCTTGCTTGATCCTGCCTCATACCAACATATCGGTGATCTACACTTCCTTCCATACAGAGCTTCAAATGGTGCCATCTTGATGCTGCTTTGATAGCTATTATTGTATGAAAACTCTGCTAGTGGTAAGTGCTCCTCCCATGATCCTCCGAAGTCTAGGGCACATGCCCTAAGCATATCTTCCAATACCTGGTTTGTTCTCTCTGTTTGTCCACCTGTCTGAGGATGATAGGAGGTGCTATAGTCTAACTTGGATCCTAAAGCTTCATGTAGTTGTTTCCAAAATGCTGATGTGAACACGGATCCTTGATCTGACACTATCTTCTTGGGTACTCCGTGTTTACTCACAATCTCTTTGATGTAAAGATCGATGAGTTTCTCTCCTTTATCCTGCTGGTTTACTGCTAAGAAGTGTGCACTTTTCGTCAACCGGTCCACGATTACCCATATCATGTCCTTCTTTTTATTAGTCATGGGTAGTCCGGTGATGAAATCCATTCCTATCTCCTCCCATTTCCATTATGGGATTGGTAAAGGTTGTAACTTTCCCGCCGGACTTTGATGTTCAGCTTTCACTCTTTGGCAGGTATGGCATTCCGCCACATATTGTGCTATCTCTCTTTTCATGTTATTCCACCAGAACAATTCCTTGAGATCCATGTACATCTTTGTAGTTCCCGGATGTATAGAGTATGGTGTTTGATGTGCTTCCCGGAGTATAACTTCCTTAATCTCATCAATATCCGGAACGCAAATCCTTTTCTGGAACCATAATGATCCCGACTCTCCTCGGTGAAACTCTGATGGTCTTCCCTCATCAATCCTTCTTATTTCCTCCATGATGAATGGATCGTCCAATTGACCCATGATTATCTCATTCTTTAAATTAACACTTAGTTCATCGGCTACTTGTAAATCCGATAGTCCTTCATGAGCTTCTTTCTCCCAAAGTTGTATCTGGGCTTGGCTTATTTCCTTCCTCAACTCCGGTGATATTTCTTGTTCCACTCCTCCAGTGCTCTTTCTACTCAAGGCATCTGCTACAACATTAGCCTTTCCTGGAGTATAATTGATGGTCAAATCATAATCCTTGATTAGTTCAAGCCATCTTTTCTGTCTCATATTGAGTTCCTTCTGAGTGAAGAAGTACTTGAGACTCTTATGATCCATATAGAGCTCACACTTGGCTCCATAGAGAAAATGTCTCCAAGTTTTAAGTGCAAATACTACTGCTCGCTAATTCTAAGTCATGCGTTGGATAGTTCACTTCATGAGGTCTCGAGTTGCCTCGATCCATAAGATATTACTTTCCGATCTTGCATGAGTACGCAACCCAATCCATGTTTGGATGCGTCACGGTACACGGTGTAATCCTTGCTAACTTCGGGACCTGCTAACACCGGTGCTGTGGTGAGTTTCTCCTTCAGAGTCTGAAAACTCTTCTCACACTCATCAGACCACACAAATGGTGTGTTCTTCCTTAACAGCTTAGTCATTGGTCCTGCTATCTTAGAGAATCCTTCTATGAACCTCCGATAGTATCCTGCTATTCCTAGGAATCCTCGGATTTCTTTGACAGTCTTGGGTGCTTCCCAATCTAAAACTGCTGCCACCTTGCTCGGGTTGACAGCTATTCCATCCTTGCTAATAACATGACCAAGAAATTCTACTTGATCTAGCCAAAATTCACACTTGCTGAATTTGGCATAGAGTTGATGTTCTCTTAGTGTTTGCAACACTATCCTCAGATGTTCAGCATGTTCAGTTTTATCTTTGGAATATATCAAGATATCATCGATGAATATGATGACAAACTTGTCTAGACATGGCATGAAGATCTTATTCATAAGATTCATGAAGATTGCTGGGGAATTGGTTAATCCAAAAGGTACTACTAGGTATTCATGATGTCCATACCTTGAGACAAAGGCTGTTTTCGGAATGTCTTCCTTCTTGATCTTTATCTGATGATAACCAGATCTTAGATCAATTTTGGAAAAGACACCCGCGTCTCTAACTTGATGAAATAGATCTTGTATTCTAGGAAGTGGGTACTTGTTCTTGATAGTAACATTATTCAGATTCCTGTAGTCTCCGCACATCCTTCTGCCTCCATCTCTTTTATCCACGAAGATAACAGGTGATCCCCATGGTGAGATACTCTCCTGAATAAATCCTTTCTGTTCCAAGTGATCCAATTGCTCCTTGAGTTCTTTCAACTCCTTAGGCCCCATCTTTTATGGTGCTTTAGCAATTGGAGCTGTTCCTGGAATTAGGTCGATAGTAAACTCTATCTCCCTATCTGGTGGCATTCCAGGTAATTTCTTAGGAAAAACATCCTGGAATTCATTCACTACAGGTATATCCTCCAACTTTACTTCCTTCATGCTATTCAACTGTAGCTCTACTTCAATCTGGGTATGTTTATCTCCTTGGTAGATCATTCTACTTCCATCGGGGCTTTTCAAAGACACTCTTTTGTTCACACAGTCTATCAATGCTCCATTTGCCTCTAACCAGTTCATACCAAGAATGACATCAATATCCTTCATCGGTAAAATAAACAGGTCTGCGTCAAACGCGCATTTATTGATCATAATGACTTGTACTTGTTTGGTATGGGTTACTACTATCGTCCCCCCCGCGGAAAGTATGGTTATAGGTGTATCTAACTTAGTGCAACTAATCCCATGTTTTATGATGAATTGCTGAGAAATGAATGACGTAGTTGCACCAGTATCAAAAAGTACTTTGCCAGGGTGAGTAAGTATCTGAAGCGTACCTATCACTGCCTGATCGGAGTTCACCACCTCCTCCAAGCTGGTGCAGTTCACACTAGTGGAAAATAGGGCTTCTGTGGGAGCCATTTGTCGCGGGCGCGCCTGCACCCGCGACAAATGGGGTGGCCACGTCGCTCCGAATCCGGCAGAGGCTTTTGTCGCGGCCTTTTGTCGCGGGCCGTATTACGACCCACGACAAAAGGGGTGTACGGCCCGCGACAAAACGGCCATGCCGATATATGTAGACAAGCAGCCAGCCACCCCCCACCTCATTTTTTCCTTGGTGGTGAAGGTGGAGGTGTATGCTAGCTCATTTTTCCTACATGTGCACAAGAGGTGTTTGATGGAATGCTTGTGAGAGGGATGCCACTTGGTTTTATTTGATAAGATTTCTCCTCTTTTTGATCCTAGAAGGTTAGCAACTATTTTCTCGACTATATATATATGTATAGTCCGTACAATACTAATTTTAGCAAGGTGATTGCATCTGATACATATATAATTGTACTTATGATGCAGATGAGTCATCCATGGATGTACGGTAACCGATGTGCTCCCGCTTTCAGAGAGGGCGTGAATTCTTTCCTACTTGTGGCCGAGGCCAACAAGTCGAAGCAAGGTTTTATGTGATGTCCATGTCTAAAATGTAAGAACGAGAAGGATTACTCTTGCTCAAGAGACATTAAGAGCCACCTGCTTCGGTTTGGATTCATGTCCAGCTATAATGTTTGGACCAAGCACGGAGAAGAAGGGGTTATAATGGAAGACGGTGATGAAGAAGAATATAATGATGAGCAGTACCGATCTATGTTCTGTGAATGCGATGATACCGCAATGGACGGCAATGAAGAAGAAGGAGGTGAAGAACATGCATCAGATGATCCTGTTGATGATGATCTTCGTTGGGCCATTTCTGATGCAAGAAGAGACTGTGGCACGGATAAGGAGAGGTTGCAGTTCGACAAGATGTTAGAGGACCACCACAAATTGTTGTACCCGGGTTGTGAAGATGGGCATAGAAAGTCTGGGTAGCATATTGGAATTGCTGAAATGGAAGGCGAGGTCGGTGTGGCCGACTCGGGATTTGAGAAATTGATGATAATGTTAAAGAAGTCTGTTTCCAAGAAATAATGAATTGCCCGTCGAGTACATATGAAGCAAAGAAGCTTGTCCGCCCTCTAGGATTAGATGTGCGAGAAGATACATGCATGCATTAATGATCGTATCCTCTACCGCGGTGAGAAGTACGAGAATTTGAATAAATGTCCGATATGTGGTGCATTGCGGTATAAGATCGAAAAGATGACCCTGGTGATGTTGAGGGCGAGCCACCCGGGAAGAGGGTTTACTGCGAAGGTGATGTGGTATGCTCCAATAATACCACGGTTGAAACGTTTGTTCGAGAAACAAAGAGCATGCCAAGTTGTTGCGATGGCACATGGAAGAACGTAAGAAAGACGCGATGTTGAGGCACCCCGCTGATGGTCGGCAGTGGAGAAACATCGGGAGAGAGTTCCCGGATTTTGCAGGTGAGGCAAGGAACTTATACTTTGGTCTAAGTACGGATGGCATGAATCCTTTTGGGGAGCGAGCTGCAGATCCAACGACTCCGGCCCGTGACTCTATGTATCTACAACCTTCCTCCTTGGTTGTGCATGAAGCAGAAGTTCATTATGATGCCGAGTGCTTATCCAAGGCCCAAAGCAACCGGGCAACGACATTGATGTGTACCTAAGGCCATTAGTCGATGAACTTTTGGAGTTGTGGGCCAAACCAGGTGTACGTGTGTGGGATGAGCACACGGAGCAAGAATTTGACCTACGAGCGTTGCTATTCGTAACCATCAATGATTGGCCTGCTCTCGGTAACATTTCGGGACGGACGAACAAAGGATACAATGCATGCACACACTTGTTTAGATGAGGCCGAAAGTAAATATTTGGGAAAAGCGGAAAAGTTGTGTACCCGTTCAATCGTCGTTTCCTTCCGCGCAAGCATCCCTTAAGGAAAAAAAGGCAAGCATTTCGATGGCGAGGCAGACCGCCGTCCGAAGCCTGTCCCCCGTAGTGGTGCTGATATATTTGACATGGTCAAGGATTTAAATGTTATCTTTGGAAAGGGTCCAGGCAGTCAACCTGTTCCGAAAGACGATGATGGACACGCGCCCATGTGGAAGAAGAAATCTATTTTTTGGAGCTAGAATATTGGAAAGTCCTGGAAGTCCGCTCCGCAATCGACGTGATGCACCTGACCAAGAATCTTTGTGTGAATATTCTAGGTTTTACGGGCGTGTATGGAAAGACAAAAGATACACCGAAGCACGGGAGGACCGGGAACTTCATAAAGGACGAAACGGCAATCATCCGGGGCAGTTTGTAGGGCACTGCCGGCTACGCTCTTACCAAACAAGAGAAGGAGATCTTTTTTGAAGCCCTATTCGGTATCAAGGTTCCGTCTGGTTTCTCGTCGAATATAAAGGGGATAGTAAATATGAAGGAGAAAAAATTCCGGAACACCGAAGTCCCATGATCGTCACGTGCTTATGACACAATTGCTTCCGGTTGCATTGAGGGGACTTCTACCGAGAAAATGTTCGACTAGCCATTGTGAAGATATGTGCATTCCTCAACGCAATTTCTCGGAAGGTAATGGATCCAGAAACTTTGTCGGGATTACGGGAAGATGTGGTCGAATGTCTTGTCGGCTTCGAGTTGTTGTTCCCACCATCCTTCTTCAATATTATGACGCACCTCCTCGTTCACCTAGTTGAAGAGATTAGAATTCTCGGTCCTGTATTTCTACACAATATGTTCCCCTTCGAGAGGTTCATGGGAGTCTTAAAGAAATATGTTCATAACCGAGCTAGGCCGGAAGGAAGTATCTCAAAGGGCTACGGAGCCGAGGAGGTCATTGAGTTTTGTGTTGACTTTCTTCTCGACCTTAAGCCGATTGGTGTTACCGAATCTCGGTATGAGGGGAGGCTGACTGGAAAAGGCACACTAGGAAGGAAAGCAACGGTGTGCGGGGACAAGATTTCTTTCAATCAAGCACACTACACGGTTCTATACAATTCCCGGCTTGGTGGCTCCGTACATCGAGAAACATAAGAATGTTTTACGAGAAATAAACCCGGGCCAGCCCGAGTCCTTGATTACACGTCAACACATGAATACCTTCGGCGATTGGTTGCAAAGACATCTCATTAATGACCCATATGTTGTGGAGCAAGCTGTACTTGTTGGCCAGGTTACCATCTTCAAACATATGTACATTCCAAGGGTACGAGATAAATGGGAATACATTTTACACGATCGACCAAGATAAAAAGAGCACCAACCAAAACAGCGGTGTCCGCTTCGATGCAAAAGACGAGAATGGGCAGACCACCACATATTATGGATACATAGAGGAGATATGGGAACTTGACTATGGTCCCACTTTTAAGGTCCCTTTGTTTCGGTGCAAATGGGTGAAGCTCAGCGCTATACATATTGACGATAAGTATGGTATGATAACGAGTGGATCCCAACAATCTTGCGTACCTGGACGAGCCTTTTGTCCTAGCCGGCGAGGTGGCTTAAGTTTTCTACGTGAAGGACATGTCTAGCAAATCAAGAAAAAGAAATCAACAAAAGAATACATCAGCCGAGGAGCCAAAGCGCCACATAGTTCTTTCGGGGAAAAGAAACATCGTGGGAGTGGATGACAAGATAGACATGTCGAGAAGATTATAATAAGTTTAAAGAAATTCCGCCCTTCACGGTGAAAATTGACCCAAGCATCTTGCTAAATGATGAAGATTCTCCATGGCTACGGCGTAGAAGATCACAACACTAGATGGCGATGTAATAATGTATTCTTCATATATAGTTCCCAAGACAATCTCTACATTTATGTAATAATGAGAACCCTTTCCTTCATCCATGGGAATGAAACTGTGCTTGGCTTGTTGATTTTCTTGGCAAGGCGTATCGATGCTCCTTTTATAGGCACGGCACCGCTTCTACTTTGTCTTATTCCTTCGACAGGGCGTCGTGCGCTACATGCTTTATCTCATCGAGCAGTGCGTCCACCCACGCGTCCTTATCCTGCCGACAGCTTTAGTCGCGGTTGCAGCCACCAACCATGACAAAAGGTTACCGACACATCCTTATCCTGCCGACAGCTTTAGTCGCGGTTGCAGCCACCAACCGTGACAAAAGGCCCTCCTAGATAAGCCTCCCCCAGTCTTTTGTCCCGGTTTGAGCCTCCACCCGGGATGAAAGTTTTGCGCGCCACTTCGTTAATTCCCGCCTATTTTCTTCCCGCATTCCCGCCATTTTCCACTATATATATGTAGGCTTGGACTCATATCTGCAAACCTCATCACTCTCTCCCATGGCTTCCATCGTATGTCTAACACCCCGGGAGGCGGAGGCACTTTGCGCCTCGAACTACCCCTGCCCGCCCGGCTACCGCGTCCCGACCGGCTGGTTGCTGAGCGTCGGAGGCGTACCGGTCCCTCCTATCCCTCTTGGTGTGCCACGCGAGATGGCCATCACGAACCACTACTATTTCGAGCTCACGCCTGAGCGGCGGAGGAATCCCCGGTGGCATCCCGACTACGGCCCGACTTGGGACAACTTCTTCATCAATCGGCGTGAGAGGGCGGTTGCCGAGTACGAGGAGGATGGCCCGCCTCCTTCGAACTTCAACGAGGCCGGCCGTCGGATGTGGTGGCGCGGCCGGACTCTCCAGAGCGTCATGGCCTATCGTGGCCCCCGCCTGCGCTACCCTCAATCCCAGCCCACGCGTGCTCACCCGCCGAGGTTGGACAACCGCGACCCCGATGCTAGCGACGATGACGTCGGCGACTATGATGACTACAGTGGCGACTATTATAGGGCTAGGCATGACTATGATTGAATGGCTCCAACATTCGAATATGGCCATGTATCTTAATTTTCAGTTGAGCTCTGTACTTTAATTTCAGTTCAGTCGTACTAAATTTCGTGTCAACCACTTTATTGAACAAAAACAACCGTCAACGACTTTATAAACTAAATTTAAACTAATAGAACCGACAACGACTTTATTGAAATTACAATAAAATAGATAAATTACTAGTCTAGTCTCAGTCGTCGTCGGAGGTTGTCTCCGTCCAAATGTCATCCCACCGAGGGTCGTTTTCGGTCCAAGTTGTATTCGGGTTCTCGAGCTCGAAGGTGGCGACGGCCCGACGATGGCGCCTGTTGGACCTGCGTTGTGCCCTAAGGATAGCGAAGAACGCGTCGGTGTTGTCGACGTCGTTGGGGAACTGCGCCCTCCACTGGCGCATCAACTGCTCGTCGCGCTTGGCGATGGCGATCCTGCGCTGCACCTGGCGGTGCCGTCGATGGTCCTCGTCGTCGACGAGGCACGGCGGTGGCGCGAGGAACTCTGCCTCCTCTAGCGATTCAACATCCGGGAAGTTCATGTCGCGCCGTGGCCGCCGAAAACGCCACGCCACCGCGTCGTAAGCGCGCGCCGCCAGCTCCGGCGTGTTGTACGTGCCGAGGGTGAGGCGGAAGCCACCGGCGCGTATCTCGGTGTAGAACCTACCGCTCGGACGCACTCGAACGCCACGGAAACCGGACGCCCCTCGATGACGTGGAGGCATCCCGGAGATGAATGAGCAGAGGCGGTGGAGATGTGTGGTTGCGCCCGCACTCGTCGCTCTATATAGCACACGCGGGCAGCGACGGGGCGAGGCACGTGGAAGCGGCGGTGACACGTGGCGAGGCACGTGTAAGCTACGGCTACACACGTCGCACGTGGGCAGCGACGGGGCGAGGCACGTGGAAGCGGCGGCGACACGTGGCGAGGCACGTGTAAGCCACGGCTACACACGTCGCACGCCGGCAGCGACGGGGCGAGGCGCGTGGAAGAGGCGGCGACACGTGGCGAGGCACGTGTAAGCCACGGCTACAAACGTCGCACGCCGGCAGCGACGGGGCGAGGCACGTGGAAGCGGCGGCGACACGTGGCGAGGTGAAACCTTACTCGGTGTCACTCCGCATATCATTAGGGGTGAAACATACACGACTATGTTCATTGTGAGATGCAAATAGTTATATGGATGTCATATTCATGTTCATTGTATTTTTCTGACAAATTTTCAAATATAACACTGTTCTATTTGATTTACCATTTAAAAATTATTGAAATAAGAAAAAACAAAAAAGAAAAAAAGAAAAAAGAAAAAAAAACAGAGGCTGATCCGTGTCCAACGGCTCCAGGCCGTTGGATTCAAACGGCCGGAGCGGTTGGATGCGCAGTGCCACGGATCGGCCAAAAGGGCCTTTTGTCGCGGGCGGTGGCTCAACCCGCGACAAAAGACCCCCCCCTTTTGTCGCGGGTCGTGCCACCGCCCGCGATTAAAGGGGGGCCTTTTGTCGCGGGTTGAGCCCGCGGGCCAAGCCACAACCCGCGACGACTAGGAGGCCAACCCTAGATTTCGCGCCGCCAGGCTGCCGGATTGCGCCGCCGCCGCCGCCGACGCCCTCAGCCGTTTGCGCGCTCCTCCGCCTTGGGCCATCGCCGCCGACGCCTGTGCGCTCCTCTGCCTCGGGCTTCGCCGCCGCGCGCCTCCTCTGCCTCGACTCCAGCGCCGCCGCCAACTGCCTCGGGCCGCCGCCTCGGCCGCCGCCGCCTACTTCTACGCGCCGCCGCGCCTCGGGCCGCCGCCTCGGTCGCTGCAAGGTAGCGCGCCGGCACCGCTGCCTCTCTGCCGAGCTGATCGAGCTCGGTTTTTTTTTTAGTTTTTTTGTATAGTTAATTAGTATAGTTTAGTAATTAGTATGGTTAGTATAGTTTAATTAGTATAGTTAGTATAGTTAGTATAGTTTCTGTAATTGTTTTAGGTTAGTATAGTTTTAGTTAGTATAGTTTTTAGGTTTAGTTAGTATAGTTTTAGGTTTAGTTAGTATAGTTATAGTTTTAATTTTTTAGTTTTTATTTCATTTGTTTTATGTAATTAGTAGTTAGTTTAATAGTTAATTAGTTAGTTAGTTTTTTAGTTAATGTATTTAATACAGTTTTTTAGTTCATGTATTTAGTAGTTAGTTTATAGTTAGTTAGTTAGTATATGTATTTAGTTTAGTTTTTTAGTATATGTTAGTTAGTTATTTAGTGTATTTAGTTATAGTTAGTTTAAAATTAATTAGTACATAGCCCTAGCGGACGACTCCCTCTCGCGAACACCCCCGACGCCGACACCGGCCCTCTCCTCTCCCTCTCGCGCAATCGCCCTCGTCCCGTGCTCCCTCTCCCTCTCGCGATCACTCGACGCCGCAACTCCCCTCTCTCTCCCTCTCCTCTACCTCTCGCAAACACCCCGACGCCGACACCGGCCCTCTCCTCTCCCTCTCGCGCAATCGCCCTCGTCCCGTGCTCCCTCTCCCTCTCGCGATCACTCGACGCCGCAACTCCCCTCTCTCTCCCTCTCCTCTACCTCTCGCGAACATCCGAGCCTCTCGCAAACACGCGTCGCCGACACCCTCTCCCTCTCGGAAACAAGCGTCGCCGACACCCTCTCCCTCTCGCAAACACGCATCGCCGACACCCTCTCCCTCTCGCAAACACGTGTCGCCGATTAGGGTTAGGGTTTGGTTAGTGTTTGATTAGGGTTAGGGTTTGGTTTGTGTTTGATTAGGGTTAGGGTTAGAACATGTACTTATCGATTTAATTCTTTTGCAGAAACAATGGATCCATTCGAACAGGACTTGGAACAGGAAGACATGTTCGCGGACATAATCCGCGATGGTACAGAAGCCGACCGAGAAGACCGCGACTCCGGTGATGGAGAAGCCCGCGGCTCCGGTGATGGAGAAGCCGACGGCTCCGGTGATGGAGAAGCCGACGGCTCCGGTGACGGAGAAGCCGACGGCTCCGGTCATGACGAGGTATTAATGGAATTCTATATGTACATATGTATAGAGGCATTAGTATAGAGGCATTAATGCAATTCTATATGTATTCTCTTAGGCCTCCGAAGATAAGATAGAGAAACGAGGCCCGACAAAGAAGTTGGGCAAAAAAGACCACTTCACAATTGAAGCTATATCACCGGAAGGCCAACCGGTGGTACCCGTGAGTGTCGGAGTGACATTTAAAAATCAGTGCGGAGTTGTGGTTAGAGATCGTCTCCGGATCACTATCAGAGAATGGAACAAGACCAAGAATGTGTCCGAAAATCAGGTTGCCGATAGGTACAAAGACACACTTTTCGGCGAGCTCATTGCACATTTCACTTTGCCAGATTTGGGATCGGAGTCTGAGAATGCTAAGCAGAGGGCGCTAGTGAAGAAATGGGCTCTTAATAAGATGGGGAACTTTTCCGGGCGTATAAGAACCGGTTATGGAAAAATTATAAGAAAGACAAGAAGCCTCCATTATTCGAGAACTATCTAGCAAAGCAGGAGCATCATTGGGAAGAATTTGTGGAGTACAAAGAATCAGAGGAGGCTGTGAACCTGTCCAAGAAAAACAAGAAGAATGCAAGCGAAAAGAAATATCACCATCATACGGGGCGAGGGGGCTACGAAGTAGCCATGCCTAAGTGGGATGCACAAGAGGCTGAGATGGAGCTGAATGGGATCACTCCAGAACCCATGCGAGAAGGATGGGACATTAGGGCTCGAAATTGGTTCCTCGCGCATGGTTGTGAGTATGACATGAAGACAGGGAACATTGTTGAAAGTGACAGCAGGGTTAGGGTACCCAGGAAAAAATGGATTGAAGTGACGACAGATAAAAAGGCGGGAAAACTAAAGTTTGCTCCCGATAGAGAGAAAAACTTGCTGACGCTTGTCCTCGGTAATCCTGAGAAGGAAGGACGAACAAGAGGCTTCGGCCCTAGTGTTCCGTGGTCGCTTGGGTTTCCGGCCGACGCGGAGACTTATAGAAGCCGAGCGAGAGCTAAACAACGCCAGCTGGAGGTGCGGAATGACCGGATGGCCGAGTTCCAACGCCGACTTGACCAGCAGCGGCGGGAGCTTCAGCAGCGAGCGGTGGGAGATAAATGAACTAAAAGGACGGCGCCGCCGGATAATACCGGCTGGCATATCTCGGCGACGAGACGAGCGGCGTGGCCGACTCGGAGGCCCCTCCTACACGGATGATGATAGATGCCGGTCCTGGCGACCCCTTGGATGGAATCAAGGAGCAAACACCTTGTGATCTCCATGAGGTGTTCAGGAAGGTGTCTGTTAAGGTGGCGGTCGGCTATGCCTTACCGGCATTTGGACCTGAAGGTGAGCCGGCAACATGGCATGGCAATCCGATTCCAGCTGGCTATGCTCGTGTCGGGGTGGATTCAGTTGTCCCGTCGTGGGAGACATTTGAGCTCGAAATCCCTGGAGGTGATGGGGGGCTTACACTCAGAGAGGTCTTCGGGAGAAATCATTCTGCGGGAAAAGAAGAACATCGAGGCTGCCGAGCTGGGTAGCCCCTAGTACCCGGTCGTCCCGACGGGTCACCATCACCTCCTCCCGGGTGATCGCGAGGCCACCATCACCTCCTCCTACTGATCACATGTCGCCACCATCACCCCGTGGGTACGACGTTGACCACGACATCGGTAGTACATCTCCATCTCCAGCGCCGCCGCCTCCGCCCACTAAGACTCGGAATGCACCCAGCCGGAAGCGTTTCAAGAGTCCTGTCCGCAAGATATCGCCCCTCCCAAAAGTACCAAAGGTTCCCCCCCGTCCTTACGATCGTACTGAGGAGGAAAATGATGCCATTGTTAAGAAATACAATTATGATTTTTTTCATAAGCCAAAACCTCCAGCGCCGAGCCATACACGGAGAAGCAAATAGAATATGCTACTAGTTTTCCGAACACACCATCGCGAGTATGAGTTACACGAGAAGAAGGATGACTATACACGCACTCTTGCGAAGGTAATTGACCATAAGAAGGATGAAAAGGCTAAGGAGAAGGACATTGCTGGCACGAGCAAATCATCAGCTAGAAATGCAGCCGAGAAAAAGTCAAGTTCAACAAGTTCACCCCTCAAGGCCAAGCAAACGACAAAAGGCAAAAAGAGAAAGGAAGTTCCCCTCCTCGGAGATCAGACCAAACAATCGATCCCAGCACTCAAAGTGTTTAATGTTACCAAGGTGTACCAGGAACATGGTGGTCTCGATATGGAAGAAGATGCAAGGCTAGCGGCTTCCTGTTCAGTTACCGTGGAGGAATTGCTGTCTGCAGGCGGATGCTTTGCACTACCCACTGCTGATATAGCTCCTAAATTTGTCTACGGGGCCGACTTGGTCAGCGAGAGAGCAGCTGCATAAACTGCCAACACATATGCGGAATTTGCATCGGTGGTACCTTGATGCATGCAAGGAGAACATAATGTACATCGTGGCGAGTATACCATGGGAATATTACTACCGAAAGGAGGAGATCCATATTGAGATGAATGAACTACGGCGATTATTCAATCTAGATGCCCTCGACAAATCTCTCATGAGTTGCTATTGCTTGTAAGTTGTTAACTACATATAAGTTCATTTTCATTCGGTTCATGTTCGTTTTCATTGCATATACTCATTATATCTTATGTGTTCTCTTATGCGGACCGAAGATCGGTGAATGCAAAAGTAATAATATTATCAATGTTGGGTTTATTGACCCGGATAAAATACATGCTTGAAACGGTAAAGCATAAACGCGAAGAAACGGGGGAAACCTACTAAGGTTTTTGGGGGAGCAATATTTCTGTGATTCAATATTGTTTCCTTACAACTACGAGTGAGAGTCTTAATGATCTTTTATGCACATTCAATTTTTCTTACTCGATGTTAAGTGTAATTCCTGACGTATATGCATAACATGTGCAGCTTCCACTAGATTCTACTAGACATTCAACCTGATAAAGGAATAGTTGAAGTAAGAGACCCACTGAGTAGAGGCGTGGACGGGTTCCAGGACTTGCAGAAGTTGCTCCAAGTGTAATTTCCTTCATCGCCGCGCTTTATCTTTCGTGAGATATCAATTAATTATCCACTCATTCAATCATTCTTTTGCACTGGCGAGGGCTTGGCAAGCTTTGAAGAATCATCATAAGGAGATTACCTTTGCAAAGAAGCTAACATTTACTCTGTACCGTGCTCCCGAGCAGCCACAAGGGACGAATCTATGTGGATACTACGTTTGCGAGTCCATTCGCATGTTAACCATCGAGAAGCAAAACAAAAATAAATTCGACGTAAGCAATAACATTCACAACTTTATTTATTATCATCAATATTTCGTTATCAAGACTGATATAGTCATACTCATCTCATTTTCGTATATAGGTCGACTTCATGCGGGACGAGACTCCAACCAAAGGAACACCTACTAGGAATCGCGGAGGAACTGGCGAGACTTTTGGTTAGAGAAGTAATAAACAACAAAGGCTTGTTTAGTCCAAATAGATGCTCTACCTCCAAATAGACGGTCGTTAGTACCGCTTGTCGATCGTGAGCTCCATGTATATATATAGGGAATCAACGAATATGTGTAAGGGGAATCGACTTTTGCTTCCAATATTTGTTTGATCGATCTATATATATATAAAATGAATGAACGTGTACCACTTCTAGTAGCGTACAAATATATGCAACTTTTATTTTCGAATGAAAAAATGAAATAAAAGGGGGTCGGTGGCGGGGGGGGGGGGGGCTGCACCTCTCAAACCCTAAAGCAGCGGCGTTGTGCGCGCGCCACGTAGAGGGCCTTTTGTCGCGGGTGGTAATACCGCCCGCGACAAAAGGGCTCGTCCCCTGCGCGCCGGGCGCTCGCCACGTGGTGGACTATATGTCGCGGGTGGTAAGCGACCCGCGACAAAAGGTGGACCCTTTTATCGCGACTCTTTTGTCGTGGATGGCCACCCGCGACAAAAGGCCCTTACCACCCGGAACAAAAGCCCTGTTTTCCACTAGTGTCAACTTGCCGAAGGGTTTCTTGTTCTTCTAGTTCCCTCCGGTGTTTCCGCCTCGATTTCCTCCTCCTCCCGACTGACCTCCTCCATTCTTCTTCTTAGGGCAATCCCTAAGCATGTGTCCTTTCTCGCGACAACCAAAGCATATTATCCTTGGCCTCTTGCAATCCTTGGAAACGTGTCCTGGTTTCCCACAGGTTTGGCAAAATATCTGGTTTGCAGGCTGGAATCCTTGATTCCTCCTCCTGGTTTCCCAAACGTGTGTGGCTTGAAACTCAAGCCAGTGAACTCGGTCGCTATCATCATTCTGAGCTGTACCTTGAACTGGGGATTTAATCCCCGCATGAACCTCTTCTTCTTCTTGTCCTCGGTGTTGACCTCCTCAAATGCATACCAAGACAACTTGGAAAACTCCCTGACATAAGTCAGGATAGCCTTATCTTTCTGCTCGAGACTTTCAAATTCTCGACGCTTCAGTTCCACTATGCTTTCAGGGACATTGGATTCCCTGAACTTCCTCTTGAACTCCTCTCAGGTGAATACTTTCTCAGCCGGATAAACGGCTACTATGTTATCCCACCATGATGCGGCAGGTCCACAAAACAAGTGTGTTGCATACCTGACCTTCTCTAGGTCGTTGCATCCTACAGTATTGAGCTTTCGCTCAGTGTCCATCAGCCAATCCTCCGCGTCCATAGGTTCGGGCGCGTATGCGAAGGATATTGGCTTAGTATTCTGGAAGTCTGACAAAGTGACTCCCTGATTATCTGGCCTCTCCACCCTGTTCTGATGCAGCAACTCCTGGAAGAACTTGTTTTGCTGCTCCATAGTCATCCTTTGCCTTTCCTCCAACATGTGCATGTATTGAAGGAAGTTCTGCTGCGTCATGGGTGGTGGTGGTGGTGGAAACTGGTTTCTGGCTGCTTCATCAGCCTCTTCCTTCTGCTTGGCCTCGCGCTCGAGGCGCTGTGCTTCACTCTCCTCACCCGTTACTCCCGACATATCCCCCTAGTTCTGCAACACAAAGTGGTACTCATAATTACTCCATGCGCAAGTTTTCTGAGCTCAACTTTGTGCACAGAACTAGTCACGCAATGGAAATCAAGAAGCAAATCCAAATCATACAAAACATATACCATGTATATACATACTTAAGTGGTTTATTACAATACTCTGTGACGATGTGAGTATGCAAACTCACTTATTGAAGTATATGTACAAATTTCTACAAATATTACATACTACGATACATGTGGTACAACTGTATTGTAGTCTCGCCTCCCATGGTGGTCTCTAGTCGTGCTTTACTCCCGGTACATCCCAGGCTTCCATCCGGTCGAACGTGTAGTCCTCCTGACAGAATCTGGAACATAGGGTCTTCCCGTCGGCTTGTAATCGGAATCAGAGGATGATCCCAGGGAGAAATCTGTGTTCATGAACTGATTATTCAATACATCATAATCCACCCATCGGGTGTACTCCCCTGTGACTCCGCCATAGGTATTTCCACCATCAGTATCTGACTCAATCAGTATAGGATACTCCTCATAGTCTCCCCTATTATACTGATTGTTCTGGAACTGGGTTGTGGCGTCCTCATTCATCTCAGAATTACCTCTGACTGGATCGCCAGAGGTTCCCATGTCTGACCCCCAACGCCAACCTGTCGAGTTCTCTATAGGAGTCTCGAAACGCTGATGGTTTCCGGATTCCTCTCCACCCTCATATCCTCCGTGGAAACTACTAGGAAAGTACCTAGGTGTAATGGGTGTGGTTTGTTGTTCGGGATGGTCAATACTAATGAAATCACCAGCTTAATGAACTGGTGTGTGAACCTCATTCTCCATTGGTTCCTTCCCCTTAGTCTCCTCCTTGGGCTCAGTGAATTCTTCTAACATTGTATAAATCGCACCCGACAGATGTCGGTTCAACTGAAAGAACAATGACAGTAGGTTGCGGCTGTTATCCATGTACTTAGCGGCTTCTGCTGGTTTACGTTTTGCAATCTTGAAGTGGTTAAGCATAGGATCATCTTCCTCCTCCATATGAGGAATGTGTGCGAACTCGGAACCCATAAGCTCCTTCGTCTTATGTTCCCGAATATCAGTGATGGCTCTCATTATGGCTATGTGGTAGGCTATTCAGATAGTTCTAGCCTCACCTGCTGGCATCACTATACTCATTCCTAGGGATTCTGGAAGTCTTAGTCCTACCCTACACTTGGCCAATACTGTACCGTCATAGTACATGTATTTCATTACTTGGATATGGGAATCGCACCCAAATTCAGGTAACATGGCTCGAAGAATATCCGCGAGTCCTCCGTCATAGTCACTCAATGTTGACTCCATCACTTTCACGTTACGTCCTGAACGTGAACTTGCCATAGTTGGCTGTAGAATAGAAAGAATATAATATTAGTAATGATGCATCATAATAGAGATAATAAAGAATTATCGCACTAAAAGATATGATTGTTTTATTCTCAAGTGAATATACACCATATTTTTAGAGAATTCTTTACTAATCCTATTTGACTCCTAACGTTCTGTCCCATTTACTAGGTTCCAACCTAAGGTCAAAGCTTTTGCTCGATACCAACTGTGGTGACCCTGCATACCACTGCATGTTGTAGTATGCCAGTCGTTGATATAACATTCACGAAGTACCAATCCGCAAATATTACATCCCTCAAAGTAGTACAACAGAACATACCAGGTCCATAACTCAATCATTTATTATTACAAGCAACATGTACATATCATCTCGGAGCTCCTCTTGGGTCCTAAGAGGGATACTTCTGGGTTCGAGGCGAACCCGACTTAACTTACAATATAAGAGTCTTACTAAGTTGTACATTTTATTCTCCTCGAGCAGTTAAGTACTAGGAGTTCGTACTGCTCGGTTACTACTACTACTCGGTGGGTCTAAACTTGCTCTCCTCTGGAACCCTCCCCGGTTCCGTAGACTATGAGGTAGTCTACACCTTCAACACCTCCAGAGAGGTCTGGTTCTTCATAGCCGATGACTTCGGATCCTTCAGGGTCATCGTTGTCCTCCTCCAGTCGATTCAGACAATCTAAGCAGGGGATTTAAGAGTGGTATGAGTACGAGCGTACTCAACAAGTTCATTATAGAAAAGAGGTGTTTAATGCACTAGCTACGATATTAGACCAGAAAGTGTAATACCAATGCAGGTTTTGATAAACATTTCTTCAAGAGGTTGCTTTTATTCCAAAAGAACTATGTCAGTCAGCCTTCACCGGTTTACTAGAACTTCATGGAGTTCCTTTCCGGCAGCGTTCGCAGTTCCATATCTCGGAACAGGGAGTGACAGGTCACGATTCTTTACACTCTGCAGAGGTGTGTTGCTTTACCCATAAGAGATCTTAACCTTGGTGCCAACCGGGCAGCTTTCCCGTTCACACTTCTTTCGGTGTGAGGCCTGGTATAAGGTCTAGCCAATCATGTTCCTCCGCTACCTCGAACACACACCCTTTGTTGCATGCCCCGACCCTGGGTCCTCGCCGGTCCTCTTACACCAATTAAGGATGGACCCGACCACGACGACAGTCTGGGATCGAACCAAACTCCTTCTCCGGTAGCTGCAACCCATCATAGACCGCAATACCGTGGGGACTTAGGACTCCCCAGCCTCACCGCTTGCTCCTTCGGGCGACAAGTGTACTACAAACAATGCCGTGGGGACTTAGGACTCCCCAGCCTCACCGCTTGCCCCCTTGGATTACAAGTGTACTACGGTAAAACGCGTCGGTTGATGAACGAGAGGTGGAAACACTTTTGACTACTCCGTCCCACTCCGGATCTTATGGTTAACACGGTTGTTACGGCACAAGAATCACTGGACGACATTTGTTGTTTAATCCTAGATGGATATAAACTCTTGCAATGGAACCTCCACCATATCAACACAATCCATGGTTCCATTGCCCACCACTTATTCATATTCATAGTTATGAAAATAGTGGTTTTGCTTTTTATGCAATAGTGATAAACATAGTACTTTGCAAGTAATTTGGTAAAAATACTCGAATGACATGAGCAAGTGATGAACTTGCCTGAACACTGCAAAGTGTGGCAGTTGGATGGTGTGGACTGACCCTTGTCCTCTGTTGCTGAAAAATAGCATCATTGTCCGATAAGGGCAATGGTTAAAGAAGCAATTATGCATGATTCGGCTTTTAGGGTTGTTTCCCCTTCCAGGTGTTTTTATCATTTCATGTGAGAGGTTAATACTAAGAATGATTTAGGGATACTCTGTTTAGGGTAAAATACTACCTTGAAATGTTGTCAAGGTGTTTTTAAAGTCCAAAAGAATTTATGGACTTATTTTCATTATTGAAAATATAAGGTGTGATTTAAATGATTATTTAAATCATCAAATTTGGACTTAATCTTGTTTGTCTTCCAAAATTCCATTTCATATTTTATTATGATAGAGAATTTTATCCTGAGTAGTTTTCATATTTTTATTTATTTTTTTAGAGCTATTTATCATTTTCTATGTATTTTCAAAGTTTCAGGATTAAATGGAATTGTGAAATGTCTAATAAGCCCCTGGGCCCACCTGTCAGGGTGGCCCAGCGGGTTAACCCTAACCCGAGCCGCACGTCCGGCTCGGTCGGACGCACCCGTCCCCTTCTCCTTCTCTCTCGCGAACCCTAGCTCTCCTCTCTCCCGCGACGCCGTGGTCGCCTACGCCGTCGCCGAATTACTCCAGCCGCCACCGGCCATCCCCGCCGGCGAGATCAGTCGCAATCGAACGGCCGCACGACGGCGCACCGATCGGTCCGCGCCAATCTGTGTTTCCTCGCCGCCACCGCTCGCCCCCATCGCCTCTGCGACGAGGCCATGGTGATTCGCGGCGATCTCGTCGCCGTCGACGTTCTTGGTGCCGTGGCGCGGCCGTGTGCCACGCCGTGGTTGCGCTGGAGCCTCTGCGCCTCGGCGATCGCCTAGCTTGGCCATGGCTTGGCGCTGCCATGGCCAGGCTGTGCCGCCGTGCCGCCACGGTGACGCCGTGGTGCTGCTCCAGGTTAGTTCGCCTCCGTCTTCTCCTTTCTCTCCTCCTCCTCTTCGTCTAGCTCGGGCTACTGGCCTGCTTCTCCTCATGGAGATGCGGCCATGCTGTGATGCTGCTGCTACGCCTCTGTGTGCTTTGCGCTATGCTTGCTCTGGTGCTGTGCTAGCTGCTGCTACCTACATGTGCCATGACCCCTAGCTGTTGTGCTTGCTCTACTGCTATGCATATGCTGCTGCTGTGCTGCTGCCATGGTTCCTAGCTACTGTGATGTGCTGTTCTTCCCTATAACTTGTTGTTGCAACTCATGAGCTCTTGCTCATGAGCATACTATGATGCTTTGCTTAATTTATTGGCTCCTGTTGTTGCTATGTATACCATGCCTCTCATGTGTATACAGCTTCTTGCCCCTGGCTTGATGACTGTGTGTCATCCTTGCAATTTGCAAGAGCCAGTGCTTCAACTGTGCTATTCTCTGTGCTATAATTCATGATCATGCTCAATTGAGCATTGTTGTTGGCTAAGCAGCATCATCCTGTGATGTGTGCTGGGTGCTGTCCTTGTGTACTTGCTTCAGTGGTACCTCATGCCTTTGATGTGCTTCTGGATACAATTGTAATGCTTTATTCACTTATCTTTGGTGCAATTGTTCAATTATATGGTTGATTTAATTATCTGGTCCATGTATTAATACTTGGAATTGGTTCTAGCATACTGTAGCATGCTCTAGCAAGCTTCTGATGATCTTGTGGTCATCAGTTGCTTGTAAAAGCTGTTGTGTTGTCCTGTGCCTCACTGCTGCTCACTCTGTGCTGTGTGTGTATCACACAGGCTTGTCCTGTTGTGTGTTGTTGCTTGCTCAAGCATCATTTGATGCTTGCAATGATCCTCTAGATCATGTGCAAGTGTTCCAGTTACTTGTGATTTGTGAATTTCATTTATCTGTATAGCTTTTCATTGTTTACTGGATAAATGAGATGAACTGCTTGCAGTGATGACTCTTACGATTAATTTGAGTGAGCTAGAGGGATGCCAACAGTTGTTGGGGACCCTAGCTCCTCTTTGAACCCATCTGGGTGATGATAACTGTGCAAGGCTTGGTGATTTGGGCTGTTTCAGTGGTAGAGGTGACCTTGACAGCAATTTATTGCTGTTAGGTAGCTCCCACCCTTGTTGGCTTGCTGTGGCTTAGTGAAAGCATCTCTGGGCAATTCCTTGTTGGGATTTCCAGTGATCTTTGTTGTTGACAAACAAAAATAGGCACAACCTATCTGTCTGATGGTGTAACTAGCTGTAGGTGCTAGGTAACTTTGGCTGGCTAGATAGGATTAAATCCCTGCTGGATTTCCTTAGTTGTGCCACTGATTTGACATATATAACTAGTGTTCCCTTGGATGAATTCCTATTGGCCTTTCCCATATTTGCTTGCACCAAATGGCTAGTAGCCAAGTGATGATACAAATAGGGTATTCTACCCTTTTTTGCTTCTGTGACATATGCACATGCTTATTTTTGAGCAAAACCATGGCTTGCTCATGTTCATCTGTGTATACCTCACTTCAGCTCCTAGAAAATGGGGTTGGTGTAGAGGTTTTGCTTCTGTGATGTGCTTGTGCTTGCCCTGCTCCTCCTTGCAAGCTGTTGCTTGATTAAATTCTGTGGCTGTTGGAATAGGTTTAACAGCAGTGGCTATTCTTCCTGTTCTTGTTGTTCTTGTGTTCTTACCCAGAAGCTCCTTGTCGATGGAATGGTTAGGGTTTTGCAGTGAAAAGCTTAAGTATGATCTGCCCTTCCTTCTCTGGTCGACAACAAGGCCTGACACTTGTTGGTGACTCTCTCTGGCCGTGTGTGTGTGCGCTGTTGTGCATGCACACACATGGCTTGCTGTTGCACATGCACTCAAGCTGTGTGAGCATCTTGTGTGTGTGTGTGTGTGTGTGTGTGTGTGTGTGTGTGTGTGTGTGGCTTGTGCAGCTGGATGGATCAGCTCGGCTGGTTCTTGGTCATATCCTCTCTCATTTACCATTTTCTTGCTAACCTGCCAAGTGGCTTAGCCACTTGGCATAACTTGTATTTGATCTTTGTGTGTGTGATTGCAGGGACAATGTGATGCTCCAAATGAAGATCAAGATCATCTTGAGCAAGATCTCTGATGACCCACAAGTATAGGGGGTGTATCGTAGTATCTTCGATAAGTAAGAATGTCAATCCCAACGAGGAGCAGAAGGTGTTGACAAGCAGTTTCGATGAAGGATTCACTGTAAATGCTCACAAACAAGTATTCAGGGGGTTTCGATGTAACAGATGAATACAAACAAGTATTCAGGGGGTTTCGATGTAACAGATGAATAAAGTACGAGTAAGTAAAGTGTGAGAGTAATAATTGCAGCGAGTGGCCCAATCCTTTTTAGCACAAAGGACAAGCCGGTTTGTTTACTTATAATGACCAAACGTTCTCGAGGACACACGGGATTTTAGTCTAGTGCTTTCGCTACATACGGCTAATTAATCTTCATTGTTTTGATAAGTGTTGTGTGGGTGAACCTATGCTAATGTACCGCCCTTCCTAGGACTAATACATACTTGTGATTATACCCCTTGCAAGCATCCGCAACTACAAGAAAGTAATTAAGAATAAATCTAACCACAGACCTTAAACTGCGAGATCCCGCTATCCCTCCCGCATCGATATACCAACGGAGGTTCGAGGTTTACGTCACTCCGGCAACCCCGCAATTGGCAAACGAGTACAAGATGCATTCCCCTAGGCCCATAAAGGTGAAGTGTCGTGTAGTCGACGTTCACACGACACCACTAGAAGAATAACACCACAACTTAAATATCATAACATTGAATATTACTCAACCATACTTCACTACTAGCATTTAGACTTCACCCATGTCCTCAAGAACTAAACGAACTACTCACGAGACTGTAGGGATTCGTTGCACAGAAAACAAAAATTTTCCTACCGCGAACACGCAATCCAAGCCAAGATGCAATCGAGAAGACGGTAGCAACGAGGGGATTATCGAGTCTCATCCTTGAAGAGATTCCAAAGCCTACAAGATGAGGCTCTTGTTGCTGCGGTAGACGTTCAATTGCCGCTTGCAAAAGCGCGTAGAAGATCTTGATCACCGGCGCCACGAACGGGCATCACCTCCGTACTCGGTCACACGTTCGGTTGTTGATGAAGACGACGTCCACCTCCCCGTTCCAGCAGGCAGCGGAAGTAGTAGCTCCTCTTGAATCCGACAGCACGACGGCGTGGTGTCGGTGGTGGTGGAGAAATCCGGTGGAGCTTCGCTAAGCGTGCGGGATGTGGTGGAGGAGAGAGGCCGCTAGGGTTGGGAGAGGGGGGCGCCGGCCATCTAGTGGTGCGGCCACCTTGTGGTGCTTGGGGTGGCCGGCCCCCTCCCCTTGGCCCTCATTATATAGGTGGAACACCCAAGAGTTGGTCTACAAGTCTTCGAATAAGACCCCAAACCAAAACCTTCCATAACTCATGAAACCTACCCAAGCTAGGACTCCCACTAGAGGTGGGAGTTCCACCTTCCTTGGGAGGGGGTGGCCGGCCCCCTTTGGGGAGTCCACTTGGGACTCCTCCCCCTTAGGGTTGGCCGGCCATGGGAGGTGCAGTCCCACCGGGACCCTCGCCTTCCTTGGTGGTTTCTTCCGGACTTTTCTAGAACCTTCTAGAACC
>NC_061510.1:368413944-368448465 GCF_022539505.1 Lolium rigidum
CTCTCCCATAAAGTGAATGCTAGGATCCATTTTATTCAAACAAAACAAAAACAAAAACAAACCGAGGCTCCAAGAAAAAGCACATAAGATGTGGCCGAATAAAAATGTAGTTTCAGGGGAGGAACCTCGATAATTTGTTGATGAAGAAGGGGATGCCTTGGGCATCCCCAAGCTTAGACGCTTGAGTCTTCTTGATATATGCAGGGGTGAACCACCGGGTGCATCCCCAAGCTTAGAGCTTTCACTCTCCTTGATCATGTTGCATCATACTCCTCTCTTGACCCTTGAAAACTTCCTCCACACCAAACTCGAAACAACTCATTAGAGGGTTAGTGCACAATATAAATTGACATATTCAGAGGTGACACAATCATTTTTAACACTTCTGGACATTGCATAATGCTACTGGACATTAGTGGATCAAAGAAATTCATCCAACATAGCGAAAGAGGCAATGCGAAATAAAAGGCAGAATCTGTCAAAACAGAACAGTTCGTATTGACGAATTTTAAAATGGCACCAGACTTGCTCAAACGAAAATGCTCAAATTGAATGAAAGTTGCGTACATATCTGAGGATCATGCTCGTAAATTGGCGTAATTTTCTGAGCTACCTACAGGGAGATAGACCCAGATTCGTGACAAGCAAAGAAATCTGGAACTACGCAAGTAATCCAAATCTAGTACTTACTTTTCTATCAACGGCTTAACTTGGCACAACAAAACTCAAAACTAAGATAAGGAGAGGTTGCTACAGTAGTAAACAACTTCCAAGACACAAAATAAAAACAAAGTACTGTAGGTAAAAACATGGGTTGTCTCCCATAAGCGCTTTTCTTTAACGCCTTTCAGCTAGGCGCAGAAAGTGTGTATCAAGTAACATCGAGAGATGAAGCATCAACATCATAATTTGTTCTAATAACAGAATCATAAGGTACCTTCATTCTCTTTCTAGGGAAGTGTTCCATACCTTTCTTGAGAGGAAATTGATATTTTATATTGCCTTCCCTCATATCAATAATAGCACCAACAAGTTCGAAGAAAAGGTCTTCCCAATATAATTGGACAAGATGCATTGCATTCAATATCCAAGACAACAAAATCAACGGGAACAAGATTATTGTTAACGGTAATGCGAACATTATCAACTTACCCAAAGGTTTCTTTGTAGAATGATCAGCAAGATTAACATCCAAATAACAATTTTTCAGCGGTGGCAAGTCAAGCATATTATAAATTTTCTTAGGCATAACAGAAATACTTGCACCAAGATCACATAAAGCATTACAATCAAAATCTTTAACCTTCATCTTAATGATGGGCTCCCAACCATCTTCTAGCTTTTTAGGAATAGAGGCTTCGCGCTCTAGTTTCTCTTCTCTAGCTTTTATGAGAGCATTTGTAATATGATGCGTGAAAGCCAAATTTATAGCACTAGCATTAGGACTTTTAGCAAGTTTTTGCAAGAACTTTATAACTTCAGAGATGTGGCAATCATCAAAATTCAAACCATTATAATCTAAAGCAATGGGATCATCATCCCCAATGTTGGAAAAAATTTCAGCAGACTTTATCACAGGCAGTTTAACAGCTTTAGCAGTTTCAGGCAGCTTTTCGCGCTTTGCATTAGAAGTGGAAACATTGCTAACACCAATTCTTTTATTAGTATGAGTAGGAGGTGCAGCAACATGTGTAGCATTAGCATTACTAGTGGTGGTAATAGTCCAAACTTTAGCTATATTCTTCTCTTTAGCTAGTTTTTCATTTTCTTCTCTATCCCACCTAGCACGCAGTTCAGCCATTAATCTTATATTCTCATTAATTCTAACTTGAATGGCATTTGCTGTAGTAGTAATTTTATCATGATAATTCTCATTAGGCAAAACTTTTGATTTCAAAAGATCAACATCAGAGGCAAGACTATCAACTCTAGAAACAAGAATATCAATTTTATTGAGTTTTTCCTCAACAGATTTGTTAAAAGCAGTTTGTGTACTAATAAATTCTTTAAGCATGGCTTCAAGTCCAGGGGGTGAATTCCTATTATTGTTGTAAGAATTTCCATAAGAATTACCATAGCCGTTGCCATTATTATAAGGATATGGCCTATAGTTGTTACTAGAATTGTTCCGTAAGCATTGTTGTTGAAATTATTATTTTTAATGAAGTTTACATCAACATGTTCTTCTTGTGCAACCAATGAAGCTAACGGAACATTATTAGGATCAATATTAGTCCTATCATTCACAAGCATAGACATAATAGCATCAACCTTATCACTCAAGGAAGAGGATTCCTCAACAGAATTTACCTTCTTACCTTGTGGAGCTCTTTCCGTGTGCCATTCAGAGTAGTTGATCATCATATTATCTAGAAGCTTTGTTGCTTCACCAAGAGTGATGGACATAAAGGTACCTCCAGCAGCTGAATCCAATAAATTCCGCGAAGAAAAATTTAGTCCTGCATAGAAGGTTTGGATGATCATCCAAGTAGTCAGTCCATGGGTTGGGCAATTTTTAACCAGAGATTTCATTCTTTCCCAAGCTTGAGCAACATGTTCAGTATCTAATTGTTTAAAATTCATTATGCTACTCCTCAAAGATATAATTTTAGCAGGGGGATAATATCTACCAATAAAAGCATCCTTGCATTTAGTCCATGAATCAATACTATTCTTAGGCGAGAGATAGCAACCAATCTTTAGCTCTTCCTCTTAATGAGAAAGGGAACAATTTTAGTTTAATAATATCACCATCTACATCTTTATATTTTTGCATTTCACATATTTCAACAAAATTATTAAGATGGGCAGCAGCATCATCGAACTAATTCCGAAAATTGATCTTTCATAACAAGATTCAAGTAAATCAGGTTTAATTTCAAAGAATTCTGTCTGTAGTAGCAGTGTGGAGCAATAGGTGTGCATAAGAAATCATTATTATTTGTGGTTGTGAAGTCACACAACTTAGTATTTTCAGGGGTAGCCATTTTAGCAATAGTAAATAAAGCAAACTAGATAAAGTAAATGCAAGTAAACTAATTTTTTTGTGTTTTCGATATAGCAAACAAGATAGCAAATAAAGTAAAACTAGCAACTAATTTTTTTGTGTTTTGATTTAGTGCAGCAAACAAAGTAGTAAATAAAATAAAGCAAGACAAAAACAAAGTAAAGAGATTGAGAAGTGGAGACTCCCTTGCAGCGTGTCTTGATCTCCCCGGCAACGGCGCTAGAAAATATGCTTGATGGCGTGTATTTCACACGTTCGTTGGGCAACCCCAAGAGGAAGGTATGATGAGCACAGCAAGCAAGTTTTCCCTCGGAAAGAAACCAAGGTTTATCGAACCAGGAGGAGCCAAGAAGCACGTTGAAGGTTGATGGCGGCGGGATGTAGTGCGGCGCAACACCGGAGATTCCGGCGCCAACGTGGAACCCGCACAACACAACCAAAGTACTTTGCCCCAACGAAACAAGTGAGGTTGTCAATCTCACCGGCTTGCTGTAACAAAGGATTAACCGTATTGTGTGGAAGATGATTGTTTGCGGAGAAAACAGTAAAAACAAGTATTGCGAGTAGATTGTATTTCAAGTAAAGAGAATTGGACCGGGGTCCACAGTTCACTAGAGGTGTCTCTCCCATAAGACGAACAAGCATGTTGGGTGAACAAATTACAGTTGGGCAATTGACAAATAAAGAGAGCATGACAATGCACATACATATCATGATGAGTATAGTGAGATTTAATTGGGCATTACGACAAAGTACATAGACCGCCATCCAACTCGCATCTATGCCTAAAAAGTCCACCTTCGAGGTTATCATCCGAACCCCTTCCAGTATTAAGTTGCAAAGCAACAGACAATTGCATTAAGTATGGTGCGTAATGTAATCAACAACTACATCCTTAGACATAGCATCAATGTTTTATCCCTAGTGGCAACAAGACAACACAACCTTAGAACTTTCTCGTCATCGTCCCGGTGTCAATGCAGGCATGAACCCACTATCGAGCATAAGTACTCCCTCTTGGAGTTAAAAGCATCTACTTGGCCAGAGCATCTACTAATAACGGAGAGCATGCAAGATCATAAACAACACATAAGCATAACTTTGATAATCAACATAACAAGTATTCTCTATTCATCGGATCCCAACAAACGCAACATATAGAATTACATATAGATGATCTTGATCATGATAGGCAGCTCACAAGATCCGACAATGATAGCACAATGGGGAGAAGACAACCATCTAGCTACTGCTATGGACCCATAGTCCAGGGGTAGACTACTCACTCATCACTCCGGAGGCGACCATGGCGGTGTAGAGTCCTCCGGGAGATGATTCCCCTCTCCGAGCAGGGTGCCGGAGGCGATCTCCGGGATCCCCCGAGATGGGATCGGCGGTGACGGCGTCTCGGTAAGGTTTTCCGTATCGTGGCTCTCGGTACCGGGGGTTTCTTCACGGAGGCTTTAAGTAGGCGGAAGGGTAGGTCAAGAGGCGGCACAGGGGCCCAAACCACGGGCCGGCGCGGCCGAGGGGGCCGCGCCGCCCTAGGGTTTGGCCACCCCGTGGCCCCTCTTCGTCTCGTCTTCGGTCTTCTGGAAGCTTCGTGTAAAAATAGGCCTCTGGGCTTTTATTTCGTCCAATTCCGAGAATATTTCTTTACTAGGATTTCTGAAACCAAAAACAGCAGAAAACAACAACTGGCACTTCGGCATCTTGTTAATAGGTTAGTTCCAGAAAATGCACGAATATGACATAAAGTGTGCATAAAACATGTAGATAACATCAATAATGTGGCATGGAACACAAGAAATTATCGATACGTTGGAGACGTATCAGTGAGAAACCTAAATTCTTGAGAGATAACTTAGAAGCCAAACCTTGATCATTATAGATTGAGTGGTGATCATAAAACCAAAGAACTTGAGGTAAGGATATTAAGAACAAGTGGATCATGCCTAATCCATGATCATGCTCTTGAGATACGTGAGGATAAGTTAAACCCTAATAGGATAGCTAGATATCATTTCCACATGAAATTATAGGGAGATCACTAGAAAGAAACTCTAGACTTATATCCCAACCTTAACCTGTGAACCACTTGGTGATCATAAGTAGTATTCTACCACATCTGCATTCCACTTATTCTTCACCTAAGAAACATAAGAAAACCTTAGTGTAAAACTCAATACTTAATATGGTGAGAAATCATCCATTCATATGACCAAAGTTAACTATAAAAAGAACTATAACAACTTTAGTTACTTTAACAATAGATCAAGGATATAATAGAAAACTATTGGTATAAGATAAAACCAATTCTCAAGTCCTTAGTAATTAAAGGGAGAACAGAAACAATTAAACAACTAACCATATTACCTTGGTTAGGGGAGATTAAAACCTAGCAAATGCAACATGGTGTCATCTCATATCTACAACCTAGCATTATATCTCAACCCTAGTTTGTGCATCACATGGGGATTGCTAGTATAATCCTAAAACCATGCTTAAGCTCAGATATGAGCAAGGGAACTATTTAACCAACTCTGAAATGAAACAAGATAGCAATTTAACATATATCACAAGCCATGCCTATGTGGGTGCAACTAACTAGTGTTTCCATATAAATAAAAGTCTCATGAGAGATATGAGATCCACCTTAATCATATTAAACTAAGGGTTTAAAAGATGACAATAGTACTTTAAAATCACCTTAAACAATTCTCCAAATCAATAACCACCATGAGCACATGAAATAATGTTATGAGATCATATGCTCAAATAAGAAACTAGATATTAAGCTATGCCTTGTAAATTGTTTAGTGCAATGTAACAAAAGATAAATATAAAAATTTAACTATCAATAGGTACTTAGAAGAACCTCTTGAGAAATAGTTTGGATCACCTAAATTGATGTTGGCAATTAGGACTATATAATTGCCATTTTCAATCTCTATTAACATTTAATAAACAAGGGTGTCACTACACGTATGAAATATTTTAAAGCTCTTATATTTACAATAGTATCTTTGTAAACTCCAAAGGGATTCACACATTTAGAATCCTGCAAAACAAAAGGGGAATGCAAACCAGAATTAAATAGAAAATACAAAACAGAAAATAAATAAACAGAAAATAAGAGAGAAAAGAGGCTTACCCGCTGTGCCACCGCAGCCCAAGCACCACAGTCCACCGAAGCCCACCTTCTCAGCCCAAGCACAGCCCAACCAGCCCACCATACCCCTTCGGCGAGAAAAATAAAACGGAGGAACTCGTCCTCATCCTCTTCACGTCCGGAGGCCAGCGAGACGCCGTGGCCAGCTTCTCCCTCGCGCTGGCGCCTTCTCCTCAACCGAAGCCGTGACGAGGCACGCGCCTAGGCGCCGTATAAAGCTCTGGACGAACCTAGTCGCCCTCTTCTTCCTCCCCTGTCCCAATTTCTCTTCACACCGTAACCTGTACCTCACCGGTGATCTCTATCGCCGGCGATGGAGGCCTCCCCGAGACGAGCTGAGCGCACCAGTGTGACCGCCGTACTCGACAAGCTCAGCCCACGAAGGGAATCGAGCTGAGGTGCCCGAGATCGACGCCAACGCCATCATCTTCTCCGGCGAACCTGGCCGTCTCCGGCCAAGTCGTCAAGCCCGGCGTGCTCCTGGTGAGCTCCTGTACCTCACAGCATCCCTAGCTCGCTCAATCATGCGCTGTAGTGGCGTCACACCCTTCACCTGCGAGCACCGCCGCTCGGTCTCGCCGTTGACGCTTGCTCTGACGACCATTTGGAGGCGGCGCTAGCATCGTTAGACTCGCCATAGCATGCTGGTTCGGTTGGACCTAATTACTCGTCCGCGCGAGCCCTTGAGCGACGGCGCCGTCGCCGTCCGATCACCGGAGAGAAGCTCCCTGGCCACGTTTTCAATTTGGACTTGGTCCACGCCTGCGTGGCAGCCAGCGTGGACCACTGGCCCACCTGTCTGTGGCTGTGGGTAGCTCAGTCCGGTACGTTTAATAGTTTCTGTTTTATTTCAAATCCCATTTAAATTACTGCAACTTCAAATAAAAGTAGAAAATTCAATTTAGCTCAGAAGAATATAAATGAGACATCAAAATTCTTAGAAAAGTAAACTCTATCCAATAAAAATATAAAATGAAATTTTTATTTTTAATAAAAATCCAATTATTAAATACTTATTATTTAAGCCTTTAATTTTAATTCTAAATTCAATTAAAATTCAATAATTAGTAAAAATTTCCAAAATTAAATAAAAACCAGTAATTAAATAAAGAAAACATTAAAACTTATTTTCTTTATTATTTTGTTAAATCCTTATTAGAAGGATTTAAACCTAATTGACCTAATTATTAATTGTTCTAAAATAGAAAAATGCCAAATTCAATATTATTTTATTTATTTACAAGTTACTAATAACTTCAACTTTAAATTGAAGTTATTAATCATAGAACTACATGGTAAATAGTAAACCCTAGTTCCATATGGTAGAAAACTAGGAACTTATCATTTCATGTGTAATTCTAAAACCCTAATCCAAATTGGAACCCTAGCTCCACTAATTCTTTTGAACCCTAATTTACTTCTAAAACCTAAACCCTAGATCCTCTCATATAATCTTGGTGTTCTAATTTTCATAAATAGAATCATAATAGCAATTACATACTTGCCATGCCACATAAAATTTTAGGAGCCCTATTATCAATAATTGGTAGTCCATGTAGGCATACCTACCCAACCTAGATGATCAAATAGGACCAACCCTAGTTCCTATACTTAGAGGCAACAACTTTAAATATCCATATTTATCATCACAATAATGTGATGAACCTTAGGAGCAATCATACCAAATCTTGAGCATTCCATAACCATACTCCACTAAACCTTATCAGTGTTGGATACTTATCCACCATCCTATTTAGGAGCCAAATATTCCTTACTTAATAGAACCAATAGTAAAACCTAAACCACCTCAACCCTAATTGATATACTTCTTATTAATTAAGAAGTATGTTCTTCAAAAGTTATTCTTTTAAAGAAAATAAGGAATCATCATCAACCCTCCCTTATAGGAAATATAAACCCTAGCTAGCCATCACCAATAAGATGAAACAGTCCTGATAGCAACCTTGTATGAATAATTGCTTAGGATACCTAGGCTTAAATCAACCTTACCAACCCTAGGTGTTGATGAATCCAACATTGTTGGGATACATCTAATACTTACTCCAGAAATTAAATGAAACCATAGTCAAACATAGAACCCCATCAACCTAATTACCATACTTGTTCTTTATCAAAGTACATGTTCTACCAAAGTTATTATTTTAAAGTATATGAGAATTAATCATTAACCATGCCATATAGTACTAAAACTGACCACTGTTCTTTACTTGTTAACATTATGCCAATTATCGTTCTTTGTGTGCTCAATTGATTATTATGCTTTATTATCTACCTGTTTATAGTACCAAGTAAATCACACCTGAATAAGAACCTTGTTTGTAAATCACTCTAAAAGTGAAACACACCCTGAACTAGTCATTACCATTCACTAATCCTAAATCATCGGGGTTAGGTCACGCTTAGAGCGATTGCATCTCATACTTATGCATTATTGCATCCTTGCCAATCTTTTAAACATCGTCCTTACCGGACGATGATGCTATTTCAGAATTTGGAGTTATTGCGTATCGAAGACCTTGTCTGCATAATCTTGCAGTCAAGAAAGGCAAGTTCATCACTTGCTCATGTCATTTGAGTATTTCTATCAAATTAATTGCAAAGTATTATGGTTATCACTATTGCATAAAAATCAAAACCACTACTTTCATAACTATGAATATGACTATGTGGTGGGCAATGGAACCATGGTTTGTGTTGATATGGTGGAGGTTCCATTGCACGGGCTTATATCCATCTAGGATTAAACAACAAATGTCGCCAAGTGATTCTTGTGCCGTAATACCCGTGTTAACCATAAGATCCGGAGTGGGACGGAGTAGTCAAAAGTGTTTCCACCTCTCGTTCATCAACGGATGCGCTTTACCGTAGACACTTGTATCCGTCGGGGCAAGCGGTTGGCTGGGGAAGCCTTAAGTCCCCACGGCATAGTCCGTAGACACTTGTCGCTCGAAGTGCAAGCGGTTGGCCGGGGAAGCCTTAAGTCCCCACGGTATTGCGGTCTATGATGGGTTGCAGCTACCGGCGAAGGAGTTTGGTTCGATCCCAAACTGTCGTCGTGGTCGGGGTCCACCCGTGAGTGGGAATAATGGGACCGGGGAGGACCCAGGGTCGGGGCATGCAACAAAGGGTGGGTGTTCGAGGTAACGGAGGAACATACAATATGATCAAGGAGAGTGAAAGCTCTAAGCTTGGGGATGCCCCGGTGGTTCACCCCTGCATATTTGAAGAAGACTCAAGCGTCTAAGCTTGGGGATGACCAAGGCATCCCCTTCTTCATCGACAACATTATCAGGTTCCTCTAGTGAAACTATATTTTTATTCCATCACATCTTATGTGCTTTGCTTGGAGCGTCGGTTTGTTTTTGTTTTTGTTTTGTTTGAATAAAATGGATCCTAGCATTCATTGTGTGGGAGAGAGACACGCTCCGCTCGTTGCATATGGACAAATATGTCCTTAGGCTTTACTCATAGTATTCATGGCGAAGGTTGAATCTTCTTCGTTAAATTGTTATATGGTTGGAAACGGGAAATGCTACATGTAGTAATTGGTAAAATGTCTTGGATAATTTGATACTTGGCAATTGTTGTGCTCATTTTTAAGCTCTTGCATCATATACTTTGCACCTATTAATGAAGAAATACACAGAGCTTGCTAAAATTTGGTTTGCATAATTGGTCTCTCTAAAGTCTAGATAATTTCTAGTAAGGATTGAACAACAAGGAAGACAGTGTAGAGTCTTAATTATAATGTTTACAATATGTCTTTTATGTGAGTTTTGCTGCACCGGTTCATCCTTGTGTTTGTTTCAAATAACCTTGCTAGCCTAAACCTTGTATCGAGAGGGAATACTTCTCATGCATCCAAAATCCTTGAGCCAACCACTATGCCATTTGTGTCCACCATACCTACCTACTACATGGTATTTCTCCGCCATTCCAAAGTAAATTGCTTGAGTGCTACCTTTAAATTTCTATCCTCTACCTTTGCAATATATAGCTCATGGGACAAATAGCCTAAAAACTATTGTGGTATTGAATATGTACTTATGCACTTTATCTCTTATTAAGTTGCTTGTTGTGCGATTACCATGTTCCTGAGGACGCCATCAACTACTCTTTGTTGAATATCATGTGAGTTGCTATGCATGTCCGTCTTGTCTGAAGTAAGGGAGATTTACCACTTATTTAATGGTTAGAGCATGCATAATGTTAGAGAAGAACATTGGGCCGCTAATTAAAGCCATGAATCATGGTGGAAGTTTCAGTTTTGGACAAATATCCTCAATCTCATATGAGAACATTAATTGTTGCTACATGCTTATGCATTAAAGAGGAGTCCATTATATGTTGTCTATGTTGTCCCGGTATGGATGTCTAAGTTGAGAATAATCAAAAGCGAGAAATCCAATGCGAGCTTTCTCCTTAGACCTTTGTACAGGCGGCATAGAGGTACCCCTTTGTGACACTTGGTTGAAACATATGTATTGCGATGATAAACCCGGTAATCCGAGCTAATTAGGACAAGGTGCGGGCACTATTAGTATACTATGCATGAGGCTTGCAACTTGTAAGATATAATTTACATGATACATATGCTTTATTACTACCGTTGACAAAATTGTTTCTTGTTTTCAAAACCAAAGCTCTAGCACAAATATAGCAATCAATGCTTCCCTCTGTGAAGGGCCCTTCTTTTACTTTATGTTGAGTCAGTTCACCTATTTCTCTCCACCTCAAGAAGCAAACACTTGTGTGAACTGTGCATTGATTCCTACATACTTGCATATTGCACTTGTTATATTACTTTACATTGACAAATATCCATGAGATACACATGTTATAAGTTGAAAGCAACCACTGAAACTTAATCTTCCTTTGTGTTGCTTCAATACCTTTACTTTGATTTATTGCTTTATGAGTTAACTCTTATGCAAGACTTATTGATGCTTGTCTTGAAAGTACTATTCATGAAAAGTCTTTGCTTTATGATTCATTTGTTTACTCATGTCATTACCATTGTTTTGATCGCTGCATTCATTACATATGCTTACAATAGTATGATCGACATTATGATGGCATGTCACTCCACAAATTATCTTTGTTATCGTTTACCTGCTCGGGACGAGTAGGAACTAAGCTTGGGGATGCTGATACGTCTCCGACGTATCGATAATTTCTTATGTTCCATGCCACATTATTGATGATACCTACATGTTTTATGCATACTTTATGTCATATTTATGCATTTTCCGGCACTAACCTATTAACGAGATGCCGAAGAGCCGGTTGTTGTTTTCTCGCTGTTTTTGGTTTCGAAATCATAGTAAGGAAATATTCTCGGAATTGGACGAAATCAACGCCCAGGGGCCTATTTTGCCACGAAGCTTCCAGAAGACCGAAGAGGAGACGAAGTGGGGCCACGGGGCACCGCCACACTAGGGCGGCGCGGCCCAGGGGGGCCCGTGCGGCCCTAGCGTGTGGGGCCCCCGTGACGCCTCCTGACCTGCCCTTCCGCCTACTTATAGCCTTCGTCGCGAAACCCCCGCACCGAGAGCCACGATACGGAAAACCTTCCGGAGACGCCGCCGCCGCCAATCCCATCTCGGGGGATTCGGGAGATCGCCTCCGGCACCGTGCCGGAGAGGGAATCATCTTCCGGAGGACTCTTCACCGCCATGGTCGCCTCCGGAGTGATGAGTGAGTAGTTCACCCCTGGACTATGGGTCCATAGCAGTAGCTAGATGGTCGTCTTCTCCTAATTATGCTTCATTGTCGGGTCTTGTGAGCTGCCTAACATGATCAAGATCATCTATCTGTAATGCTACATGTTGTGTTTGTTGGGATCCGATGGATAGAGAATACTATGTTATGTTGATTATCAATTTATTATCTGTGTGTTGTTTATGATCTTGCATGCTCTCCGTTATTAGTAGAGGCTCTGGCCAAGTTTTTACTCTTAACTCCAAGAGGGAGTATTTATGCTCGATAGTGGGTTCATGCCTCCATTAAATCCGGGACGAAGTGACGAAAGTTCTAAGGTTGTGGATGTGTCGTTGCCACTAGGGATAAAACATCGATGCTATGTCCGAGGATGTAGTTGTTGATTACATTACGCACCATACTTAATGCAATTGTCTCGTTGTTTGCAACTTAATACTCGGAAGGGCTTCGGATGATAACTCGAAGGTGGACTTTTTAGGCATAGATGCATGCTGGATAGCGGTCTATGTACTTTGTCGTAATGCCCAATTAAATCTCACTATACTCATCATATCATGTATGTGCATGGTCATGCCCTCTCTATTTGTCAATTGCCCAACCGTAATTTGTTCACCCAACATGCTATTTATCTTATGGGAGAGACACCTCTAGTGAACTGTGGACCCCGGTCCATTCTTTTAATCGAATACAATCTACTCGCAATACTTGTTCTACTCGTTTTCTCGCAAACATCATCATCCACACTATACATCTAATCCTTTGTTACAGCAAGCCGGTGAGATTGACAACCTCGTCTGTTACGTTGGGGCAAAGTACTTTGGTTGTGTTGTGCAGGTTCCACGTTGGCGCCGGAATCCCCGGTGTTGCGCCGCACTACATCTCGCCGCCATCAACCTTCAACGTGCTTCTTGACTCCTACTGGTTCGATAAACCTTGGTTTCTAACTGAGGGAAACTTACTGCTGTACGCATCACACCTTCCACTTGGGGTTCCCAACGGTCGCGTGCTGTACGCGTGTCAGGCCCCACACCACCTGGCGGTGCGCCCAGCTATGGGGTGGGCACCCCCTCGTCCCGCCCTTTCGCCTATATATTCCTCGCGACGCGAAAACCCTACAACAATCGATGAAACTCCAGAAAGACTCCAGGGGCGCCGCCGCCATCGCGAAACTCCGTTTGGGGGGGCAGAATCTCTGTTCTAGCACGCCGCCGGGACGGGGAAGTGCCCCCGGATGCCATCTCCATCGACGCCATCGCCTCCATCATGCTTCGTGAGTAGTTCCCCTATGGACTACGGGTTCTAGCAGTAGCTAGTTGGTACTATCTCTCCCATATACTTCAATACAATGATCTCATGAGCTGCCTTACATGATTGAGATCCATCTGATGTAATCGGTGTTGTGTTTGTTGGGATCAGATGAATTGTTACATTATGATCAGTCTATCTATATAAGTTTGTGAAGTTATTGTTGCTGCAATCTTGTTGTGGTTAATGCTTGTCGCTAGTGCACGAGTGGCATGATCTTAGATTTAAGCTCTATAATTATTGCTTAGATTGTATCTACAAGTTGTTTGCACATGTCTATGTCCGGAACTCCAAGGCCCCGAGTGACAAAGAATCGGGATAACTGGAGGGGAAGGCTTAGGTATGAGGATCACATGTTTTCACCAAGTGTTAATGCTTTGCTCCGGTGCTCTATTAAAAGGAGTACCTTAATTACTAGTAGATTCCCTTGAGGCCCGGCTGCCACCGGCTGGTAGGACAAAAGATGTTATGCAAGTTTCTCATTGCGAGCACGTATGACTATATATGGAAAACATGCCTACATGATTAATAATCTTGATGTTCTGTCTTAATGCTATTTCAATCCTATCAATTGCCCAACTGTAATTTGTTCACCCAACACCTGTCACTTGTTATTGGAGAGTTACCACTAGTGTAGATAGCTGGGAACCCTGGTCCATCTCTCATCATCATATACTCGTTTTATATGTCATTGGAAGTAGTATCAACTATTTTCTCGGTGCCATTGCCTCTCGTGTTACTCGCTATCGCTCGCCGTGTTACTGTTACTATTGCTCTCATATTACCGCTGCTTTCACATCACCCCTGTTACTAGTGCTTTTCCAGGTGCAGCTGAATTGACAACTCAGTTGTTAAGGCTTATAAGTATTCTTTACCTCCCCTTGTGTCGAATCAATAAATTTGGGCTTTACTTCTCTCGAAAACTGTTGTGAACCCCTATACTTTTGGGTTATCAAATACCAAGAGGAAGAAGGCTTCTACCAAGAAGAGGAGGAGGAGAACTTTGATCACTACCCCACTCAAGGCAAGCTAATATTCTTGCAAGTGCAAAGCCCTTTGGGGCAAGGCACCAGTAGTCTTACCTTACTTACAATGATCCCATCGCAAGTTTTTACCTTACCAGTTTTGACTTGGTTTACTAAGAAGTTACTTTTGTAGTTAACTTTGGTCTAAGTTTAGAGTGATACTAGAGTAGCAAAGTTATCCTCAAGATGGCCAAGCAAGATAGCACCACTCATGATTAATGCTAGTGCTAATAACTAAAATTGACTACTCTAGATGGGAACATGTGACTTGAAATGAACTTGAAAACGTTGGAATGATGAGTCATTCCATTGAAAGATCTTTTGAAGGTGAATATGACTTGAATGACCTGGTGAATTTTGATTAAAATTGATATTGGTTTGGATGCGATACCTTTCCAATTTTTGAGTACCCCCACAATACCTGATTATGGGTAGGGTTTAATTGGAAATTTATACATCTTAGTATGGGTTCCCTCTAAACAAGCATCATAGGGGTTATGCCGAGGCTGCCTCCGTTGTATGAGAAATGATGTGAAATGAGGTGAATTGTACGGCCAAGCCATGTGCAGTTCCCATGTTGACAGTTGGTCTTCACTGGGAGGCCAAGCTCATGGGGAGAGGTGCCTATACTAGGGTTTGTAAGTGAAAGGTTATGGTTGATGATCCGCGTACTGAGTTACGATGATTCGTGGTTATCCCGACGGATGAAATCAAATGTTGTGGCACAAGTGTGCAACCTCTGTAGAGTGTAAACCTATTCGAATAGCCGTGTCCACGGTTACAGACGGTTGGAAAGGCCATACTGTTGCCGGTGTCAGATATTTCTTGAAAATGTTGATGAAGTGAATGGTGAATTGAACTGAATTGTTTTGAATCACAACTGAGTTGTGGGAATGACACTAATGTTCCCACTTGAGTTAGTTGGCACATAAAGAGTCTTTTATTCAAATACTTGTGAACTAAAATTGGCTTTATGCAAAATAAACTAGAGCTTAGCACCCCCTTACTAGAATTGATAGTACTTACACTAGTATTAGTTTGCGAGTACTTAAAGTACTCACGGCTGTGTCCCTGGCTATTCAAATGGCCAGAATATGAAGATGAACAGAACTAGCAAGGTGACGACCAGCAGGATGCCTACGACAACTAGGAATCTTCTAACGTCAGACGTTGGCCTGTGGATTAGATAGTCCACTTCCGTTACGCTTCCGCCATGTAATATGTTCGTTGATCATTAGATCAACTATTTGTGTAATATTGGATCATGTGATCTCTATTTGTAAGACGACCATGGTATGTAATGAATGATGACTTATGATATTCAACTGTTATGTCTCGCAACAACAATATTCCTGGGATTGCGATGTATGGCATAACAGGCATCTGGACTTAAAAATTCGGGTGTTAACAAGTTGGTATCAGAGCCATTGTTTGACCTTAGAAGACCCTAGTTAGAATGGACGTCTGAAAAACTTAGTTTCAAAACCAAAGAAGTGAATATTTGTGAAAACTTATTCTCACTCTTATCCTTGAGATCTTTTTCAAAATGAGAAATCTATGCTCTACTTTTCCTTGCAAGCCTACATAAAATTTTGCACACTTGACTACTTCTTTAACTCACATATCCTAATTGCTCACAGATGGAGTACACCTGCAAGTCCTATCAGCTCGGCCACGGAGGAAACCTGATGTTCGAGAAGGATTTGACGCAACTAGAATATCTAAGACGCCCGTACCCTGAGTTCTTCGGAATACCCCTCAATAATCACTCCGGAGGACTACCTCGGTGGGAAGTTACTGCAGATCTGCGAAGAAGGTTTGGAGCCCCAATCTGGGAAACCATATGGTTTTCTGTAACGGGAAATACTTGGAAAGAAGGACTAGTCAAAGCTATGCAAGAAGCAATTGCCCGTCTGTGTGGACAAAATGAGAACAAGATCAAGTACACTCGCTTCATCTACTACACAAGACATGACCCCATGGGAAGACCGATGACAATGCCCCCGCACACAGAGATGAACCACTATGTAGCACACCTGGACTTCATGCTGTACAAAACCGGCAAGGAGTTGGACAACGCCCTCGCCTTTCGCCAAGCACATTACCCCTGAAGACGAAGAATCCACCCTGAAGAGTAGTATCACTAAAAGCACTTGAGTTGGTGTGAGTTGTATCAGGATCCCCTTGTATCGTAGAGCGAATGAATGGTTCTTCAAACCAACGGTGTGTTAGATGTGTAATGTGTGATGTTTGGTATGAATGAAAAAGTGTTGTTGATTTTACCCCCACAACACTACTCAAGTTTTCAAGTTGTGAACTTTTGAAACTTCTTAAACTTTAAACCAAACAAACCCTAGAAATTTCCCTCTTATCTTAGCATCTACCTCAATGTTCAGATGGCCCCACCAACCCGCAGCACCAACCAAGATGCCATGATGCAGATGCTAGAGATGATGATGGCAGACCAAGAAGCCGAGAGAGCTGAACGCCAAGCCAACATTGTTGCCCTGCAGCAGATCGCTTAGAACAACAACAGCCATGGAAACCACGACCACCCTGGGTCGAAGCTGAAGAACTTTCAGAACACCAACCCACCTATTTTCAGCAAGACCGAAGAGCCCCTCGATGCTGATGACTGGCTCCAGACAATGGAGAACAACCTGGAAGTTGCGGGAGTTGAAGCCGCAGAGAAAGTGTTGTTCGCCACCCACTACCTGTCAGGACCTGCAAGAGCCTGGTGGACAAGTGCCCGCGCAATGAATGCGGGACAGATGATGACCTGGGAAGACTTCAAGCTGAAGTTTAGCAAGTACCATGTGCCCCAAGGACTGATCAAGAAGATGAGAGACGAGTTCCGCGAACTCAAACAAGGCAGGATGTCCGTGGTAGAATACCGCGACAGATTCCTTACTCTATCAAGGTACGCCCCGGACGAAACCGACACCAATGAGAAGTGGAAGGAGAGATTTCTGAACGGACTGCATGATGAGATACAGACTGTACTGATCAACATTCCCTTTGCTGACCTAGAAGCCCTGGTGGACTCCGCCATCCAGATGGAAGGGAAGCTTCACCAAGCCAACGAGAACCGCAAGCGCTGGATGATGAACCAACATGGGTCCAGCAATTCCCAAAAGTACCGCAACAACTCATCTGGAGGGTTCACCCCAAGAAACAACAGGCCACCTGGTTAGAATTACCGTCCAAACTACACCAACAACCATGGAGCACCCTCGAAGCCCGGAGGCAACAACAACAACAATCACACCAACAACACCAACCCCAACAGCAACAACAACCATGGGAACAACAACAACACCAACACTGGTCCAAGGACTGGAAGCAATGCCATCCCCGTCACCCCCAAGGACAAGTCCACCATAACTTGTTACGAATGTGGAATTGTGGACACTACTCCAATGAGTGCCCCAAAAGGTTAGATAAGCTTGCTGCCAATACCGCAGCATCTGCTCAGAACCAGCGCCGCTTTGCCGCAAGAAGGAACCAGAACAACAACAACGGCCGCCTCTACAACATGACTGCAACAGAAGCCCAAGAAGTACCTCAGGCCATGCCAAGTATGTTTTCCTGTTAATCCAATTGCTCAATCTCTCTTAGGAACCTAACTTTTCTTAAAATCTCGGGATGAGATTTGTTTAAGGGGGAAGGGTTTGTAACATCCCAAATTTTAAAACAAAGAGAAAATGAAATTCCCTTTTTAAAAAATGAGAACCAACAAAAACTTTTCTTACATAGGGTACTATGCATAGTGCTCATACCTAATGCTTGTGTATCTCCATGATTGTTTGTTTGTTACCTTGAACATATTTCCAAAAACCTAAAACCCTAACCCTCTCAAAACCAAGTGGATCAAATATGTGAAACCAAAATAAAATCGAAAGACATATGTGGGCATATAGCCCTAATATGTAAATATTGACCCCTACCCTTCTTACTTTTCTAAATAGGGGTGAACCATTGTAAACCCCACTAAACCCTAAACCTCATCCCTCTTATCACATCCATTTGCAAGCAAAATAAAAAAGAAAGGATGTTAAATAAGAAAAAAGGCCTAGGGAAGCCTATGGCTATTTTTGCAAATGCTAAACTTTGCTTTGTCTACCTTGTGTAGATGAATTGAAATACCTCAACCAACTTAACCTAGTACTTACCCACCAATCCAAGTGAGAAACAAAAATAAAATAAACATATGCATAGAGGCATATGTGGCACTTAGCTATAATATCAATTCTTGACCTATGCACCCACACTTTCCCAAAATGGTTTTAACCCTTTACCCAACTCAATCTAACACTAAATAAACCTTATACATGCTTAAGTGAAGCAAGAAAAGAATAAAAGTTAGAAAATCACAAAACCCTCACATATGGTTTATGCCCTTTTTGCAAATCTTTGACCTAGACCAATTTGGCTTTCACCATCAGTTGTATTATGTGACTAAACACTTATTACCACTTTTGGAATCAAAGAAACTCAAATCAAATCAAATTTGAACTCAATTTGTGATCACATGCAATGATGGTCAAATCTGCCATTTGCAATCTGGTCACTACTTTGAGCCCCTGTATTTCAAGATTTTCAAACCAAACAAATCCAATTCTTTGCACCTCATACAAGTACACATGAAGGTGAACAACTTTTGTAAATACCACCATATCAAATTCATCTTGGATCAAAAACTATGCTCATGCAAAGTTGAGACTTTTTAACAACTTCAACAATCTCACACTTTGCCAAATTTGCATTTCTTTTATTTTTGCAAGGCCACCACCACCATTGTGTGTCTCTGGTCATTTTCAACTCATCCAAACAACCCAATTTCAAATTTTGGAAGTATATGACATAGAACCAATTTGACAAAAGTTTGGAAATTCAAATAGGCACATATCTCAAAATCACTATTCCAAATAGTATGGACCAACCCTAGTGCACCACCTTGCCTCTACATGCTCCCTGGTCCCCTCTACATCCAACCTTGGCACAGCAACCCTAAGAACTAGCCAAACCTGGCCATAGCCATGCCATGCCGGCCACCTTGCATGTGCACATGCTTCTCTCCCTCTCTCTCAACCCTAGCACCTGCCACCATGTCCCCCTGCTCCCTCACACCCTACTGAGCATGCCTACCTCAGCCCTGGCCAGTGAACGACCTGCCAGCGCCGGGAACGGGACGCGCCCACGACGTCCAGGACGCGATAGGGTGCGCATCGGCACGCCCTGGACGCCATAGAGCGGCGACGCGTGCCGTCGACCCGGGGCCCCTCTCGCCCTCTCCCTTCACCAGCGAGCTCCACTGGACGACCGCCGCCCGCCAGACAAGCTCCCCTGCCCCCGCGCGCGCTGTCGCTGGCGAAAACATCGCCGCCCTTCCGCCACTGCCTCGCACGCGCCCGACATGATTAGACGCCGCCTAGCTTCGCCAGCATGCTCCCCAGAACCACCTGGAGACCAGGACTCTGCTGCGCACGTCGCCTTGCCCTTTGGCGCCCTGGAACGCCATCGCCTCCGTCGACCTTGTCGCAGACCCACGGCCACCTCGAGCTCCTATAAAAGGAGAGCTCCTCCTCCTCCATCGCTCACACCAGTCGCCTTCCCTCCTTCCTCTCGCTCGCCAATACCCCTTCCCCTCCTCGATTTGGCCCTCCATCGCCGGAATTGCGCCGGAGTAGCCCGCCAGTACCCTGCAAGATTGTCGACGAATTAGTCCATTCCCGGAGCTCCCACGACCACCGTTGAGCTCGCCGTCGTCGACAACGACCAGCTGCATCAATGCTGCCGCTCGCCGGAGTCCCTGCTCGCCGTCGACCCCGTAGCCTCGCCGTGCCCGTAAGCCCTTCTCGTCTGAGAAGACGACGATCGTGCGCCGCACCATCGCGTTTTAATCCAATGGCCCGCCTCCTGCCGTACCGCTTCGCATTTTAAATCCCACTGACATGTGGAGCCCCTTGTCAGGCGGCCCGTTGCGCACTGCAGCGTAGCTGGGCCGGCCCGTTAGGCTTTTCCCGCTCAAGCCCAAAACATTTGAATTCAAATTTTGGAATTCAATGATTTTTCCTTGCAGATGCTTTTTCAAAATCAAATAGAATCAAATCTACCCAACCCAATTTGATGAACTTTATATTGTTGGAAAGCTTATGCAAAGCTCTATCTAACCACACTGGTTTCACACTAAAATGTTTTGTAGAATTAATGTGATAAAAAGAACAAGGCAGAGACTTTTTCAACTTCAAATAATTATTAAAATTCAAACAAAAGTGATATTAAGTTGATTTCAATTCTCATAGCTCACATTTCACTTACACTAATTGTTTTACGTAAAAATATGGTATGGTTACTTTGAGTGATAATGACCCAAAGTAAATAAAGGACTATATGGCTATTGTAGTCAAGTGATATTGTTCAAAACTATTATGTAAATCATATGAAGTGTTTTGCTTCATTTAAATCTTATCTCAAGTACTTTCATATGAAGTTGTGACCCTGGTCTGAATACTCTCACATGAAATTACTTGGTGATATTAAATCATAATTGGTATTGTTAAATGGTATGAGGTATTCTACCTCATTTAAATCATTTTCCCAATGATGATGAATGGTTGACTTAGGTCAACATGATCTCATGCATGATTGTTTGAGAAAATTAAATCTTAATAAGATTCAATGAGAGGAAATTATTTCCTCAAATAACTAAATGGAAACTATCATTTACATATGTAATGAGAGGAAATTATTTTTCTTAAAGAAAGAAAATCAAATGCAACTAATATGTTATGTGTGCCGTGATATTAGAATAGTTTGTGTGAAGCTATGGTGTGCTTAGTGTAGCTCTTGAACCTTGTTGGGTGATTGTATCTCGTATTCGTTTTTAGACGCTAGTACCGGAGAATACCAAGAGGAAGAAGGCTTCTACCAAGAAGAGGAGGAGGAGAACTTTGATCACTACCCCACTCAAGGCAAGCTAATATTCTTGCAAGTGCAAAGCCCTTTGGGGCAAGGCACTAGTAGTCTTACCTTACTTACAATGATCCCATCCCAAGTTTTTACCGTACCAGTTTTGGCTTGGTTTACTAAGAAGTTACTTTTATAGTTGACTTTGGTCTAAGTTTAGAGTGATACTAGAGTAGCAAAGTTAGCCTCAAGATGGCCAAGCAAGATAGCACCCCTCATGATTAATGCTAGTGCTAATAACTAAAATTGACTACTCTAGATGGGAACATGTGACTTCAAATGAATTTGAAAACTTTGGAATGATGAGTCATTCCATTGAAAGGTCTTTTGAAGGTGCATATGACTTGAATGACCTGGTGAATTTCGATTAAAACTGATATTGGTTTGGATGCGATACCTTTCCAATTTTTGAGTACCCCCACAATACCTGATTATGGGTAGGGCTTAATTGGAAATTTATACATCTTAGTATGGGTTCCCTCTAAACAAGCATCATAGGGGTTATGCCGAGGCTGCCTCCGTTGTATGAGAAATGATGTGAAATGAGGTGAATTGTACGGCCAAGCCCTGTGCAGTTTCCAAGTTGACAGTTGGTCTTCACTGGGAGGCCAAGCTCATGGGGAGAGGTGTCTATACTAGGGTTTGTAAGTGAAAGGTTATGGTTGATGATCCGCGTACTGAGTTACGATGATTCGGGGTTATCCCGACGGATGAAATCAAATGTTGTGGCACAAGTGTGCAACCTCTACAGAGTGTAAACTTATTCGAATAGCCGTGTCCACGGTTACAGACGGTTGGAAAGGCCATACTGTTGCCGGTGTCAGATATTTCTTGAAAATGTTGATGAAGTGAATGGTGAATTGAACTGAATTGTTTTGAATCACAACTGAGTTGTGGGAATGACACTAATGTTCCCACTTGAGTTAGTTAGCACATAAAGAGTCTTTTATTCAAATACTTGTGAACTAAAATTGGCTTTATGCAAAATAAACTAGAGCTTAGCACCCCCTTACTAGAATTGATAGTACTTACACTAGTATTAGTTTGCGAGTACTTAAAGTACTCACGGCTGTGTCCCTGGCTATTCAAATGGCCAGAATATGAAGATCAACAGAACTACCAAGGTGACGACCAGCAGGACGCCTACGACAACTACGAATCTTCTAACGTCAGACGTTGGCCTGTGGATTAGATAGTCCACTTCCGTTACGCTTCCGCCATATAATATGTTCGTTGATCATTAGATCAACTATTTGTGTAATATTGGATCATGTGATCTCTATTTGTAAGACGACTATGGTATGTAATGAATGATGACTTATGATATTCAACTGTTATGTCTCGCAACAACAATATTCCTGGGATTGCGATGTATTACATAACAGGCATCTGGACTTAAAAATCCGGGTGTTGACATACACCGTGTGGGAGGTTGGTGGAGATGGACGGAGCCGGATAGGAGGAGGGTGGCATCAGCGCAGGCCATAGAAAGAAGGAGCCGAGGAGAAGGCAGGCAGCATCAGCAGGGGACGGAGAAGGACGGAGCCGGTGAGGAGGCGGACAACATCGACGAAGGCCTGAGGTGTGCCTACGCTAACCCTAGCCCCTAGCGCCGCCGCGATGCGTGTTAGAGTGAGAGAAGGGAGAGAGAACGGGAAACACGCGAGAGGAGAGACGGGGTAGTTTTGTTTTGGCTTCTCAGGCCCACCTGGGAGCGATAGGGACGAACTCAAGGCCTGAGAAGGTAGCGATTGCAACAAGATTACTTGTTGTTAGTAATTTTATTTTATTAATAACTTGGTCATGTCCCCTCTAATCTGCAAGCGGAAAAGAACAGCTTGTGTTTTGCAAGTGTATGAACGAAGCTCCTAGCAAAAGACAATATAAATGATATTGTTATTGAACATGACATTTGTTGAACGCAACTCCATATTTGTAGCAAACCTGTAAAACACAAAGGAATAATATTAAACCGCAAAAGATGTTGGGCCTCAAAAGGAGGAAAAATATCAGTACAAACCTGAAGAAAGGAATTTAGGAGAACTATAAGATTGACACGCAGGTTAAGCGCTTAACAAATCTATACATGCTACAAAATAGACACTCGAATCGACATCCTACGAACTATTGTTGTTGGAATTAATGTGATGGCATCGTGTTTTCTTGCCGCCCATTGTCCTCTCCATTTTAATGAACTGTTCAGATTAATTTCAAGAGTGTAGTCAACATCAAATGTTCAACACTGCTTCCAGATGAGCCACATCTTACTCAATGACTAACCACCTCGAGATCCCTAATCGCACCTCATCGATAAGATTGCTCGGTGCCATGCATTGATGTTGCATAATTGTTGTGTGACCCCTGAAGTTGGGACGACATCGACTCCATCTCCTTCTCCGCTTGCTTTCTCAACCACTTACGGTGTGTCCACTACAACGAATAGAGATGTGGCATTTGTAATTAGAGCAACAAAGACATTTTTTTTGAACTGGAACACACGATTCCATTAGGTACTAGGCACAGCAAATACGCTGGCCACGGAGACAAGTACATCGTTCGATAGCGATTCCGGCCACAAAGTTAAAATGTCTTGCCGGCTCGCACCGTAAACAGCTAGCTCATGAGCTATTTTATTACAAGTACGTGGTGCGAATGTAAACTCAAAAGAGTTGAAAGAAAGCTCCATATAGAGGCGAAGATCTCTGTAGATAATTCCTTCAGGTGCTCTGTCAAATTCAGTACTCTGCATTGCCCTTACCAGATTCTGGGAGTCTGATTCAATAAGAACATGTGTCATTCCCCACTTAGAAGCTGCGTGTGCTGCCTCTTCGCATGCTCGAGCCTCTGCTTGTGCTGCGCTCGCGATGTAGGAAAGTTTGCCAGCTCCTGATCCGCGTACTTGGCCATGGTTATCCCTGACAATAAAACCCCATCCTCCTTCTTTTGTCTCAGGTCTGTAGGCTCCATCGATGTTGATTTTCAAGACATTTTCTCTGGGAGGCCGCCACACTAATGTTGCATTTTCTGTTGGTGCTGCTTTTTGTACTCTGGAACAATATAGTTTTGATTCTCCCGCCCAAGAATGTACCTGTGATACAAGGTTGATTTTATCCCCAGCAAATTCCTTGGAGTTTATTTTATTGCTCTTGTTCCACCAACGCCAGAGCAGACATGCAATGAGGGAACTCACTTCTTCTTTTAGACTAAGGATGTGATGCACCACAGCTTTGGCATCAGGGCATGTACACAGTATCAGTCTTTCATCTTCCAGTTTCAGCTCTCTCCAAACATACTTCACTTCTTTGCACTTAAGGAAAAGATGTGCACCGTCCTCATCAAGCCTCATGCAGCACACGCACTTTGTGTCACACTTCATTCCTCTCCTTTTAATGTTCATCCTTAAAGGAAGGCTATTGTGAGCAAATCTCCACATGAACTGCTTTATTTTTGGAGGGCATGCAAGCTTCCAGATCTTTTCCCACTCTAATGTTTCAACGCCTTGGTTTGATGAAGATTGTTGTGAACCATCTCTCCCTTGCACATATAGTTTATATGCCGATTTGACTGAAAACAAACCCCTGGAATCATAATGCCATGCAAAGAAGTCCTCAAAATCATCTCGAATTGGAGTGGCTAGTATAGCATCAGCATCAATCTCCATGAAATTTTCACGGACCAACTGTTCATCCCATTGTCCTTTGAGGGGATTAATCAGCTCATTTACCATTGTGTATACACACTGTCCTCGTGGTGTGATAGGTTTTAGTGCATCATCTCGAGCTAGCCACGGATCAGACCAAATATTAACACTTGTCCCGTCACCAATGCGCCAAATTAAACCCTCTTTTAAAAGGCCAACTCCCTTCAAAATACTCCTGAAGGTATATGACATCCCATTCATCGCTTCTGCTTCTAGTATGGAGGAATTTGAGTAATATTTGGCCTTCAAGACTTGTGCGCACAAAGAGTCAGGTGCAATCAGCATTCGCCATGCTTGTTTCGCTAGCATAGCCAAATTGAAACATAAAGGTCTCTAAACCCCAAACCACCATCTCTCTTTGATCTAGTCATTTTCTCCCAACTCAGCCAATGCACTTTATTCTCTTTATCATTTTGCGCCCACCAAAATCTGCAGATCATGGCACTCGTCTCATCACACAAGGTTTTTGTGAGATCAAAGCAAGACATTGCAAAAGTGGGAATAGCTTGTGCACATGCTTTTATAAGTATGTCCTTCCCAGCCTTAGAAAGGAACCTCTCCTTCCAACCTTGTATCTTATTCCAAATTCGCTCTTTCAAATACTCAAAAGTCTATGTTCTGGACCTACTCACATACACCGGAAGGCCTAGATAATTTTCCGTTTTAGCTTCAGCTTTAATATGCAATTCATCAAGAACACCTTTCTTGCACCACTCTTTCGTGTTAGCACTGAACATGACAGAAGACTTATCGTAGTTGACAGTCTGTCCCGAACAACATTCATAAAGTTGTAGCAACTGTTGTAGAGATCTGGCACTTTGGCGTGACGCTTTCATAAGCACCAATGAGTCGTCTGCAAACAAAAGATGGTTGATACTTGGGGCAGCATGACAAATACGAATTCCTGGCAGTACTCCATCCACCTCTGCCTTGTTCAGTAGTACAGAGAATCCCTCAGCACAGAAATATGTATGGGGAGAGAGGGTCTCCCTGGCGTAGCCCTCGCTGCGGAGTGATCAGATCGGTACATTCTCCATGCACCTTGAACTGATATGTAACTGAGGTAACACAAAGCATAATTCTGTCGATCCACCGTTGGTCGAAGCCAAATCGTCTCATTATATTTTCTAGGAACGCCCACTCCACTCGGCCGTACGCCTTACTCATATCCAATTTGACAGCAGCAAAACCCTCCTTTCCATTTCTTTTGTTCTTCATATAATAAGTACATTCATAGGCGAGTAAGATATTATCTGTAATTAATCTCCCGGGACGAAAGCACTCTGGTTTGGAGATATGATCTCAGGTAGAATTTTTTCAGCCTATTTGCGAGGACCTTTGAAACCAGTTTGTACACCACGTTGCATAGACTGATAGGTCTCAGATCCTTCATACATTCTGGGTTCTTCGTCTTTGGTATGAGCACAACACATGTATCATTCCATCCCTCTGGCATAGGTCCACCGTTCAGTACATTAAGTACTTCGTCTGTAACTTCCTCTCCCACTAGTTCCCAACTTTTCTTATAAAAGATTGAGGGCATACAATCAATTCCCGGAGCCTTAAGATCACCAATACTATCCAAGGCCTCCTTGACCTCCTGTGCATTGAACTCCTTGCATAGCAACTCGTTCATAGCCGGTGTCACCCGTGGATCAATGTGATCCAAGAGTTCATCCACTCGTGTACCTGCATTGGAGGAAAAAAGATTTACAAAATAATTAGTCACCACATCTTTCATGGCCCCCTCATCCTCCACCACACTTCCATCTTCCCTTCTCAGTTTTTTATCCTATTAATTTTCCTCCTCTCCGAAGCAGCCGAGTGAAAATACTTTGTATTTCTATCTCCATTCTTCATCCACTGAACATGGGCCCTTTGTTTCCAATACAGCTCCTTTTGCTCTTCCAACCTGCTCAACTTAAAACGAAGAATTTCTTCTCTTCTTACTTGTTCTGGCCTGATACCCTTCTTTCTCCAAACCTCTAGCTCCTTTTTTATTTTGCTTATTCTCTTCTCCAGGTCTCCCAACTTATTTCGGTTCCAGTCCACAAGTTCTCCCAGGATCCCCTTCACCGCTCCCATCACACCTTTCTGATGCCCATACACCTCCATATCCCATGCATTTTCAACGATACTATCATATTCCTCCTCCGCTAACCACTTGGCTTCAAACCTCGACACCATTCCCCTAGTTGGGCTCCGTCGTGCTTTCTCCACCCCATGTGTATTTATAATGATGGGACGGTGGTCAGAATGTCTTGGATCACCATTCACAACTTTATACCCAGGGAAACGGTCACGCCATGATTGTGTCGCCACCGCACGATCGAGCTTTTCCCTTATGTACTTATTTGCATCATGGTTATTGTTCCTCCATGTGAAGGCATCACCGACAAATCCCAAATCATCCAACTCACACAACTCCAAAGTCTCCTTGAACCGGTCCATACATGCTTGTGGTCTTGGCACTCCCCCATCCTTCTCCCACGGATGAAGGATCTCATTGAAATCCCCTCCGTAAAGCCATGGTTTATTATTCTGGTGCCTCAAAGTGCGCATCAATCTCCATGTATTCTCCTTTCCATCTGTGCGTGGGTCACCGTATATTCCAGTGAAACGCCAAACAAAGCCATCCGGCTCAGTGATCTTCGTTTCGATATGATATCTCGACATGAAACCTATCACTTTCAGATTCACCTCTCGCTTCCAAAAAAGCACCAAACCTCCACTTCTCGCCTCACAATTGTTAACCATCATATGTGGCATCTCAAGCTTCCAACGAAACCACTCCAACTTATCTTGCTCCATTTTGTCTCAGACACAAACAAAACATCAGGGTCCTCCCTCTTCCGGAGATCCAGAAGACCATTAAAAGCCGGGCCGTTCCCCAACCCCCGGTCGTTCCAAATTGCTATGATCATTTCTGCTCGCGGAGCTGTTCCGATAGCCCCGCTTTTTCATTTTTGTTTGAAATGATCTCCTCCTGCACCACGTGAAGGCCCTCTTTTGGTTTTTTCGCCTTATTCAGCTCATCTAGGTCCATGTCATCTCCTTCTCTCTTCTGTCCAACTAACACCATCTCCCTCGCGGCTCCATTGCTGTCCTTTCGCTCTTGCCTTCTAAAGGTTTTGCTCGCTGGACGTTTTCCCTCTTGCTTCTTTCCACCACCTTCCTCCCTGCCTCCAAAATGGTTCTCCACCACCCCCCTTTCACCACCCTTTACATTACTTAGTTCTAGGTTTCCCGTAGATGATTTTTTTGTTTTTATCTATCACCATCACCTCAGTGCCCGCCTCTCCTTCCTTCTTTGATGCTACATCTCCGGCTCCCTTTCCCCTTTCAGCTTCTTTTTCTATAATGTCCATATCAGATTGTTTAGCCATTGTCTCCTCATTCTTTCCGCTCCCCTCTGCCAGCTTGAGTGGATTATCCCTTGTATGGTTGATGTCCTTCCTCCATGATGAGCCATCACTGCCCAGGCTACCAGATTTTCTACCACCACTTGACCATCCGATTGTCCTCCGGCCCCCTCCGTCATTCCAACCTCTTCTAGTATCCACGGATGGAAATTTCTTTGGTGGTAACCATCTCAACCATCTGCCAAACGGTGGTTCCTCCCCCTTTTTTAGTTTTGTTGTACACTCCCTATCCAGGTGTCCAATGATACCACACACATAGCAGAAATCTGGAATAAATTCGTATTTGAAAGGACACCATCTGGTTCTTCCACTCTAGTCCACATCGACCATGGTACCTCTCATTATAGGCTTTGTGATTGACATACGCACTTTAACTCGTAGGTACTTTCCCATCGCTAAGCCATTTTCCACTCCATCTACATCCATCCATTCTCCAATTTCTTCACCAATAATTTCTCCCGTTTCTCTACTCATCATACCCAAAGGATATTCTGACCCATATCGGAATCTTCTTGAAATCATACTCATCCGGATTTTTACTAGCCTGAAAATCCTCTACTACCAACAGCGAGTTATCGAACTTCCAGGGCCCCCCATCAACTGCCTTATTCTTTCCTGACGCCTGATTGAAGGTAATCAAAAAGGTATTATCTCCCATATGCTTGCATTCTATACCTTTCATCGGGCACCAAATCGGTCTCAGCGCAGCCTCCATTGCCTCGATAATTATTTTGAAACAACTGCTTGAGGGTTAATTCAGAAGGTTTTGATTCAAAGCAGACTCAAAAGGTTATGCGAAACTACCTCTATTGCATATGGTTTTGTTTGTTTGCATAGTTTGCTTGATATTTTCGACGGGAGTGGGTCATTGCGGTTGACTAGGGTAACGCAATCGACTATGTATTCTCAGTCGGGGCCAATATTTGGAAAAGCCTCCGTAACCTCTCACTCGTTCTTTGGCTTGTCTCTCTTCAACTTGCATCATCCTATCTTCCTGGTATCGCTTTAACTATCCTTATATGTCACCAGTGAGTGAGAACATGTGTCTTTCATGTACTTGATACTTGCTTTGGTTGTCCAAATTCAAATCTGGCGGTTACTAATGGTATCAAAACCACACAAGTTGATTCTAGGCCACGGCTAACAGACTGTGACAAACGATGAGTGTAATTTCGGATACCTCCTAATCCCCTTGAGCATCACTGATTGGTTGACATGTGAATGTGACCTTTAGCATCAAATATTGAATAGCGATTGATCCTCGTTTGCTATATGGTTAACTGAACAAATGCTAAGAAGTCTGAGAGCTTGATTGTTCATTTGATTCATGTTGGTCTCTTTATATAGGAATCTACCATGTATTTTTGCCAACGTGGACATGCACATGCCTCATGAATCGCCTCCTAAGCTAGTACCAAATTAATTTGGATGTGTGGTTGGTCATCATTGTTATTCATAGACATCTATGTTTCGTGCAAACTTACTTGTAGCTCACATGGATGTGCTTCATTCATTGCATTGTTTACGCATAGCTTTGAGCCAGGAGTTGCTTGTTTAACTCATACCAGTTTGGATGCCCTATTAGTTTCAGTTTGTGTACAAGTTTGGATCAATATATTCGATAGTGTCATATTCTAATGTAGTGTAGGGCATATCCACATCATTCTTGAGACATGCATGTCATACATGCTATTTATACACGGTAGGATATTATGGTTTTCTTATAGCGTGGATTCAGTTCTACATTGTCTAACATGAGGTTAAGAGGCTTATCCTAGTTTTGGATTAGTCCAGGAATCACAAATCACTTAATTCGGTAGAAACTTTTGACCACCAAGTATGATGTTGCTCAACTTTATGATTTCCAAATTATGATCTAGTATATCCGAAACTATGATACAATGAAAAATGCAAACAAACTTAGAAAATCATTGTCCTTTTCGGAGCGTACAAAATATTTACACATTTCGCATCTCCTTCAAGCAATCGTTTGACGAAATAATATCAAACAAGGCATGTTGTTAATATTAATGATATGAGTGAATTATAAATTGAGAGCCCGTGATCATGCAATGGAAATTCTTGGTTGTGAAGTTTGGTCAGTTGATTTGTATTCTTGTCAAATGCTTATCTTCCTATTGTTGCTGAAACAAAAGCCAAATTGTTCAAGTTGTGCTCCACCCCCCTGTCTATTCTCCCTGTCATATGGAGGTGCTAGTTCACTCGACCGCCCAGTTGTGCGTGTCCTCTCCGCCGGTGGATGGGGCGCGGACCCCTAAGGGGGTAGATCTCGGGGAGGCTGGGTGGGAGGGAGGCAGAGCGATGATGGAGAGGGGAATGGGGAAAGGTCGGTTTCTCTTTGGTGGAGTGAAAGGAGGCGCAATGGAGGCCGGTGGGGTGGTAAAAGAAGGAAAATCTAATTTGATTGGTGGGATTTTGCAAAACAGTCTTCGAAATGTTCTCATGCAGGGTGAGAAGATCCTTGGTGTGGCCCGTTCTGTTCAACTTTCTCCGGGTTTCTTCAGGGTTAAGCGATAGTTGCCTGCCTCGTTGGACTAGACCCAGTGTCGAGTCTTTCTATGGGATAATCTTAGTTATTACTCCCTTTACCATTTTCTCATAAGATCAGCTCCTCCAACGATAAGCTAGCTTGCACAAATTGGATCAAACTTAGGTCAAGACATCTAGAATGGACGCCACACGATATCACATGTGAGGGGCTTTTCTCTATTGCCATGTCACATGTGACGGCCAAAAATAAGACTATGACACATTGGACTATATATTACTAACAATATACGTGGCTAGCTATAATTTTTTTACAGTGAAAGGAAAAGAATATTCTAACTTTTTAAGTTAACTTATGTCAAGCTTTGACCTCCTATGAACTATTGTTGTTGGAATTAATATGATGGCATCATGTTTTCTTACCACCCATTGTCCTCTCCATTTTAATAAAGTGTGAAGAATTCCAGGAGTGTAGTCAAAAAATGTTCAACACTAGTTATGGATGAACCACATCTTTTTCAATGGCTAATCATCCCGTGAAGAACGATCACAAATGTATGGTATTGTCCCTCATCGACAAGATTGATCGATGCCTTGCATTGATATCACGTAAGGCGATGTACAATATGAAAGCGCTTGTATAGACACTTAAGAAGTAGAATAATTGAAAAGATACTAAGCATCTCGCTGAGAGTCTATCTCTACAATGCAGGCCTTAGTAAAACCATTTTACTAGTGTCCATGCTCTCCAATCATGCCCTGCAAGCGCCCATAAAATTATCTCGAGCGAGTAAATAAGGGCTTTTGAGATTTGAAGTCGGCGGTGTTCTTGGTTAGTCATGAGAGGTGTAGTTTGGTTGTTTACATGTACTTCAAAGCAGTATTTATAGTGTGACCGCTTGCAAGCACTTCGGAGAATTCGGGAGCGATGTACATTGATGGAAGGCCATGAATAAACACAATGAGATAAGAACTAAAAGCATCCAACTAGATCTACCATATTTGTTCTTGAGAGTTGATTTGGTTATCCAAATTTTGATTTGGCAATTTCTAGTGCAATCAGGACCACACGAACCGGTTGCCGGTCGCATCTCATAGTCTGTGATAAAGGTTGAGTGTTATTCCCGATACCTTCCATTCCCCTGAGGCTCACTGACTGGTTGTCATTTGAATGTGGCCTCTACCATATAATATTGACTAAGCAAAACAATCCTTAGTCACTATATGGTTGAATTAACTAATACTAGTAAGCCCGAAGAGCTCGATTGTTCATTTGAGATTCATGTGGCAAACCTACATATATATAGGTATCTATCATATACCGTTGTTGCCAACGTGAAACATGCACATGCCTCATTATTCACCTCCTTAGTTAGTACTCACTCCATCGTCATAAATTAAGGCCTATGGCTTTCTGAGATTTTTCTTTGACCTAAATTGTGAGCAACTATATCCATGGTTGTCACTATGGTGACACAGATTTCTACCGGACTGAAACTATATGTATTATCCCAATCCAGTGGTATCATTGTCACAGTGGGATATCATGCCTTGAATTGGTAGTATCACGATACATATACAACAAGTGATACCACACATCAGATAAAACAAATCAAAAAATTAGTTAACATGTTGACATCAATGAACCTTATAAAAAGGTAATCGCTTTAGTGGTTTCCAGTTGTGGACTAAATATGCTATTTGACACATCTCCATCCCTCTTGTGGTGTTGGGATGCATGCTCCAAGTTTAGAATATGATATACCACTCTCTTTCGAGAACAATATGACATGCCATAATGTTTTCCTAGAAAAATGTGCTAGGTAACTATTTTATTTAATACACAAATCGATTATGTTTTGGAACAAATAGAAATTTCATAGAATCGCGATACTACGATACGATACTGTTAATGGAAAAAAAGATACCACCTAGTATCTCGATATTGTGACTATATCTTGATTATAATACACGATATTAGATTTGTACTGAAAAACACTTAGTGATATCAATTTTCTATCAAATAATCATCAATATACATGGACTCATTTGGTGTAGTGAAAGGATGGGCAATGGAAGGTGGGGGTGGTAAAGGAAAAGAAAATTTAAATTTGGCTGGTGAGGTTTTGGGAGATGGTCTTCGGAATATTCTCCTCCATGGAGACCTTTTTCGTGCGATTGCATGCTTTGGTCAACTTTTTCACTGTTTATGTAGGGGTAAGTGATTCCTAGCTGCTTACTTCGTTGGATTGGACTGGGTCTTGAGTCTTCGTCTTTCTACGGCTAATTTGTTTATCCGTCATAGTATCATGATACCACGATACAATATTGTTAATGAAAAAAAGATACCACCTAGTATCTCGATACTAAAAACATTGACTATATCTTGATTATAATACACCATATTAGATTTGTATTGAAAAACACTTAGTGATATCAATTTTCTATGAAATAATCATCAATATACATAGACTAATTTGGTGTAGTGGGAGGAGGGGCCATGGAAGGTGGGGTTGGTAAAAGAAAAGAAATTCAAATTTGTATGGTGAGGTTTTGGGAGATGGTCCTCGGAATATTTTCCTCCATGGAGACCCTTTTGGTGTGATTGCATGTTTTGGTCAACTTTTTCAGTGTTTCTGTAGGGATAAGCGATTCCTAGATGCTTGCTTCGTTGGACTGGACTCGGTCTTGAGTCTTCGCCTTTCTATGGCTAATTTGTTTATCCGTCATAGTATTATGATACTACGATAAGATACTAGTATCTCGATACTAAAAACATTGACTATATCTTGATTATAATACACCATATTAGATTTGTATTGAGAAACACTTAGTGATATCAATTTTCTATCAAATAATCATCAATATACATAGACTAATTTGGTGTAGTGGAAGGAGGGGCAATGAAAGGTGGGGTTGGTAAAAGAAAAGAAAATTCAAATTTGCCTCGGAATGTTCTCCTCCATGAAGATCCTTTTGGTGTGATTGCCCGCCCTGTTCAACTTTTTCAGGTTTCTGTAGGGGTAAGCGATTCCTAGCTGCCTGCTTCGTTGGACTTGACTCAGTCTTGAGTCTTCGTCTTTCTACGGCTAATCTGTTTATCCCACTTTGCCATTTTTTCACAATATTTTCTACTCCGGCAGTAAATTAGTGCATAAACTAGACCAAGCTAGGTCAACACATCCAGAATGGACACCACAGATGTCACATATGAGGGGCTTTTGTTTTTCCATGTCACATGTGACAAGCTTAATTGCACAAAAATAAGAGTATGACACAATGGACTATATTAATAAAAATAAGAGGCTAGCTATTATTTTTAATCGTGAAAGGCAACACATATTCTAAATTTGTATGTTAAGTCAACTTTGACCTCCTATGGACTATCATTGAACTCTCGGTAATGTTGTTAGAAATTAATGCGATGGCATCATGCATGTTTTCTTGGTCGTGCACTGTCCTCTCGATTGTAGTGAAATGTTGTGAACTTCAGCCATGTAGTCACCATTCGACGGTCATCACTGCTCTTCGATGAACAACAACAATGACTAACCACCCATAGAACCCCAAATCAGTGGCAAACCAAGACAATAATCTAATCGGGGGCACATCATTGACCGGGTGCAATCCTTGTATTAATTAAGTTTCATATTTTGAGTACTTCTCTTTCA
>NC_061510.1:368448565-368535109 GCF_022539505.1 Lolium rigidum
GGATTGCCTCCACGTCACTACATCTGTGATCGGGCGGTCCAGCGTTGCTAGGGTTTGCACTGCGGACGATCTTACCCCTCCGCCGCCTGGTCTTAAGTGGTTCTGGCTCCCACCAGAAACCCTAGATCTCACTCTCGCCTTCCCCGCCACCTCTCAAGACGTCAACCGCAACCGCTCCGCCGCCAAGCGCCTCGCCACCCACCGTGACCCCTGCTCAGGCGAGCTCGTCCCCCACCTCGAACCCATGGACCGTGACCGCTCTTTCGGCAAGCGCTCGTATGATGACTACCACGGGGGCTACTCCCGCAACCGCGAGCAAGATCTACGGCAGAAGCTGGATCGTGAGCAAGAGGAACAACGTCGACAACAGCGCCACCGTGACCGCGACCTCGACCGGGCGGGCTCCTCGTCGTGGCGTCCCGAGGGGGAAGGCCCACGGCAGGACACCCGGCTCCCTCCTCCCCCTCCTCGGGGCCGTGATTCAGGGAAGAACGCGGCCCGGAGGAATCTTCGCCGACAACGCACACACCAAGGTCCTTCATCCGCTCAATCCCTGGGGGATGGCACCGGCCCAGGGGAAGCCGCTGTCACAAACCCCGATGTGGCGCACATCACTTGCTATAACTGTGGGAAGCAGGGGCATATCCAGGCCGATTGCACCGACGACCCCTTCTGCGTCAACTGCAAGAAAGTTGGCCACCTTTCTGCCATGTGTGCCGCCTTCGCCAAGGTTCTGGCTCCCTATTGGGCGGGTTTCGGCGGAGGGCGCCAGGGCTTCCTCTGCATTGAAGTCCCAGAAGAAGAGCTGCAGCGCCCTGCCTCCAACTCTGCTACGGTCATCCTGAGTGGAGGGCGACTTTCAGAAGAAGAAGTGGAAGAAGAATTCAAGGACCTCGTGGACGAAAACTGGAATTGGCAGGTGCGGCAGATCTCGGCCTCGGACTTTGCCGTCGTTTTCCCTTCCAAGGAAAGCCTCCGCATTGCGATCCGTGGTGGCGGGCTAACCCTGCCGTCAAGCAAGATCAAAGCGCTGGTTACTGTCCCGTCGGGGGACCCGCTTGCCTCTGAGACACTTGAAGAGATTTGGGTCAAGCTAGTGGGGGTGCCGCCTCCGCTGCGTCTTGCTGAACGCCTGCTGTTGTCTACGCGGGAGGTGGGCCGCCCAATGTCTGTGGATGAGGACTCCCTCTCCCCTGTTGAGACGCCGGTCAGGATGTCATTTGGATGTCGCAAGGGAGAGGTGCTCCCAGATTTCATCACGCTCTTCGTCAACCTCCAAGGGTACCGTATCAAGATCATCCGAGAGACCGCTGCCGCTGAAGACTCCCCTCCAAGGGCTCCCCCTAGCTTCCCTCCTGGCGATGACAACGAGGAACGTGAAGACGACTGCGAAGAAACCGACGATGACCGTTGGGACGGGCGACGGGGCAAACACCTGAAAGAGAAACGCGCCACCGCCTCTGCGCCAGACAAGGGAGGTCGTGGCCCGCGGAAATCGGTGCCGCTCAACGCTGCGCCTTTTTCTCCTCCTATGGACGACGCGGCGCTCCTCACCATCCCGGCCTCTGCTCGCAGCCAGTATGGCTCTAACCTCACCCCCACAGGCAACATCTTTCCGCTCGTGGCGCAAATCATCAAGGCCTCGGTTCACACGACCTCCACGCACCAGCCTCCGGAAGCCTCAGACAGTGATCTGCCCCTCCAACTGGACCTACCTGAGGATCTGTCGTCGGGAGAGAGGATCTCGCCGACCCCTGGAAAAGCCCTGAGGTTGTCCGAGGAGGAAAGAGCGGAGGTGGGTTGGGTCACCCCTCCCTCTGCCTCGTCAGATCAGGAATTTAGGAGGAACAATGAGCGCAGGAGCAAGAGCAACCATGATCGCCCATCTAGAAGACTGATGCTGGAAGCGGCGGAAGATGAAGCCAAGGCGGTGTCACCTGCACCTCCGCCTGCGCTGGAACTGCACCAGGCTCCCGCCATCTCTAAGGGCGCCCCCCCCCCCTCGGGCCAGTTGTTGCTGATGGATGCCCCAATCCCAGCCCTGGGGGCTGCCGTTGCTCGCGCGCCACGCTCCAAGGCCCCGCCAGTGGAAGCACAACGCAAGAGCATGCGAGCTAAAGGGACCTCTGATGGCCCGGTCCTGGAGCGTGCCATCCGCGCCACTGCTGAGAAGAACTCCATGTCCACGAGCTCCATCGACGACTCCGCTGCACCGTCCTCCGCCACGCCTGCCCCAGGTAATTCCAACCCTCCCTCTTCCTTTGTCGCTTTCCAAGATGTGTCGGTCCAACACCTGGTTAAGGTGGCTAGAGATAGCTGCATCCTGTTTAAATCCTCGGAGGGTTCACCTGCCCAAGCGGTGACTCTTCTCCAAGCTCGCGAGCGCGCTCAGGCCGAACTGCTCTCAGCTAGGCGAAAGATTGAAGAGGAAAAGGCTAAAGACAAGGAAGAAGCTGTGCGGACAAGTACTGACCAAAGGGAGGAAAGTACTTGTCCAGAAGCTGGTTCCGAGGGGGAACCAGGCTCGGGCCTTGGCAAAACAAAGAAGACTGCAGCCAAGAAGCGAAAGATCGCGCGTAGACCGACCCCGGTTGGGCACCGGCCGTTAACCCGCCGAGCACGGGCGCTTAGCATGGTTTCCCAATGAGGGCCCTCTTCTGGAATATCAGGGGGTTCGGCCGCAGAGGGAGGCGAACCCTGCTCAAAGATTACCTCAGACTCCACCGTATTGATCTGGTCCTTCTTCAGGAAACTATTAAACAAGACTTCACGGACGCTGAACTCGCCAGCCTTGAGGTGGGAGAGAAATTTTTCTGGTCTTGGCTCCCAGCGAATGGCCACTCGGGAGGCATGCTGTTGGGAGTCAGGGATAGTATGTTTGAAGTGGGGAGAATGGACAAGGGCCAATTCTTCCTTAGCCTATCTATTCTGCATCGAGCCACCAAGAAAAAGCTGGAAGTTATTGGTATCTACGGCCACGCGGACCATGCTCTTTCCAGAGGGTTCCTGGCCGAGATTACGGCCAAGATTGCCAACTGCGATCTGCCGATCCTCATGGGTGGGGACTTCAACCTTATCAGAGCGGCGGAAGATAAGAATAACGACAATATCAACTGGACCCTTACTGATCTTTTCAACGATAGCATTGCTTCTTGGGCCTTAAGAGAAATTCCGCGCACGGGGGCGCGCTTCACCTGGTCGAACCGTCAGATTAACCCTGTCCGCTCTGCTCTGGACCGGGTCTTTGTCTCTGCATCCTTTGAAGCTATTTTTCCCCTTTGCTCTCTTGCGGCTGAGACTTGCCTGGGCTCCGATCACACGCCTCTTGTGTTTGACACTGGGGAGGGCTTCCCTGCTCGTTCTAATAGATTCTTCTTCGAGACCGAGCTGGCTTGAGCGTCCCGATTTTGTCCCACTTGTCCAGCCTTACTTGGTCCGAGGCTGCTGTCCAAGGTAGGCGGCCGAGACATCATCGACTGGTGGTCGTTCATGTCGGCGGGCCTCCGTCAATATTTGCGGGGATGGAATCAGAACCTTGGTCGGGACACCAAGGCTACAAAGATGGCGCTCCTCACTCAGATTGCGCAGCTGGATGTGCTGGCGGACTCCTCTGGTTTGGACGAAGACGCCTGGGCATCTAGATACCATCTCGAGGAGCAACTGCTGCATATTTATAAGATGGAAGAGGAACATTGGAGGCAGCGCGGCAGAGTCAGGTGGGCTCTGCAAGGAGATGCAAACACAGCCTATTTCCACGCTGTTGCCAATGGCAGAAGAAGAAAATGCAATATCTCTTTGTTAGTCACGGACAGCGGGACGATCACGGACCCGAAGCTCATACAACAACATGTTTACGATTTCTACCGAAACCTCGCTTGGCGCGTCTCGTCGAAAGGATGTGCGGGTTGGCACCTCATACCCGGGATAGGTATAGTCGGGTCTCGGAGGAGGAGAATATAAATCGGCGATCACATTCTCTGAAGCCGAGCTCGAAGCCATTTTTAAGGACATGAAGGCCGATACCGCCCCGGGCCCGGACGGTTTCCCGGTTGTCTTCTTCAAGAGGTTACGGCCGCGAGGTCAAGCTGGGTATTCTGCACATTCTCAATGACTTTGTCTTGGGGCGCATTGACATCTCTAGACTAAACTTTGGTATTCTCTCGCCGATTCCGAAAGTGCCCGGTGCGAGATCAAATCACTCGGTACGAGACCTATTGCTTTGATCAATGTGATCTTTAAGATCGTTTCCAAGGCTTTCGCTTCTAGGTTGGATCCGATTGCGCATAGGATCCTTTCTCCCAACCAAACTGCCTTTGTCAAGGGAAGAAATATCCTTGACGGTCCGTTAACGCTGCTAGAAATCATTCATGATGCGAAACAGAGAAAACATAATGGGGTACTCCTCAAGTTGGACTTTGAAAAAGCATACGACGGGGTGAATCGGGACTTCTTGGGGGAAGTTCTTCGATGCAAGGGTTTTGACGAAGGATACATCCATAGGATCTTGCAACTTGTCTCGCGGGGACAAACGGCTATTTCTATTAACGGTGTAGTGGGGCCGTTTTTCGGAAATAAGAGAGGGGTTCGCCGGGAGACCCCCTTTCACCGCTGCTCTTCAACTTCATTGGTGAGGCCACTGTCCGGTATTCTTTCGGCGGCTTCCAAAGCTGGACACATTCACGGGTTGGTTCCGCACTCGTTGCCGGGGAGTCTCCCACCTTCGGTACGCGAGACGACACGCTTATCCTCATTCAAGGGTCGGATGAGGATATTGCGAACCTTAAGTTTCTGCTGATGTGCTTTGAGGATATGTCGGGGCTCAAGATCAACTATCACAAAAGCGAGGTGTTTGTGCTTCGGGCCGGCGGTTTGAAGAGAGGACTGCAATTGCGAACAAAGCTGAGCGCAAGCTGGGCTCCTTCCCCTTCATTTATCCGGGCCTTCCTATCTCCGACGAGAAAATTAACCCTTGAGCGAGTGGCTCTTTCTGGTGCGGAAGCTCGCCTCAAAAATCGAACCTTGGGTAGGAAGGCTGATGTCGTCAGGGGGACGACTTATCCTTTCTAATGCGTGTCTTGACAATCTCCCGATGTTTGCAATGGGCCTGTTCCTCCTTCATGATGGGATTCATGCGAGGTTTGATTCTCATCGCTCTAAGTTCTTTTGGGAAGGAGCGGAACCGAAAAGGAAATATCACCCGGTAAACCGGCCAGCCGTCACGTAGACCCAAGGAGTATGGAGGACTAGGTTTACTCAACACTAAAAAGATGAATGTGGCACCGATGTTGAAGTGGATTTGGAGGCTGTACCGGGAAGAGGACACGATGCGGGCGCGCATCATCCGTGCTAAGTATGTGGACGCCTCCGACTTGTTTGCGGGATCGGGTCGGGAGGCTCCCCTTCCGGAAAAGCCCGCACGAGAATCAAGAACCTCTTTAAGGTTGGAGCCAAGCACAAGGTGCGAACGGCAATAGAACTAACTTCGGAAGGACTGGTGGTGGGGAAGGGGCCCCCTCTCGGAGTCCTTCCCGTTATTATTTGCCATCTCGTGACAATCAAGATATCTCGGTTGCTCGATGCGCTATTTCAAGACGTCCCGCAAGTCCGTTTTCGCCGGTCTCTTGATCCGGAGGGTGTGCGGCGATGGGAAGAACTCCAAAGAAGTTTGGGCTGCGGTGAATCTCACCACGGGGCAAGACAAGATCTCTTGGCATCCGGAACAAAACGGAGCTTTCTCGGTAAGATCCATGTATGCCATGCTTGTCGACGGGTACGACGGTGGCTCATTTCAAAGACCTGTGGGAAGCCTCGGTTCCGTTAAAAATCAAGATTTTCTCATGGCGAGTTAGCCCTAGATAAGCTGCCCTCGGCGCTGCAGATCCTTACTCGCCATGGTCCGTCAAACGGTCGGTGTGCCCTGTGTGGTGCGCCGGAGGACGTTAGCCATATTTTCTTCTCTTGCTCGTTGGCGATCTTTGCGTGGTCGGTCACGCGCCAGTCTGCTTGGGTGCAATTGGCGCCCCACTAACTTTGCTCGGTTCCATGATATCTTGTCTAGCTTCTCGGGCTACCCCGGAAAGCTGTTGTGGTTCCTTTTCCTTGCCCGGTCTTGGGCGTTGTGGAATGTGCGAAATAAACTTGCTATTGAGAAGAAAACTATTGCTAACCCGAGCTGACATCGTTTACAAAATCATCATTTTTTTGCAGTTGTGGAGCCTAAAATGCAAGTCAAGAGAAAAGGAGGGCCTAAACTGGATGGTGTGCGAGCTAAGGGGGCTGTACGCGTCTCTCGGGCCAGCGACGTCTTGAAGGAGTAGCCCGTGCCATGGTGGGGTGCCCGGGACGGTCGCGGCATGCATGAAGTCCTTCTCCTGGTTGTGTTTTACCTGTGTTCGTCTCCTTGTCTTGGTCACAAACTCTTTGTTATTCATGTGTGCGTTGGCGAAGCTGTGATGCCCAGCAGTATGTACCTAAACCTTGCTACCTTGTTGGCTTTATTAATTTAAAGTCGGGCAAATCCTTGCCTATTATCTAAAAAAAATATAATTGGTGCATTAATAGAATGATTCGGCCCAACATCCAGAGCCTGGGCTTCCTCTCGTAATTTAGAACACCGGCCTGACCTGTGCTGGGTTAGGCCGAATTCAGTTACACATGGCCCAGGCCAAATAGCCAACACAAAATTTCCGCTCAGATAAAGAAAAAACAGAACCTGCGGTTCCTCCTGCCTCATCTCCCAGCACAGCACGGTGGCCGGAGCGAACACTCTTGCCGCAGAACGCAAGGATGAACTCGTCTCCGATCATCTGCTGCTGCCTCCCGCCGACCCCCGCTCCGGGAAATACATCAATCCCAAAGAGCAACACAAGAGTCGGACGGAGGTATCCAATCCAATCCAATCCGTCTCAGCCTCATCTCTCCATCTCTCTCTTACTGCATACGCATCTGATGATGGTTGCCGTTTGTATGTATGTTCCCGGGAGGAAGAGACCTCGTTCTCAGAAGCAGCGAGCTCGCCACCCTCGCCGCCCTCTTCAGCTTCAGGTACTACGCCGGCTTGGCTTCTCTGTTCATTTGGCACTCAACTTCAGAAGAAAATGCTAGCAGTACTAAGCAGCAGCGCAACTCTGTTGAGAAACCTATCACACCACTTACTGACACTGAAATGTAGTCTCACTACAGCCTACTCTACTATTCTGTTGGAAAAACTGAATTTAGCCTGAAATTGGAGGATAACTGAATTTTTCCTGTTCTTATCTGACAAGTGCATTTCTTTCTGTTCGTCTCCAGTGGCACCAAGCCGAGCTATCTCGGCGTGCAGAAGAGTCCCCCCTCCCTTGCGCTCTGCCCTGCCACCAACAGCTGCGTGTCAACATCTGAGAAGATGAGCGATACGACTCACTACGCGCCCCCATGGTAACCATCTATTTACTCCTTACGCACTGTTCTCTTCCTAGTGCATGCGTGATATCAGTGTTGCACCTTGCTTGTATGTTTCAATGTGTGTACCCCTGCGTTCATATACCATTGTTGAATAAGTGGACAGATTGGTAAGGCGCCTCAAAACCGTAAGTAAGGGCGTCTTGAACTTTCGGTTCGGCAGCAAGCCGGCCTACTTCCTCCTTTGTATGGCGTGCGCATTATTGAAGTTCTTGATAACCCAAAATGCTAAGTTCCGATATGTGTTTTTCTAAATTTGAGAAATACTAATAACTGTTATCTGCAAGCATTTTATGGTACAATTAAATTCAAGTGCTCCTGCTTTTATAAAATTTGACCACATTAGAGTACTACGCCAAGGACGCGTCGGTAAGCAAGCGCTTCTTGAACTTTCGGTTCGGCAGCAGGCCTGCCTGCTTTCCTCCTTTGTATGGTGTGTGCATTATGGAATGTCCGGTTCGGTTTTATTCATGCGAGAGTTCTTGATGAACCAAAATGCTAAACTCGGATATGCACTATCCCAAATTTGACAAGTACTTCTGCATGCGTAATACAATTTAATTTAAGTACTCCTACTTTTGCAAAACTAGATTTGACCTCGTTAGAGAGAGTACTACACCAAGAATGTGTCTGTCACTCGAAATTTAAGAACAGCACCTAGAGCAGTGCTGACTGCCTGGGTTGCAATTTTTTTTCATTTGAAGGAAGCTGTATTGGATATTCCTTTAGTCATCTTCAAGAGATCTTTTATATGTCTGAATCATGTAAAAAAAAAATCAATTATTCATCTGTCGTGTGGAGTACTTAAACATGGCTTTGTTCTAGGAATTACAACCCCAAGGATGGCCCCAGGGGTAAACCCATAAGTAAAGACGAGGCCATGAAAGAGCTCATCGAAGTTGTAAGTATGAACATGCCATCGCAAAGAAAGACCATGGTCTTGTTTCTGCAATGAGCAACTGGGGGCTTAAATTGAAGTAGTTTATATCAACATGTTGCATTTAGTTGGGAGTTTTGAATTCCAATGCCTGTCGGCAGGTAACGAAGACAAAGCCGGACAAGTTCACTCCAAATATAGTAGAGAAAGGAGATGACTATGTTCGAGTTGAATACGAGAGCCCTATATTCGGGGTAGGACCTTGTTAGCCTGGTAAGCTAATTTTACGATGTGTAGATAGCGCTGTAATTCACTATGGTTGTTCAATGCTCCGTGCAGTTTGTAGACGATGTTGAGTTCTGGTTCCCTCCTGGCAAGAAATCAATTGTTGAATACCGATCGGCATCTCGGTCAGGATTCAAAGACTTCGATATCAACAAGAAGAGAGTAAAGGTAAGCACACACACCTAGCATTTCTGTCATTTGATCTTGCTGTATAACCTCATGGTATGACGTGCCATTCTTGTTCTGTGGCAGGCACTGAGATTGGAACTGGAAAAGAAGGGCTGGGCTTCAGAAAGCAGCTTCTGAATATGATATGAACTAGAACGCCTATAAATTGATCAACTGGTATAGCACTGCTCCTCATAATATATCACCCTACAGAATGTTTCTACTGGAAAATCGGTAAATTGTTTTCACATTACATCATCAATATCGTGGAAGCAAGAGAGCTGTGTGTGCGAGGATGCTTTGTAGAGCTCATCCTAACCAGTAAAACAGTAGTCCATACTTGAGTGCACCCGCGCATCGTTCCAACGAATCAGCAGCAACATATGACAATGCGTTTTTCTGATGCATTCATGAATAAATTGGAAGCTCCTCCATTGAATTTGGAGACGCCCATTCATCTAAAGGCGTCGACTTTGGGTGCTGGCCACGCAAAGTGGGGGTTGGAGATGTCAATTGCTCCATATCACTCTATGAAGTCTACTCTAATTTCCTTGTTTTCAAACACCTCTGGATTATCTTTGGTCAGCGCTGCCGCATTGGCTTTGGTGTACATCTTGAGCACAGCACTAAGCACCTAGACTCCTAGACTGTAGACTATAGTCATGGCCACTTAAGAGCCAAGTGTCTCAAGTAACTAACTAGTCATTGCATTGCATCACCAAGCATGGCATCATGATGAAAATACCAAATTTGTTAGTGTACATATGTGATGCAAACGCAAGCATTTTGATTTGCATATAAATATTTGCAGTGCGCCGGAGGAAGGTGGCTATATATCAGCATCAGTATCATGACCCATGACTGCTTTTCCCAGCCCAAGCCATAAGGACCAGCTAGGCGCACTCACTACTCAACAATGGAATAGAGTCAAAAGGAACCATGGGTGCCATTGGGGAGTCAAACCCAACAAAGTCTAGTGTACCACTACTGCATTTTTTTACTGCCTAGTGTACTGCTTAATTGACCTGTGCATTTGTGCGATAGTTAGTAGCTAGCTTTACTCTCAAAAAAACTGTTAGTAGCTAGCTTTAATTCAGTGGTCGATCAGGCTCCTGCGACAAAAAAAAATGAACTCACTATGTTTTTCATTATCCACGTGTCGAACCAGTGCAGCTGCCAACTAGATATATATATATAAATATATATACTACATCTGGGGTGCTTAAATTGGAGGTAAGGATGAAAATTGTAACTTGAGAGGAGCTAGAGTGATCACTAAAAGTAGTCTCTTCTTTTCTTCTTCTTTTGGGCCATGGCACATGCTTGGTTGACAAACTGCAAAAGTTATACAGTAGCTTCTTTTGCATAGCGTGGACCGAATGACATGATATGGAACGGTGGGTGCAGAAGCAGATGCAGTAGCTTAAGTAGCTCACCTCAACTCAATCTATATACAGCTAGGTTGTTATCTGCATGATTGCCTCTCCTAGCGCTACTAAAAACTTTCCTAACAATAGCTGTAGTACCTTTTCACAGATCTGAAGCACAGACCTTGATTAGTATTCTAAACTGACTATTCTACATGTATGTAACTTCAAACCATACACCTCACATCTCAGACACTTCACACAGTTTTGAACATTAATCTGAGTGTGATGGTGACTTTCAACAATTTCAAGGCCTGGTCTAGTAAGTGGACTCTCTCACACGCACACAAGCTAGCTTTTCACCTGAGCAGTGGTCAGATATGCGTCTTCCACACAATTTGTAGCAGCTAAGCAGGAGGAGCTATCTAGCAAGGTTAGCTAGAAAGCCGTGGGTGGCCATGTCCATGTGGTTTTGGGTGAGGTCAAATGAAAAGATGATGCAGATTTATATTGAAATAAAAAAGATGATGCAGATGGATGGGGATGGATATGGATGCAGCACCACTCCGCCACCTTCACTTGTCTACCATGTGGTCAGCTCACTCATGCACCAGAATCTAATCCACCACCTAATGTCCAAATTAAAATCCGCGCAAATACGCCATGGGAAAACCCGAAATAAACTTCAATACGGAAACAAACGTGATCGGAAATTTGTTTTCCTAAAGTTGTGAATGGAAATTTGCTTTTAAACGGTCCGTGGTTGGGATTTTGATTCTCTGGATATGTGCACGGTCAAAGATCCAACCACATTTTTTTTGTGATTTCGTGAATTTGAGCACACATGATTTCTTGGAATGATCTACATGACACATAGGGCGTGTCATTTTCCTCACAAACAGAGACTGACACTTGACACACCCATGTCCCCACTAATGTACAACGCATCACTAATCGATGTGCTCACTGACCTTTCACAAATGACACATCCGATTTCGCACTCGATCTAGATCCTACTACGACATACCAAACATTCCAAAGCAAGTTTCAATCATATGTTTACAAACTTATTAGCGTAGAAATATGGTTAATTAACATATATACCAAACATTCGAAAGCTAGCAATGATGGCCTTTGTAAATAAAAATAAAAAGAGCTAATTACACCCGAAGTACACCATCTTGTAGCTAATGTGATAGTTTGGTCCAACAACTTGCAAACCGTGAGACCGCCGTCCACGATCTTTGGAAATGCGTGAAGGTTTGGTCCTGGCGAATCAAAAGGCGACGCGTGGATGGCCAGGTGGTTTTTGTCGCGCGTGGATGGTTTTGCACTTACCCCCCTCGGTCGGCTGAACCATCGCCGATGCCCCCTCCCCTGCGCTGATTTAGGCACTTCCTTCTTCTTCCCTCCTGTCGTCTCGGCGCTTCGCTCATGTCGTCTCCGCGCCGCCGTGAGGAACTGTCGCGCCGCCGTCATGCCGCCGGAGCTGCGCGAGCGGATGTGGAACGAGGATCCACCTCCCTACGGTATGCTATTCCCCGAGTCCCTCCTGCCTTGTATTCTCCGCGTGTACCGTAGCGCCCGTCGACGCCATGGATTCGGAGGTCCGTCAAATCCATCGTCGACTTGTTGCGTCATGGGCCCCGTAGAAGCACCATCGTCGACTTGTTCAAGAGCACCTGATAGGAGTCAAATCCGTGGGTTGCATTGGCCATTTGTAGCCGAGTTTTTGCGGAAGAACATGGCATTGTTTTCGTTCAATATGAGAATCAAAAGCACCATTGCTGCATATTGTGTGTTGTTTAGCTTAGTTTAACCCCTGTGCATGGAGTAGAATCAAAAAGTTTCAAAATTCTGTTCGTTTGTAGATTCCTTAACTCTGAATTTTCTGACTGCAAGTGTTGCATGCTCTGTCTAACTGTATTTGTTTGCCAATCTTTGTGTGTGCATGAGATAGCATTAATTTATCATTGTTTGATTTTCAGTGGTGCATAATGTAACTGGTTCAGGGTACTTCTCTTTAGAAGTATGCCACAATGGATTTTTCTGTGGATTGGGAGAAAGGTTGCAGTATGTTGATGATACAGTTTGTTTGATTATCTCAGTGCTCCTAGTTGGTCCAACTTAGTACTTGATGAAATTTTGGGAATGCTTGGCTGTTTGAGGGATCATAAAGTACATGTGTATTGGTTGTCTCCTGGAAAAAATCTGAAAGATGGTTTGCTACCAATTGTCAGTGATGCAGACATGAATGAGATGAGGAATGCAGCTGCTACTGATAACACTCTGGTGATATTTGTGGATCACACAAATTTTCTTGGAACTATTAGAGCTGAGATTGTGAGGCAAAATGTTGCAAGAGCAGCAATCACAAGACCAGCTCCAGCAGTTGCTAGTCCAACTCCATCAGTTGCTAGACCAGCTTCATCTGGTGCAAGACCTGCTCTATCTGAAGCATCACTTGTAGCTGTTGAGACAGTTGAGCAAGAAACTCTGGCTGATTTGGATGATGACTCTGACAGTGGAAGTGACTTTGAGATATATGACAGTGACTATGATGCAGAGGAAGGAGATGATGATCTGTTCATTGATAATGTAGACAATAGTGTGCATGACAACAATGAGAGAGCTGTGTTTGTACAAACTGAAAATGAAGATGCACTAGATGATAGAGACTTGCATTTGGTAGATGATGAAAGGCAGCAGCTGCAGCTAAAGTTCAAGGAATTCAATCCAGAGGTTGACATGGATTCTCCTGTATTTAAAATAGGGATGAAGTTTGCAGACATAGAGGAGGTTAGACAAGCAGTCAATGCATACAGCATCAGGAACAAAGTGAAGATAAGGAAAATAAAAAATAACAGAGCAAGAGTTCATGCAGTTTGTGATGAAGGGTGTCCATGCATGGTTTCTCAAGGTTGGCACTGATTTTCAGAGATCGGGTGGTTTTGTGGTAACATCTTATGAGGATGAGCACAGGTGTGAGAGAGTCTATGAAATGAGGGCACTTACTGCTAGGTTTCTATGCAAGAAGTTCATTGATGAATTCAGGGACAACCAAAAAATGGATCTGCAAACATTTGCTGCTAAGGTGCAAAGAGAGTTCAACATGTGCCCTGACAGATGGAAGTTTGGAAGAGCAAGAAAAGAAGCTATGCTGGAAATCCATGGCAATGAGGAAGCACAATTCAGTGTACTAAGGGATTATGGCCAAGAGCTAAAGAGAGCTAATCCAGGAAGCACATTCTTTCTATCAACTAATTCTGTCAAAGATCTAAAGCGGCATTGTCAAGGAACATTTGGCAACAATGTATTGGTCTTATGATGGCTGCAAAAGAGGTTTTCTCAGTGGATGCAGGCCACTAATTTGCATTGATGGTTGCCACATTAAGACAAGGTACAAGGGAGTACTGTTAACTGCAGTTGGCATTGACCCAAATGACTGCATTTTCCCCATTGCTATGGGCATGGTTGAGGTAGAATGCACAAGTGCATGGGAGTGGTTTCTGACAACCATGAGGGATGACTTGAACATTAGTAACACATCTTGCTGGACTATAATGAGTGATAGGCAGAAGGGATTGATTAATGCGATTCGAAGGTTTTCCACGATGCTGAGCATAGATTCTGTGTTAGGCATATGATTCAAAATTTCCAGAAGGCAGGCCATAGAGGAGAGACACTTAAGAATGACATGTGGGCAATTGCTAGATCAACCAACATTGCAAAATGGCAAGCAAATATGGACAAGCTCAAAGTGGATAGTGAGGAAGCATATGAGTGGGTAGAAGAACTTCAACCAAACACTTGGATCAAGGCATTTTTCTCAGATTTTTGCAAGTGTGACATGCTACTGAATAACCACTCTGAAGTTTTCAACAGCTATATATTGGTAGCTAGAGAAAATCCTGTGTTCTGGTTCCTTGCCTCCCTAGGATGCATGCCATGCACTCTTCTTGGCAGCTCAGACATTTCTGGCTGTTCAGGTCGACAAGCCCTTCTAATTTGACCTGGAAATCTTGGAGTTGGCAAAGCCATGACTTGTGTTCTGACCACACACTCACCAAGCTACTCCAAAGCAACAACAGCTTCCTGCTCCCTAGCACTTCTAGTCCTAGCATCTGCCAACTCCCACTCCCTAGCACTTCTCCTATGGTAGACTATGTCATTAGGTTTTGTACTGCTACCAATCGACCTTCTCCTATGGTACACTATGTCTTCTGTGGTATCCATTGCTTGTATTGCTAACAACACAGCAGCAGGTGCTATTTATATGCAAACTAGGTAGGTAGAAAACAACCAAATTCACAAGTTAACAGTAACATTGGCAGGAGATTCACTTCAATTTAAAATCACCCTTGTGTCATTGCATGGTCATTCACTTGGTTGTCATTGCATAGTCATTCAGCAGGTTGGCCTTGCATGCTTTTTATGGTTCCTAGGTTGCCTTTGCCAAGCTCTTACCATTTTGTCTTAATCTCTGCAGAGCATATTCCCCCAAGCACTTGACCCACGACTAGACCCTTCCAATACACTGGACAACATGGTGTATATGATGGGCCAAGAGGTATACAAATTAATTGTCTGCAACTTTCTCCAGTGAATAATTCATGACAGTTAATTAACCGTAAAATGGAAAATGCAGGCAGCAAACAATGTACCACCTTCTAGAGTGCAACAACCACTACTAGAGAGTGATTTTGTGGTAGAAGCTAGAGAAAGCATCCCTGTAGGAAGGCACAATTTAACTACAGCAACAAGAAGAGGAAGAGCAGCAACTGCAACAAGGGGAAGGGGTGCATCAACTCAGCAAGAAAGAGGAAGAGGAAGGGGGAGAAGTGCTGACACAGGAAGAGCAACAAGGGGAAGGGGAACATCAACTGATGAACAAAGAGGAAGAGGAAGGGGGAGATCTACATGTGCTACCAGAAAAAGATCAGCTGAAGCAAGCACAAGTGGAACTGCACAGCAAGTTGCCAGAGGAAGATCAAGAAGAGGCTATGCAACGAGGCCACGGCGAGTGTGTACTACATGTGTTTTGGTGATGACAGGATTGACATCAATGCATTTCCAGACTTGAATGAAGAAATCAGTGCAGATGACAATGCACATGAGATGCCTTTGAGTCAAAATGCACCATCCACAGCTGACAACTAGCAGCACATGACATTGCTTCATTTATGTACTGAACAATGCATGAGATGAACTTGTTTTCTGGTTATTTACTGAACAATGCATATGACATTGCTTCATTTATGTACTGAACAATGCATGACAAGTTGATTTGGTAGACAGTACTGTAATTGAATGAACACAATTTGAGTAAGCAGCCAACCTCAAGGAGATTTATTTCATCATATAAACAGTACAAGTTGACTCAATGAAAGCCCTTCATCAAAGCAGAAAGAACATACAAGGCTACACAACTAGCTACAATTATGAGAAACAAGAACTCTCTCCTATCTCTACTTCTAAGCTCCTCCCTATGTTCTATTTGCATAGCTTTCTTCCCTGCCTTCCTCTTCCTTACTTCATCCTCTAATTCATTCAATCTCATTAAAAGGAGCATATTTTCTTCCTCAATTTCCCTCACATTCAACCTTCTATGCTGCACCTGGTTTATATCTTCTATTTTATCCTACAAAACAACAAATTGCTCTAGATTTTTAGACAACAAGTGAGACAATTTGCAAGGGAATTGCCCAAGACAGAGCAATGCAGATGATTCACGGCGAACAGAGAGCAATTACCAGCGTCCTTGTGCTCGCCAGCGTCCTCCTCGGCGATGCCTGGTAGTACACGACGGAGGTCTCCTTCCACTCCTCCTCCGCCCACGTGCTTCTGCCACCGCCACCGTCGGCATCGACGGCCGACACGCCCCCTATCGGCGCCATCGCCTCCGGTGACCTTGCAGACAACTCCCCCGCTCCGCCTCCAAGCGCTCCCTCGCCCAGCCTCCGCCACTACGCCACCCAGCACTACGTCGTTGTGGCCGTGCAAATCGCCGCCGCCGTCGCCGTCTACGACCTAGGGTTGGGGACGAAATAGAGAAGTAACAGGGGATGGACGAAAACACGGTGCAACAATTTCCCAGGGGGGTAAGTGCAAAACCATCCACGCGCGACAAAAACCACCTGGCCATCCACGCGTCGCCTTTTGATTCGCCAGGACCAAACCATCACGCATTTCGAAAGTTCCTGGACGGCGGTCTCACGGTTTGCAAGTTGTTGGACCAAACTATCACATTACATACAAGATGGTGTACCGCGGGTGTAATTAGCTCAAATAAAAAGTTAGTGCGTTCATAACTTCATATCCACATTTGGAGTTCATATTTATCCAACCTTTCACACATCCACATTCTTGCACTCCAGATCTTTCCATGCAACATTCCAAATCAAATTTCAACCCGTGTTTATTTTGATCAAAACTTTGATCATCGTGTACCCATTTCAAAATAGAGACACTTTTTTTTTCTACTTGTCCAGTGGTGTTGTACTAGGAAACTCTTGAAGCATTTGACCTTGAACACTTTCCATTCCTTGCATATCATTCGCCTCCTATATATACGAAGGCAAGTGGTTGGTTCTTGCTTTCTTCTTGGTGGTGCGTAGCATAGCTTAGCTCGCCCACTTGCTTCCACGCCAGATCAATCTCGACGCCCATGGCGCGCGAGTCATGGCTCACCAAGGTCCGATCGGCCATGTCCTCCTCCACTAAGTCGTCGCCGTCTTCCTCGGCGTCGGGGGCGCCGCCGCTGGCGGGCGCCAACAGCAGGAAGGGCAACGTCGGCATCCTGGCCTTCGAGGTGGCAAACCTGCTGTCGAAGCTGCTCCACCTGTGGCGCGCCGTGGGGGACGCCGCAGTGGCGCGCCTCCGCCACGAGACATTCTACCTCGACGGCGTCCGGAAGGTAGTCTCGGACGACGACGCCTTCCTCCTCGGCCTCGCGCGCGCCGAGCTAGTAGACGCGCTCCGTGCCGCCGGTGACGCCGTTGGCGCGCTCGCGGCACGCTGCACAGACCCATGCCTCCGCGACTTCAGGGACGCGTTCCTGGAGTTCGCCGAGGTTGGTCGTGACCGGCACCGGTGGGCCGCGGCGACGTGGAAGGAGATGGACGTGCGGGCGCGCAAGATGGACAAGCAGGTGGCCGGCACCACCGCGCTCCGGAGGGCCATGGAGGAGCTGGTGGAGGCCGAGCACGGCCTCCGGAAGTTCCTCCGGTGCGACGTTGGTGGAGGCGGTGGGGGGGGAGGGCATCGGCGCAGCTTGTCGGCGAGCAAGATCTCGGTGGCGGCGGAGCAGCAGCAGCTGATATTCTCCAAGAAGCAGGACGTGAAGCACCTCAAGCAGACGTCTCTGTGGGGATGCACCTTCGACGTCGTCGTCTCGTCGCTGGCGCGCACGGCTTTCACCGTCCTTGCGCGCATAAAGCTCGTCTTAGGCGACGGCGGCCGGGACCAGCGGCACGCGCCGCTCCACCGGAGCCTCACCCTCTCGTCCGCGGTCCACCCGTCCCTGGACGCACCGCCGACGCCGTCGCGCAAGTCCATGTCGATGGAGACGTTGCCGCCGTTCGACGTCGTCGCCACCGTCCAGGTCCAGAGCGCGAGCAAATGGCGGCGCGGCTTCTTCGAGTACAGCTCGGCGACGCTGGTGCCGCCGGCTGGGACACTGGGCGCGGCGGCCCTGGCGCCGCGGTACGCCGGGCTGGTGATCTCGATCGAGCGGATGGCGCGATCGCCGCGGCGGATGGTGGGCCCAGACGAGCGGGACGAGCTCTACGGCATGCTCACGGCGAGCGTGCGCGCGCAGCTCCGGGCGCGGCTGCGCGGGGCTGTAGCCGAGGCGGACGCGGGTCTCGCCAGCGAGTGGCGCGCCGCGCTGGGCGGCATCCTGGAGTGGCTGGCCCCCATGGCGCACGCCACAGTGCGGTGGCAGGCGGAGCGCAGCTTCGAGCAGAGGAAGACGACCACGACGACGACGGACATATCCCGGTTGCCACCTCGGGGCGGGGGCGGCAACACGTTCTTGCTGCAGACGCTGCAGTTCGCCGACCGCGACAAGGTGGAGGCCGCCGTAGTAGAGCTGCTCGTCGGGCTCAACTACGTGTGGCGGTTCGAGAAGGAGATGAGCTGCCGCGCGCTCTTTGCCGTCCACCGCCAGCTCCTCGACGGCACCGGCGCCACCGAGGACACCGGCCGCAATTGCCATGTTGGAGGCTACGCCGTCGACGGGAGTGGCAATGGAACAGTAAGCTCGTGCGCGTAAACCGCCTGATCACAAACCGACGGCGTCGAAATCCGTGTGTTTAATTGTTTCTTGTTTTCTCGGCCCCTAGCTATAGATTTTTGTGGTAATTGGGGCCAAATGGGATCTTGATGTGAGTGATTAACTAGCTCTTCCTGCATGTAATAGAACATAGAAATGAAATATTCTCATATAGTTGTATAAACTGTTTTTTTCTTGTGGTTGAGATGAAATGAGAGCGACATGCCTGCATGCATGTCTCTGATGAAGCTCCAAGATCATGAGTTCATGACAGACAGCAACCCTACAAACAGTGTTGAACAAGATGATGATGTGTGTGTCCACTCGAGGGGAGGCAATAGCTGCAACAGTAAATCCAAAGCTGTAGATTTGCTCCTCGATTAGTTGATGCAGATCCATCTAACCACTCGACCATTCACCCTTTTACACCCTCAGCAACTTTCTTACTTGCTGCTAATTGTCCACTTAATCTGCATGTGCTGCCTGCCTGTGACTGGAATTGGGGAACACATGGGGAGGGTTGATGGTTGAGTAATCATGATGGAGGATCATGCATCACATGCTAAGCTCAGGTAAGCTGACCCTGAATCAGAGAGCTGCTCTAGATTGATTAATCAGTGTTATGCTCCAGTTGAGCTAAAGCTACTAGATGCTCACCGGAGGTCAGACCAACCATGCATGCACCTACCAGTATGTCAGTATTCTACAAATATATGTATCCTTTGTGATCGTACAATGGAAGATCTCAATCTCTTTTAATTACAGTAGAAGCCAGCTCTCCACAGCTGGCTAATTAGGTGCTTCAACACCTAGCTGCTTGTCGTTGAATGTTACATGTTCTACATTTCTGAAATCGTTCCAACTCACTTTTTTTTGAAGTTAATTAAGGTGAATTATAGTAGTCACATTTTTGGCTACTGGATGAATCTACAGCCACATCCGTTCAGGTTTATGCATGTCTCCCTCTTGCACATAGGCCATGGCTGATATGAAAGCTCCTGAGCATGGATCAAAGAATCATGTCACATGTTGTGTTTGTATCTCTGAAAGCATAACCAATTCCTTTTGATGCAATGTCCATGTTAATGCGGTGGAAACACTATCATATCTTCTTGGAAAGTCCATTCTGGCAGACATAAAAAAGAAAGGAAAAGGTGATCTTTTTTTTAAGAAAATCTTTTTGAAAATAATGGAAAAATGAAGAACAGCTACTTTAATCATGGCACAGCGGCTGGTGGTTACCTGAAGCTTTAATTAATTCAACATATACTAGTTGTTAGTAGTAGCTGCTCTAATCTCATCTCCTGTAGTTAGTATAGTGTATACTCCAGAAGCACAGACTGAGAGAGATAGGCACTCAATCCATGCACTCAGTTGCCTACCATCTAAAAGAAAAAATATGGTATAAAGTATAACTTTGTAGATTTTTCGAACAACAGGAAATAAATAATACTGTATCAACTAATGTAGACCATGTAGTTAGTAGAATATTGGATCCATTTTCAAGGAAATATATGGTATGAAGCATGATTTCTTTTAAGCTTTTGGCCAAGAACAGAAAATTAATAATCGTGTAATACTAATGAGATGTGGGTGTGTGCATGATTGGTTCTCGTGTAAACAAATCTTTTGCCAAGATTTTATCGGAACGGGTAGCAAGCAAAATTTATCAATTTATAACCCGGGTTGCTTGCATATACAGTAACGCATTGTAGCTTTAAACTCCACATGTCTTCTTAATTATTCAGAATAATGTAGTGCAGATTGCAGAATGCAGAAGAATGTACCGAGAATGAAACCTTTGAGATACTTAGTTGCTAATTGCTTTCTCAAGTGGTGTTTATATTAATAGTTGTTGTCTACCTTTGTAGGTAAAATTAAATAAGGAAATTAAAGTCCCAACTTGTGGCAATAGATTACAAACAAATTAAATTTAGTCACTCATGATTGGTCAGCGCGCAAGACATCTGACTCGAAACACTCGGCTAGCTAGCTCGAGTGCATCCATGGCAGTGGAGTGAGGGGCCTCCAAATTCTAAAAGAGAAGCAATGGATTTTCTTTTTCTTTCTCAAGAGAAAAGCATTGCGTAGCATTGATTTGGATCTCAAGCATTGTTTTGTCGACTCTCTTTTTCAAAAGAAGCAAATAAAGTCTAGAATTGTGCTCTAATTTCTCTAATCCAACGAGGATGTAGGCTATGGAGGATCCCTAAAAGCGAAGATGCTCGATCGTGTGCATATAATTGAAATCAAAGCATGGCCAGATGCATGATGACGATCTCCTTGACTATGCTTTCTGATGCTAATTGAGCATAATTAATTATCATTTGGAGGATATTAATATAGACAATACAGGCGGTAAATAAGCAGCACTACTCGACATATCGTACCTTCACGATAGTTGGTTAGTTGCACAAGGCTGTGGATTCCAAATGTCCCTGCCAAGGTGATAATATGGGCGTAAAGACATGGATGAAAATTGTGTTTCTAAACAAGTGTCGGTTTCAGACATCAGAGAAGCTGATGTTTACCTTTTGACTTATGTGGTTTCTTGTTACTCACAGTATCTTTTTCCTTGTGGCAAATGATTAGAGAAAATTAAGGTTTATAAAGGTGCACACACACATATATATATATAGAATCTGCTGATAGTCTAATGAATTTTCACAGAAGCGCCAAACAAAGAAAGAAGAAGAATTGATACGATGTGCTCTATGAGTATGTGTGCTTTAATAATAAAGTACAATGTTCAAAGGTTGGAGCGTAGGCTTTATTCGACATTCTTAAAACATCCGATCCCCCAAAATGCTTTGTTTACTGAATGCTCGTATCTTCACAGAAACAGCAGTTCGCTTTCCTAGGTGTTTGCCGTGGCTGAACAATATTCACCTGGTAGCACTTGCAGATTGGTCAGCAGCTATATCATCACAAGGAGCGACATGCTGCTGCAGCCTCGCTCTTGGTTTGTGGGTAGTCAAGGATCTCTATTGTACTCCTGGAAGGAAGGTGACCGCACCGTCGTCGTTATTTCTCCCATATAAACTGAATCTTATTTGATGATGGCGTTCCCTGCTCACCGCCAACTGTTTGCACTTCCTGACAAACACTCAGCACGCGCTTGCTCGTTACTTAGCTATTTTCACCTGCAAAAAATGTGCCACTATGTTGGTTCTACCTATAATCTGAGAAGAGAATAGACTAATGCAACACACTTTATTCATCTGAACAGGTTACATTATATAGCTGACAGAGATCAGCGAGAGAGAGGAGTCGTGGTGGTTCAGATCCTAGCTAGACGCACGCTGAACGTGCGGTACATGCAGATAAGTATTAACGTAGCAATACGGAGACTAAGTCTAGTCTAACACCCCCGCAGTGTCAACGGTAGCTTCGCGAACGGTGAGACTGGAGCGAAACTCGAGAAATGGTGTAGTCGCCAATCCCTTGGTGAATATGTCCGCAAACTGAGAAGTAGTCGGAACATGTAGAACCCGAACCTCGCCAACCTGAACTTTGTCCCGCACGAAGTGAATGTCAATCTCGATGTGCTTGGTGCGCTTGTGCTGAACTGGATTGGCAGAGAGGTAGACTGCAAAAACATTATCGCAGTATACAACTGTCGACTTGTCCACCGGCCGATGTAATTCCTGCAAAAGCTGACGGATCCAACAATATTCAGCAACAACATGAGCAACCGCACGGTATTCTGCTTCAGCACTAGACCTGGACACTGTTGTTTGGCGTTTGGCGGACCAAGAGATGAGGTTGTCTCCCAAGAAGACACAGAAACCGGTGGTGGAACGTCTGGTGTCCGGGCAACCTGCCCAATCGGCGTCGGAGAAGGCGACTAAGGAGGAGGAGGAGGATGGAGTGATATGAGTGTCGTAGTCAAGGGTTCCCTTGATATATCGAATGATGGGTTTGATGAGATTGAGATGGGAAGAGCGTGGTGCATGCATGAAAAGGCATGCCTGGTGGATAGCATATGCGATCTCAGGGCGGGTGAGGGTAAGATACTAGAGGGCGCCAACGAGACTACGATAGAGTGGGATTATCGAGAAGATCACCGTCGAAAGCAGAAAGTTTGGAGCCGGATGTTTCGACAAAAAGTAGCGAAACTTTCCCTAGAGATATGTAGGGGTTTTGCTAGATGCGTACATGAGAGTACAAATATGCGGGCGTGCCATCTTGCTTAGTGAAAACAAGAAATAAAATAAAATAGACAAATAAAGATAAAACACCATATGAGGAACACTGCATTTTATTCATATCATTGCATTGTACAAATACATATTGCATGTTCCAATAGGATTATATCCTTTTTGCCTTCGCGTCGCGCTTATGGAGTATCTGACATAGGAGATTGCGTAGTTCATTGATTCCCGGTGCGTTTGCAAGCATACGGTTAATTACATCCGCAGGGTCGAGCCCCGCAGAATACCTCCGATTAAGCTGCGCTGATGGTCGTCGTCATGATTGGATTGCTCATCCATATGCACTGTGATATTTATAGAAAACATGTGTGCGGGTGGCTTTGCTTCGCCGAAACCCAGTCACATGTATTATCGCCATGTTGGTATGACCAACAGGATATGTCGATGAAGGGGATGACTTTCGCCTCGTCGGTGCCCAGTCATGTAACGCCCTGACTTCATCGAACGCGGATATGTGTATGTGTTGCTATCGCCTCGTCGGTGCCAAGCAACAATGTGTCTGATCCCTTAGGTTTGGGATATGTCGATAATAATGGTGACCTAGCCTCGTCGGCACTTGGCCATGATTTCGTCTAGCCTCGTCAGCTTAGACATGATGGTAATGATATGTAGCCATTGTCTCGTCGACACTTGGCCAAGGTGTCGATGTAAAATAATATCACATACGCATGTTGAATGATACTAAAAAATATACCAACCTCGCTTCCTTGTAGGAGCAAAATCAATATCATGTATATATGATCTCGCCTCCATGTGACAGGCGATGTAGATATAAATATGATCAATCATGCTCCCCGTAAGGATCAAGATCTTTTGATAATTGGACTTGTTCGCACATAGACTTAGCCGCGTACGCTCATCATAATTTGCACGGAGCCGCAGTTCACCACCCACATAGGATAGATCACGCACTCATATATTTTTGGAAGATGGTTCCATCACATCGGGAAGCTGTGATCATCAGCCTCACATCGATGGTAAAACTTGTAACTATGGTAGAGCCGCAGTCGACCACCCTTGCTGAGGTAATCCATAATCGTAGGGATAAACCAACATCGTGGGGATAGTCGTCCTACGCTCATATATTTGATAACCGATCCCATCACATCGGGAAGCCATGATTTATAGCCTCGCTTCGATGGCGGAATCTATAATTTCTTTGATCTTGATCTTGCCTCTTCAATCAATAGCAGATGTATATATGTCGTAGAATAAACACTCTGAGGAAGAAATATCAAGATGCAAGATTTATTGCTTACCGTCAAAGACGCGCTTTTCGCCTGGCCCCATGGTAGTCGCCATGGATGCCGCTCTGACGCAGCGATTCTCTTAAATTTTGGTGGGTGAAAGTGTGACGTTTGTCGTTCGCAAGATTTCGATGCAAATCGACAAACTGGTTGGGTGAATAGGAATACACGTTATTCGTTGTTTGCAAGATTCCGATGCAAATCAACAAACACGCATATGTGAGTCACGAGAGCCTGGGGTATTAGCTTCAGCGCGTGCTTCTATCTTTCTCGTGTATGGTCTGTGCCCTCCTCTCGCGAGGGAGAATAGCTGCCTTTATATATATAGGCGCTGGTCATCGATGCTTGCAGATCAAGTTGATCTAGTGAAACGTTTGATCGTTTAATTCTGTTATATCTCGACCATGCCGTCGTTCCAAGAAATCTTGAATGTTGTACTTATCCCTTCTGGCCATCCGTGTACAACACGGTGGGGTATCCTGAATTTGTATTGACCTCTTCCGGCCACCCGAATACAACATGACAGTGTACATACAGTATATATACCATACAAAACTCTGGCTCAAGTCATGCATGCACCTTAAATTGATCGATTAGCTACATCCGATCCAACGTTGAGCGACATGCTGGCCATATATATGCTACATCCATCTCTGACTTGTGTATAGAGCTACGCAATCTTGCGTGTTTGATGTATAGAAATTGTAACCTCATATTTGCAATGGACTACTCACGAGAAGCAAACAACAGCTAGCTAATTGCAGGATTTTCTCATCACTTTCGTTCTCACGTATGGCCATTGGTTGCCAAGATAATTAGCAAACACTACTAATTGAAATTTCATAACTACTTTGCCTCTCACGTGTCAAATACCAAAGCAAAGACATTGTTGATTTTAAATATTCACGAGGCCTACAGATCATGTGGCCCTGCACGTACCATAGCAATTTCTCATGCATCATGAGAATTGACACGTAAATGAATTATTGGATCCATATTTTGTATTACGAATTTTTGGTACAAAAATTCGTCTAACAAATGCCCCTCGCCGAGTGTAGTTCATGCGCGAAGCAGCAAGGACAAGACTCGGTGAAAATATTGTATCATGATTTTTTTTTAGAAAAAATTGGCGAAGTAAAGATATCATGTCGTAGAAAATTATAGCGAATAGTTCATGCCATTTTCCATTCAACAAGGATGTATCCCCTACTTACTCCATTGCGACCAGTTTTGTGGTGCCAGACAACTTTAGTGGTGCTAGCCAATGCATAGGTAATGAAATGTCATTATGCATGCTCAAAGACTGTAATGCCTTGTGAGAGTGCTCATGTTATTGATAGGGCATAGCACATGAAGCTACGAATTTTGAACCTTCAAATGCGACAAAAGGTGTATTGTCGCAATTTTAACAAGGATAGGCCACATGGAAAGCCTCACATCTCTTATTCTTGAAAACGGGAATATGTCCCCATTTTTCTCCACTTGCGACCAAGTTGGTGGTGCCAGCCGGTGAATATTCGAACCTCCATTGCGACCAACTTGGTGGTGCCAGCCAATGGATATTAGGCTCCACTGCGACCAGTTGATGGTGCCAGCCAATGGATTATACCCATGCGCGATTCTAAGCCCTGAACCGCAATAACATTTTTATCAAGTTCGATGCGACCGTGAAGCAATTCCGGTGCCAGCCATCATATACTTGTTGGGTTTCACAGGTTAACACTAACCGCACTGGCGTGTCTTGCTGCTCCCATATTTGAAACGTCGGAATGTCATCGACGATGTAGATGAACTAGGAGGCGATGATGCCCCAGTGTTTTGTGGTATGACTACCAAAGGGCTGATGCCCCTAGTGTTACCGGTATGGCCATAACATGAATGGTGCCCTCAATAGCGATGGATTAGTTGATGCAGAATGCCAGTCGCTGAAAAAAATATTGTTGACGTTATGCACGATGGGCGGTGTCACGCATATGCATTAGTGGCATATAAGGCGGCACAAGATCGAGGAAATATATATTTCTCCCTAAGAACAAGCGAGGAAACAAGCCGCATGGCGGCACAAATTTAGGAAGAGAAAAAAAGGTTTTTATTTTATTTTACTTTGGTATGTTGGCTTTCCCTTGTAACACCAGCTACGAACGTGACCTTAGAAATGGTAACCCAAGGGATAATCATCAGGAACCGTCGAAGAACCATGACAGTTGCAACTTGATAATTTAGTTTCTGTCAGTGTATGTGAAAGACCGCATGCTTCCATGATGCTTTCAGAAGGATGGGAATTCTTACCCTAGACTTCATGCGACCGAGTAGCCCCACAACTTCATCATGCCCCTTGCACATGTCTCAAGAACACAGAGACGTAGGAGAGGGTGACTTGTGTAAATGGTTATGGGATAAATGGCTTGGCTATTTTTCATGGCCTAGTTGAGGGGTGGTGCACGACTACTCCCCTCCTTCTTTTCAGTGAGTCCCCTACGGATCATGACTTGCTTGATGGAGACTTGCTTCTTTGATTGGCTTATTTTCCTTCTCGCTTCTTCTTTGTTTTTCTTTACTCTGTTTTTCTGATTGGAGGATTGCTTGGACTTCATGAACTTTTGATGGAGCTTCCTCGTTTGTTTGAGAGGATTTGATTGGACTTCTTGAAGGACCTTCTTTGGCGGTTGCTAGGAGACTCATCTTCAGAATTTGAAGAGCAGACGGGCACCTCTGTGGACTACATAGACCCTCATAGGCATTCCGGCTGTGGTGGAAGAAACACCCCGGGGGTGTCAAGACGCTCACACTTGGACTCAACTTGTGTTGGCCGGGTATGCCTTTCTTGCTCTTTTCCCTATGGGTTACCCCAGGGCGTCGTGCCTCTGGGAGCCTGAAACATGGCAAGAAACATGAAGAGTATGGGACCTTAGTGTACAGAAGTAGCCCAAGTAATTTCCGCCACTCCTGCTGAAAGCATACACTTTGGCATGTGTCGTGTGTAGCGGGTATAGGTGTCAATCCACTTTAAAGCATGCCACATGTGCCACCTTCAGACTAGCCCAAGGGTGACTAAGACTTCAATCACTAGAAAGATGTGTTTTAGGGAAAGCCGTTTATTGTAGGACGTTGATGTCCATGTTAAAAAGAAAATCCAAAGAAATATAAACAAAAAAGAAAGGAGAAAAAAAAGCAACTTGCGTGCAGCAGATCACGCAAAGTACTTCTTCAGGTACCTCCCATTGATGGGTGGCATAGGGCGATCCCCTTCTTGGTCAATCAATTGATAGGCACCACCATCATATATTTGTTAAATGACAAAAGGCCCTTCCCATTTGGGTTCAAGTTTTCCTTTGACTTTACCCTTAATCACGATGGGGCGCCGAAGTACTAGAACCAAATCTCCCTTACGAAAGACTCGAGGTTTCACTAGTTTGTCATATGATCGAACCATATTTTGGCGATAGAGCTCAAGATTTTGAAGCGCATTAAGGCGATCTTCTTCCAATGAATCCAACTCTTGGTATCGCAGTCGGATTTGCTCATCTTGGGTAATTTCATCATGAATAGCCACTCTTAGAGATGGTAGCTCTACTTCAAGCGGAAGAACCGCCTCAGTCCCGAACACCAGTGAGTATGGTGTTGCTTGGGTAGGCGTTCGGACAGTGACACGATATGCCCATAAGGCCTCATAGAGGAGATCGTGCCAATCACGATGATGCTTGTGGACCGTCTTCTTCAATATTTGTCCAAGGGTCTTATCGAAAGCTTCAATCAACCCATTGGCTTGAGGATAGTATCCAGTGGAGTAATTCCACTTAATTTTATACTTGGCAATGAATTTCAGCATTTTATGTGATTTGAAGGCCTTGGCATTATCAGAGGTGATTCGATGAGGGACTCCAAAGCGATATATGATATTACGCTCCAGGAAATTGATCACACTGTCACTTTTTACTTCTCTTAGGGGCACGGCCTGCGCCCATACGGGAGAAATAATCGGTCGCTGCTAGGATAAAGACATGACCTCCGAGAAGATGGAGGGTCAAAGGGGCCAACAACATCTATACCCCATCCATCGAAAGGCCATGAGGGCACAGTGGGATGTAAGGGAACAGGAGGTTGGTGTTTGAGAACACCATGAATCTGACAATTGTGACACGACCTTGCTACCTTTAGGCAGTCTCTCATGATTTCGGGCCAATAATAGCCACCAATCCTTATACTATGGTATATTTTGGGTCCACCTTGATGGCCTCCACAAACGCCATGATGGACCTCTTTTAGTATTTTATCAGCTTCATTTCCAGACACGCATCGCAATAGGAGCTCTTGACCAAATGAGCGTCGATACAAGGTCCTTGCCATATAAATATATGAAGGGAGGCGCCTTTGCAACCTACGCCTTTCTACGGGATCATTAAGGAGAGTCCCATGACAAAAATAATCGAGGAAGGGTTTGCGCCAATCGTCCTCCTGTATGATGTAGCGACAATATGATGTACCTCACACTCATCGGGTATTAGTTCCAGGACAGCCGGTAGGAGCCATCTTTCTTCAATCTCTGTATGAGCGGGCTCCTCTTTGGGAAGCACTAACGCTGCTGCGAGTTTGGCCAAGGCATCTGCCGAAGCATTTTTACTTCGCGGGACATGGGAAATTTCAATACGCTCAAATTTTCTCATGAGGCTTTCAGCCGCTTTGTAATATGGCACTAGCTCAGGCTTTCGTACCTCATATATGTCATTAACTTGTCGAACGATGAGTTGTGAGTCCCCATAAGCCCGGAGGTCTCGTATATCCATAGAGAGTTCTAGTAGGAGGCCAAATAGGAGAGCCTCCTACTCTGCTTCGTTGTTCAAACATTCCTCCTTCAGGAGGGAGAACGAGTGGTATATAGTCCCTCCTTGCAGAGTCTTGAATACTATTCCTGCCCCAGCTCTCCTTGTCGATGCACCATCTGGGTATGTCTCTATGCGAGAGGCCCCATCAAAATATAGCTCCCATGGGGGCTCAACCTCGACGGCAAATACTTCCTCATCGGGCAGCTCTACCACAAGCGGGGAGTCATCTGGCACGGGGTGTGCTGCGAGAAAGTCGGCCAAGGCTTGCTCCTTAATTGTTTTTTTGTGGAACATAAGTAATATCAAATTCCATCAAGGACATTGCCCATTTTCCGAGACGACCCATTAGAATAGGTTTATTTAATACGTATTTTACTAGGTCGGCTCTTGCAATGAGTTCGATTTTATGTTCCAACACATAGTGGCGCATCTTGTTTAACGCAAATACGAGGGCTAAACATAACTTCTCTATGGGTGAGTAGTTTTGCTCGGTTCCAACTATTGTTCGGCTTAAGTAATAGCATGCCGCCTCCTTTCCTTCATCATTATGTTGCGTAAGGAGTGCACCCACAGAGGAGGGTTGCGCAGCAATGTAGAGAATAAGCGGACGCCCTTTAATAGGCGCGGCTAGAACTGGGGGATTTAGGAGATACTTTTTAATGCTATCAAAAGCGTTTTGGCATTGCTCGTCCCATTCGAACGGCACACCTATCCTCATCAACCTTGTGAAAGGTTGTGTACACCCCAAGAGGTTAGAAATGAAGCGTCTTATATATGCTAAGTGTCCTTGCAAGGATTTTAACTCTTTTAGTTTCGTGGGAGGCGTCATATCTTGAATAGCCTTTATGTTCTTTGGAGAGATCTCAATGCCACGATGATGGACAATGAAACCAAGGAATAAACGAGACCGTACGCCAAAGGCACATTTGAGAGGATCCCCTTTAATTGATGCTTCCGTAAACGATTGAACACGCAAATCTGCTTGATGATTCACGCGGTCCATAGTTTTCACCATCGTGTCATCAACATAACACTCAACTGAATTATGAATGAGGTCATCAAGGACAGTGGTCATAGCTCTTTGATAAGTTGCACCGGTGTTTTTCAACCCAAAGGGCATTACATTATAGTAAAAGTTCCCTTTCGGCGTCCGAAATGCGGTGTCTATTGCATCATTTTCATCCATCTTGATTTGGTTATAACCTCGATGACCCGTCCATGAAGGATAAAACACCATAACCCGTGGCTGCCCATTCTTTTTTGACGAGGGACAATATTTGCTAGCCGGCGAGCATATTGTACCTCTTTAATAAAGCCGGCGACAATGAGTTTGTCCACCTCGGCGATAATGCTATCTTGCAGTTCTGGGCGAAAGCGGCATGGTTGCTGCTTCACTGGCCTGAACTTGGGATCGATTGATAGCTTGTGCGTAGCGACCCGTGGATCGAGTCTAGGCATTTCCTTATATGACCATGCAAAGCAATCTCGGAACTCCATTAGGAATTCTCGGCAACTTTCTTTTTCCAAGGGAGTGAGGGCATGTAATATCCCAGGTAATGGGGTTACATAAATAGAGGAAACAGATGTGTGCATTGCATTCATGCATAGAAAATCTGGGGAATTTTCGCGCTTTAAAGTAAAACAGTCACGATAATCGAAGTTTCACTTGACCTTGGTGGAATTGAAGTAGCTCATCAAGTCAAGCGCTATAAACCTCAATGTGACTTTACTAAAACCTTGTTTTGGGTAGAGATGAATTGATCTAAGGGGTTAGATCAAATGGAATTAAAACCAACACAAGAACATATGAATCAAGGAACAATTACTGGATTTTATTAAAGATCATAACATTGAATTCCTTGCCATAACCTAAGAACATTAATCTATTTGGAAATCAAGTAACAATAACTGGAGAAACTATTCTTCACTTATTTTCTCCATGTCTTAAACTAATCCATGCACTGATCATAAACCCTATGATATCCATTCTACTGTAACCTTGGAAACAAGACAAGGAGATTCAACTTAAGAAATATATATTCTTCCCTATTCCAAATAGTTTTACATCAAACCTAGAGAGGTGAGAGTTCTATTATAATTATTAGAGAAGCAATGGAAAACCTTGAGCTAAACCTTGGATATACATCCAAGCATTTAAATCATCAACTTTAAAGAAGAACCCCAGGATATTATTCAAGTCCATTCCAAAGGAGAGAGACCATTCATACTAATCCTAGCTTTATTTATTTAAGAATAGAGGACAACCATTGAACTAAAGTATTAGGTAAACCATTTCATCTTGGAGTGGTGAGATAACCAAGATAGCCAAGTGGAGTTTTAGACTAAATACCTATTGAGATCTTGTGAGTACACCATAAACCCTAGAATAATCCATTCCTATATAAGAGAGCTCAAGATCCGGTGTTACACTCAAGATAGTTGAGGCAGCACCTGGATTTGAGGGAGAGAACTATTCTTGTAACCAGATGATCATATCATCATTGATGAATAGAACCCTAACATAATATCTCAGGCATTCTCCTGGGATATAAACTTTAGAGGCAATCCTAGTAGTCCCATTCAAGAAGGTAAATTAGAAGTACTATACCCTAGTTGATCAAGACAATGCTTGATCATGGAACTGAGAAACCTAATTAATGAGAGATACCTTAGGAAGTCCAACCTTGATCATTATAAATTGTGTAATGATCATAAACCCTAAAGAACTTGAGGTTAAGATATTAAGAACAAGATGATCATATATAATATATGATCATGCTTTGGAGATATGTAAGGACAAGTTAAACCTTAATAAGATAAGTAGATACCATTCACCACATGAAATTATAGGGAGGTAACTAATAAGCAAACCTAAGCTTATATTCCAACCTTAACTGGTGGACCACATGGTGATCATAAGTGGAGTTCTACCACCTCTGCAATCCACTTGTCCTTCACCTAAGAAACATAAGAAAACCTTAGAGTTAAACCCTATACTTCATAATGGTGAGAAACCATACATCCATATGATCAAAGTTAACTATGAAAGAACCATAACCACTTTAGTTACTTTAATGATAAATTGAGGATAGCAATAGAAGTTAATTGGGAGAAGATAAAACTAATTCTTAAGTCCTTAGTAACTAAAGGAGAATCTCAACTATTAAGCAAGTAACCACCTTAAAATGGATAGGGAAACTAAACCATGGTTGTGTATCACTTGGGTGATCACAACTATAGGCCTAGTTCACATATGAGGTTCAAACCATTTGCCATTAGGTGAATATGATAAGAACCCTATAATTGTTCACTAATTAAAGCTCATGCTTCATTATGGAACTTAAGAATAATTTAGTGCTACACCCTTTGATTAGAACCATGGTGGTGATCAACCACTCATAATTATAACCAAGACCAAACCATAATGAGAGTAATACCTACTTTAGGTAATCCCAAGTATTATTAAATATAATCCTAATGCTACCTTTGAAATATGGATACAATAAATCACAAGACCTTAATCAACAAGTGTTCACATGAAATAACGGGCACATGAACAGATTCTCAAATAGAAACCAAGCCCTCATAATAATCTTTAAAAAATGCTTTGGGAAGCAATTATCCACTTTAAATAATTCAAAAGAGAGTTGTATTACAAGGAGGAACAGGAATTCCAAAGAAAACATAAGCTCATGGCTAAATTGAGATTTATATAAGACCCACAATGATACAAATAAAATCATGCATAACACATTAGTTTTGGGCAATGAAATAATGCAATGGTCACTATTGCTAAGTCATAAATTGGAAATAAGTAGAAACATCTGAAAGCATAATTGAATTAAAAATATGAATTCAAAACTGAATTCAAACTAGGAAATCCAAAACAGAAAATAAATAAATAAAAGGAAGAGGAACTGGGCTCACCTGACTCACCTAGTCGGTCACCGAGCCCAGCAGGAGTCCAGCAACACAGCCCACCAGGCAGCCCAAGGTCCAGCCTAGAGCACAGCCCATCTCAGCCCAAAATACCTGTTCGTTAAAAAAAATGGAGGGGGTCGTCCTCATCTTCTCCAGCACATGCTGGCCAGCGCAACGCCGTGCTCCCCTTCTCCTCGTCGGTGGCGGCTTCTCCTCGCCGGAGGTGTGACGAGGCACCCTCCCGAGTCGTATAAAACCTAAACGATGAACCCTAGCTCGAGTTCTTTCTCTCTCTCGCTCCAATTCGCCCCTACGCCGAAACTCCGGCCGCACCACTCCATCATTACCGCCGTCGATTGAAGAATCGTCAAGCCACACCAGGAAGCTGCGGAGCTTCGCCGAGGATGAGTAGAGCAGCCCGGTACAAGGAATCGAACCGAAGCATCCTCTATCGAGCCAATTTGAAGATTTCCCTGCGCGGTGATCGCCGGTATCGGCGAAACTCGGCTCGAATTCGGCTCCAATCCTCACCGCCGACCACACCATCCACTCCGAGGTACAAACACGCACTCATAGCTCATTTATCCTTATCATTTGGCATGCGGTAGCTCTGATTTCGAGACCTCGCCGGAGTTGTGCGCCGCGGACATGAATCACGGTGATGCTCCGGTGGTCTAATCGAGTAATAAACACCACCATCCGACTCAGCGTGAAGAGGGGGTCCGAAAAATACTACTCACACATCCCAGTAGGCCTTAGATCGGCGGCGCGGTCGTTCTTTGGCCGCCGGCGTCAAGCCGCCGGCAAGAGCGACGTGGCCAGTGGGTCCCTCACAAGGTCTTTGACCAGTCTTTGTCCAGGTGGCCGCTGACATGGATTCGGGCCCCATCTGTCATTGTCTGTGGTTAGAATTGAACCGGTACAAGTAGTATTCCTGTTTAAATTTCAATTTTCATTAATATCTGAAACTTTGCAGATTTATAGAAAATTCATTATAACTCAGAAAATTATAAATAAGATATCAAAATTCTTAGAAAGGTAAACTCTATCCAATAAAAATATAATATGATTTTTTTATTTTTAATAAAAAATTTAATTATTTAATACTTATTAATTAAGTCTTTTCTTTTAAAACCTAAATTCAATTAAAATCCAATAATTAGGAAAACTACATGAAGTAAATAAAAACCATTAAATAAATAAATAAAACATTAAAACTAATTTTCTTTATTAGATTATTTTGTTAAATCCTTATTAGAGGGATTTAAACCCTGATTAATAATTACCTTAATTATTAAAATATTTAAAAATAATAAAATGCCTAATCCATTATTATTTTTATTTCAAAGTTATTAATAACTTCAACTTTGCAAACAAGTTGTTAATTTGAGAATTACATGTTAAATTGGAAACCTAGTTCCATTTTACATAAAGTTATGGTTTCATAATCTTATGTGAAACCTAAAACCCTAATTCCATTAGGAACCCTAGCCCTATTATTTTATTTTATGTGAACCCTAAGTTGATAATAAACCTAAACCCTAGGTTATAACTTGTGATCATGTTATTTCCTTTTGAATTATAGACCCACAATTAGCAACTAAGTACTTGTTCTTATTCCCATAAAATATTAGAAGCCATAGTACTTATAAGTTGATATACCATGAACTCATCCTAATAAAACCTAGATGTTAACGTAGGGTCAACCAAGTACAAACCCTAATCATTATTACCAAAACCATCATCCTTAAATTATCCATGCTTAGCATCACACCATTGTGATGAACTCCAATAGCATCTATGCCCAATAATTACCATTACATAACTATACTACACTAAACCCTACTAGTGTGAGATACTTATGAACCATCCTATTTTAAGGAGCCAATTATTCCTTATTTAATAGAATCAACAGTAAAACCTAGACCACCTCAACCCTAATTGATATACTTCTTATTATTTAAGAAGTATGTTCTTCAAAAGTTATTCTTTTGAAGAAAATAAAGAACCATCATCAACCACCGCTTATAAGGACCTATAAACCCTAGCTAGCTATCACCAACAAGATGAACCAATCTTGATAGTTGTATGAATAATTGCTTAGAATGCCAGGCCTAACTCAACCTTACAAGCCCTAAGTGTTGATTAATCCAACTAGGTTGTGATCCATCTACTACCTACTCCAGAAACCAATTAGAACCATAGTAAACCATACGACCCCATAACCCTGATTATTATACTTGTTCTTTGTTAAAGAACATGTTCTTCAAAAGTTATTCTTTTGAAGTATATAATAATCAATCATTAACCATGACATATAGTACTAAAACTAACCACTATTCAGTACCTGTTAGGATTACACCAAACCTTATTGTTGTGTGCTATGATTGTTGTTATTATGATTTATTACAGCACCTGCTTATGATAACAAGCAACCAATTCTTAATAAGAACCTTGTTTGTGAATCACTCTAAAAGTGCAACACACCCTGAACCAATCATTACAACTCACTGATCCTAAATCATCGGGGTTAGATCACGCTTAGAGCGATTGCATCTCATACTTATGCATTATTGCATCCTTGCCAATCTTTTAAACATCGTCCTTACCGGACGATGATGCTACTTCAGAATTTGGAGTTATTGCGTATCGAAGACCTTGCCTGCATAATCTTGCAGTCAAGAAAGGCAAGTTCATCACTTGCTCATGTCATTTGAGTATTTCTATCAAATTACTTGCAAAGTATTATGGTTACCACTATTGCATAAAAATCAAAACCACTATTTTCATAACTATGAATATGACTATGTGGTGGGCAATGGAACCATTGATTGTGTTGATATGGTGGAGGTTCCATTGCAAGGGTTAATATCCATCTAGGATTAAACAACAAATGTCGCCAGTGATTCTTGTGCCGTAATACCCGTGTTAACCATAAGATCCGGAGTGGGACGGAGTAGTCAAAAGTGTTTCCACCTCTCGTACATCAACGGATGCGCTTACCGTAGACACTTGACCTAGGTTGGGCAAGCGGTGGGGTGGGGATCCCATTCTAATTCCCCACGGTAAGTGGTCTATGATGGGTTGCAGCTACCGGCGAAGGAGTTTGGTTAACGAGTCCCAAAGCTGTTGTCGTGGTCGGGGTCCATCCTTAATTGGTATAAGAGGACCGACGAGGACCCGGGGTCGGGGTATGCAACAAAGGGTGGGTGTGCGAGGTAGCGGAGGAACATGATTGGCTAGACCTTATACCGGGCCTCACACCATAGGAAGTGTGGACGGGAACAATTGCCCGGTTGGCACCAAGGTTAAGATCTCTTATGGGTAAAGCAACACACCTCTGCAGAGTGTAATGAACCGTGACCTGTCACTCCCTGTTCCGGGATATGGAACTGCGAACGCGGCCGGAAAGGAGCTCCATGAAGTTCTAGTAAACCGGTGAAGGCTGACGGACATAGTTCTTCTGAATAAAAGCAACCTTTTGAAGAAATGATTATGAAAACCTGCATTGGTATTAGACTTTCTGGTCTAATGCTGTAGCTAGTGCATTAAACACCTCTTTCCTGTAATAAACTTGTTGAGTACGCTCGTACTCATCCCACTCTTAAATCCCCTGCTTAGATATGGAGGCATCGAAGGAGGATCTACAGTGCAACTCGAAGACGGAGGAGTCAACAACTACTTCAAGAAACAGGACACTGTCAGAGGAGTCATATACCACATCCAACAAGGAGAAAACCTAGTTTAGCCATAGAAGGGAACTAGCTTACTCAACCTAGCTCCTACTTAGCTAGAATCTATTCTTAGCCTCTGTAGCTAGTTAAATACTCTACAAATAGAGTTCGTGATAGGATTAGACTACGAGTCGTTCTTCTAGAGTTTAATTGCAGATTTACCTCATTGTAAAGTAGGAGGTTGTGCTGATCTTATGTAACGGAGTCAATGATGTAATTCTATAGACATGCCTTGGACCCGCATATGTTTCTGTTGTACCACTCTGAGCGATATAATACTAGTGGAACGGTGTTTCATTGGTGTTATATCAGACTTGCATACTACACCATGCAGTGGTATGCCGGGTCACCACAGTTGGTATCAGAGCAAATGCTTTGACCTTAGGATTAAAACCCTTGAAAGGAGACCTATAGGATTGGTAGTGTCTATAGGAAGTTGCCCTAGGTAAACCAAATATTTCTTATGACTTGAGATGGATATTCACTTGAGAATAATCCTGACACACTTGAGTCAACATTTCCTACCTATCCTTCCTAAGTGAAGTTAGTTAGCTAATGCAAAACATGTAGCACATCAATAAGTCCTTAAAATAATAGATGAGTAGATCACAGTTGGTATACAATGCATGGTAGTCCAAAGAGAGGATACAACCATAAGGAAGATATCCTATTGGAAGATGTATACCAACATATGTTATTGTTAAGTACGAGTTATCCAGACCTGTAATAGGAGTAATATCAAGTGATGAAGATAATTAAGATACCCTAATAGAGAATGTAGACCAAGCTAAGTAATGAGTAAGTAAAATATCTAAACTTGTAAAACAATTTGATGAGGATTTGTTTCCCGATCTTTCACGATGCACCTTGTTGATCCATAGGACCGATAGATCTTGAACTTCCTCGACAGATTCAAGGATACTCAAGCGCATATGATTACTCTTGACAGACTCAAGAACTCACACATCTTTATTGGATAACTAGACGAACGTCAGAGACGCCGTCATAGGGCCAACCCCGCAGGGATGGTGATCTCGGAACCCAAGGTTCTACATGATCCGAATCAAAACTAGACTACCCTAAACCCTAACCGTGCCATCTCCTTATATGAGAGGGAGAGGTGGCCGGCCGGCCCCCTTATTGGGCCTAACCTAGTTCGACTTGGACAGGCCCAAGTCAAACGGACTCTATTAAAACCCTAATAACAAGACCTGGATGGCCCACAGCATGACCTGGCTACATTATTATCTCCTAATAACAAGATTATAATAAACTACTGGTACAACCTTAGACCCAAATATCATATCAATGGCTGTCCTAGAGTACCAGGCCCGGATATCCATATCATCTCTCCCCTTCTTCAAGAAGCGTTGTCCCCAACGCATGAGGGTCCGCTAGAAAAAGGGTGGCGTCGGATAAGAACATCGCCGATCTTCATCCTCAAGCCTCGCCGATCTTCCACACCTCATCCTCCCTCTCGACTAGCTTGTCTTGACCTTGGCGCCCCTTTGGTCTTCGACGCCATCAACCTGATTGAAGACACAAGTATCCTCCCAAATGCAAGCTGAAGCGCACCATACATATCACCCAAAACAAACGGAACAAATTCCTGTCCGCCTTAGATCCAAATAAGTTGAAAACACCTGAGTATGCACCCTTCGAAACACCAATGTCTTCTTCCTTGAAAAACAAAATTTGCCCTCCACGACGAACAAGCAACAGCAGCAACAACGGCAGCAGGAAACGGCCAAAAACGGACTCACGGCGAGAAAATTCCTGTCGCGAGCAGAGAAACTGGCAGAAATCCTGCCGCGGCAGAGAAAACTGTCAAAAATTCTGCGAGGCCGGCAGTGCCGGTGTGTCGAGGCCGGAAGTGCCGGCGTGGCCGGCAGTGCCGGGGTGTCAACTTATCTGGAACCTAATCCCCATCATGTGGTATCAGAGCGCTAGGTTGATCACGGTGCGGTTTGTTTGTTGTTCGCCATTGTTTTTCTCGATTTGAAGTGAATACCATTGGGTACGTCGCCGCCATACTGTTGGTGAAGATCGAGGAAGCCTTCGTTCATGCGGAGGAGGAGGCGGAGGCAAGGGAGAGGAAGGAGAAGCGCTACCGAAGTTCTGCCACGACAGGAGTTTGCAGGAATTCTGCCACGGTAGGAAAAATCGCGGGGAAGAAGGTCAGATCCGTCAGGAGACCGGCACTGCCGGCCTTGACACCCCGGCACTGCCGGCCACACCGGCACTGCCGGCCTCGACACACCGGCACTGCCGGCCTCGCAGAATTTTTGACAGTTTTCTCTGCCGCGGCAGGATTTCTGCCAGTTTCTCTGCCGCGACAGGAATTTCCTGCCGTGAGTCAGTTTTTGGCTGTTTCCTGCTGCTGTTGTTGCTGCTGTTGCTTGTTCATCGTGGAGGGCAAATTTTTTTCAAGGAAGAAGACATTGGTGATCCAAGAGAGTGCGTACTCAGGTGTGTTCAGCTTATTTGGATCCATGGCGGACAGGAGTTTGTTCTGTTTGTTTTGGGTGATATGTATGGTGCACTTCAGTTGCATTTGGGAGGATGCTTGTGTCTTCAATCAGGTTGATGGCGTCGAAGACCAAAGGGGCGCCAAGGTCAAGACAAGCTAGTCGAGAGGGAGGATGAGGTGTGGAAGACTGGCGAGGCTTGAGGATGAAGACCTTGAAACTGTCAAAAAAAAAAAAGATGATATGGATATCCGGGCCTGGTACTCTAGGACAGCCATTGATATGATATTTGGGTCTAAGGTTGTACCAGTAGTTTATTATAATCTTGTTATTAGGAGATAATAATGTAGCCAGGTCATGCTGTGGGCCATCCAGGTCTTGTTATTAGGGTTTTAATAGAGTCCGTTTGACTTGGGCCTGTCCAAGTCGAACTAGGTTAGGCCCAATAAGGGGGCCGGCCGGCCACCTCTCCCTCTCATATAAGGAGATGGCACGGTTAGGGTTTAGGGTAGTCTAGTTTTGATTCAGATCATGTAGAACCTTGGGTTCCAGTATCACCATCCCTGCGGGGTTGGCCCTATGACGGCGTCTCGGACGTTCGTCTAGTTATCCAATAAAGATGTGTGAGTTCTTGAGTCTGTCAAGAGTAATCATATGCGCTTGAGTATCCTTGAATCTGTCGAGGAAGTTCAAGATCTATCGGTCCTATGGATCAACAAGGTGCATCGTGAAAGATCGGGAAACAAGTCCTCATCATGTGGTATCAGATTGCTAGGTTGATCACGGTGCAGATTGGTTTGTTGCTCAGTTGTTCTTGCTCGATTGCTGTGGCTACCATTGGGTATGTCGCCGCCATGGTGTTGGTGAAGATCAAGAAGGAGGAAGTGGGCAACGAGAGTCAAGTTCTCATGGCCTTCGTGCATGCGGAGGTGGTGGCTGCAAGGGGGAAGAAGGAGGAACGGCTGCTCAAGCTCGCCACGACAGGAGTTCGCCGGAATTCTCTGCCGCGACAGGAAAAATCGCGAGGAAGAAGGTCAGATCCGTCAGGAGACCGGCACTGCCGGCCTTGACACCCCGGCACTGCCGGCCACATCGGCACTTCCGGCCTCGACACCCCGGCACTGCCGGCCTTCCCAAAATTTTGACAGTTTTCTCGCCGCGGCAGGATTTCTGCCGGTTTCTCGCTGCGACGGGAATTTCCTGCCGTGAGTCGGTTTTGGTCTGTTTCCTGCTGCTGTTGTTGCTGCTGTTGCGTGTTCGTCGTGGAGGGCAAATTTTGTTTTTCAAGGAAGAAGACATTGGTGTTTCAGAAGGGTGCATACTCAGGTGTTTTCAACTTATTTGGATCTAAGGCGGACGGGAATTTGTTCTGTTTGTTTTGGGTGATATGTATGGTGCACTTCAGTTGCATTTGGGAGGATACTTGTGTCTTCAATCAGGTTGATGGCGTCGAAGACCAAAGGGGCGCCAAGATCAAGACAAGCTAGTCGAGAGGGAGGATGAGGTGTGGAAGAGCGGCGAGGCTTGAGGATGAAGATCGGCGATGTTCTTATCCGACGCCACCCTTTTTCTAGCGAGACCCTCACGCGTTGGGGACAACGCTTCTTGAAGAAGGGGAGAGATGATATGGATATCCGGGCCTCGGTACTCTAGGACAGCCATTGATATGATATTTGGGTCTAAGGTTGTACCGGTAGTTTATTATAATCTTGTTATTAGGAGATAATAATGTAGCCGGGTCATGCTGTGGGCCATCTAGGGTTTTAATAGAGTCCGTTTGACTTGGGCCTGTCCAAGTCGAACTAGGTTAGGCCCAATAAGGGGGCCGGCCGGCCACCTCTCCCTCTCATATAAGGAGATGGCACGGTTAGGGTTTAGGGTAGTCTAGTTTTGATTCGGATCATGTAGAACCTTGGGTTCCGGTATCACCATCCCCGCGGGTTGGCCCTATGACGGCGTCTCGGACGTTCGTCTAGTTATCCAATAAAGATGTGTGAGTTCTTGAGTCTGTCAAGAGTAATCATATGCGCTTGAGTATCCTTGAATCTGTCGAGGAAGTTCAAGATCTATCGGTCCTATGGATCAACAAGGTGCATCGTGAAAGATCGGGAAACTAATCCTCATCACAATTGATAACAAGTGAGAACTATGAGTCATGTGAGGTAGCATAGACCATGATGAGTCAATCATGGGAGGTAAGGTAGAGAGATATGAATAAAATATGATTACTTATATGGTAGAGTTGTTAATCATATATGATTCACCTGAGAATCATTATGTGATGGAATAGAACATTATAAGTATTTTGGAGGAGTACAATGAGAAGCCAAGTGCTAAACAATAGTGTAAGAATTATGTTCCAAAAATATGGGAAGTGTGCCAAGCACATCATGTCCATAGTCTCGTGATAGTATAAACACTTGAAAGTATAAGAGCTATATTTTCATAGTTATGTGTTTAGAGTAGCAATGTTAGAACCTAGACATATCATGTGAGATAGTCCTCAACAAAATAGAAGTTAAGTAGTACTTCCTAAGAAAATTAGGTTAACCTTAACTATCCTAGACCACTTTGTTTCAAGTTTATCTCATTGCAAATGTGCAATTAAGGTAAAGGTTGAGACAAATAGTAGAATTCCCTATATTCGTGCTAAGCATCACGATATAAACCTATATTATGTGGTGTTCTATACTACACATCAGAGCCTGATGTTTAGAGATGTCTTACTCAACAATCATATTCAGGCTTATGATGGTGTGTATTATATGCACAAAGCTGAATCTTCTTGGATTTTATTGGATTTTCATTGTTTGACTAGATCCATACATGAAGTTGGACTTTGATATGCAAATGCATGTTGCAATATCAAGTTCTTACTTGATGCTATAGATCTAGAGGGTAATGGTATTCGTGTGAGGAAGTGACGAATTCTAAAGACTCTGAAGACAAGAGGAAGGTTCATCAGCAAAATAAAGTAAAGTTGTGGGAAGTAACCACAATACTCTGAAGGAAGTACCCACCTAAACTCATGCTTTACCTCAACAGAGGAGTACTTTAGTACATATGAAGCATGAAGGTGAAAAATATGATGACTGGGGAGTAGTAGGAGTAGAACCATAGTCATTATGGAAAAAGGGAATGCATGGGAAATCACTTAGGATACTATATTCATAGTGTCAGTTAGTGGTTTTCTTGCAAAATAAACCCTGAATGAAGGAAGATGATATATGAAACCATAGCAGATATAAGAAGACCATAGTTGATATCAGAGGACCACAATGGGTATAGGATCAATACTGCAAGATAAAGTAGAAGATGTCTTGTCCAGTTGATCAGAACCTATAACAGAATCCATTTTTAGATATCAAATAGCCACAGTTGGTATAATAACCACAGCTGGTATTCATTGGTATTACAAATAGTCCACGATTTAATTATTTGTAACAAAAGTTTGTGAACAAATAAAAATCTTGTCAGCCAAATAGCTAAATCTATAAACATTTAGTCAAAGGATTCACATTGGATGTCCACAATTGAGTGGATACACCACAAAGTTTTTTTGCAAAACCTTAGAGGAATATAAATCATAAACAAGACCTAGACCAATATTCTAATCATAAGTCCAATAGTTGGAAGAAAAGGAGTTGAAGACCATAAGAAAACTCTAAGGGGTAGAGTAAAGGTTGAGTTGACTGTACAATAACTCAATACTTTAAGCTAGATATAAGCTGAAGGTCTGAACTGAGAGGAAGTTCGATCTTATTTTCATAAGATTGTTGGACATTACTTTCAGAAGGATGTCAGACCAGAAGCCGAGGTTCATACCTCGAGGACGTAAGAAGTGGATTATAACTTGAGCAAGTAAGTAATATCTACTCAGAAGTACTTAAGCTCAAGTAAATCAAAGATAAAGAAGTTGGACGAAGGAAATATCAGAGACCAGCTCAAGGAGGTCAAAGACTGAAGGGATTTGACCATACCAGAATCAGAGACTACATGAAAGATTCCTTTCATGGAACCTAAATGAATCTAAAGAGTTATAGGTATCAATTATAAACCATGATTGGATGGATTAAATGAGTCTAATCCATTCTTAGAGGAATAAACCATCACGACCATTTCCATGGTAAGTACATTACCAAGTACCATTACTGCAATTTTGGTAGTAAGGGAAAACAAAGACCTATTTTATCAAATAGGAGAATGTTATCCAATTAGTCCTCAATTAAGACAGGAAACAAGCTTATAAAGTTGGAAGAAATCAAGGAATCAAAGTAAGAACCATGGTTCAGAGACAGATACTAATGGATTCCAGGAAGAATCTGGACAAGGGATATATTCAATTATATCCAGTAAGATCAATACGGAGTTCGAGAAAAGTTTTAGTCTATACAAGTCAGATCCACACTTCGGAAACGTGAGAGAGATCAAACTTCGAGGACGAAGTTTAGTTTAAGGGGTAGAGACTGTAATATCCCAGGTAATGGGGTTACATAAATAGAGGAAACAGATGTGTGCATTGCATTCATGCATAGAAAATCTGGGAATTTTCGCGCTTTAAAGTAAAACAATCACAAGAATCGAAGTTTCACTTGACCTTGGTGGAATTGAAGTAGCTCATCAAGTCAAGCGCTATAAACCTCAATGTGACTTTACTAAAACCTTGTTTTGGGTAGAGATGAATTGATCTAAGGGGTTAGATCAAATGGAATTAAAACCAACACAAGAACATATGAATCAAGGAACAATTACTCGGATTTTATTAAAGATCATAACATTGAATTCCTTGCCATAACCTAAGAACATTAATCTATTTGGAAATCAAGTAACAATAACTCGGAGAAACTATTCTTCACTTATTTTCTCCATGTCTTAAACTAATCCATGCACCGATCATAAACCCTATGATATCCATTCTACTCGTAACCTTGGAAACAAGACAAGGAGATTCAACTTAAGAAATATATATTCTTCCCTATTCCAAATAGTTTTACATCAAACCTAGAGAGGTGAGAGTTCTATTATAATTATTAGAGAAGCAATGGAAAACCTTGAGCTAAACCTTGGATATACATCCAAGCATTTAAATCATCAACTTTAAAGAAGAACCCCAGGATATTATTCAAGTCCATTCCAAAGGAGAGAGACCATTCATACTAATCCTAGCTTTATTTATTTAAGAATAGAGGACAACCATTGAACTAAAGTATTAGGTAAACCATTTCATCTTGGAGTGGTGAGATAACCAAGATAGCCAAGTGGAGTTTTAGACTAAATACCTATTGAGATCTTGTGAGTACACCATAAACCCTAGAATAATCCATTCCTATATAAGAGAGCTCAAGATCTGGTGTTACACTCAAGATAGTTGAGGCAGCACCTGGATTTGAGGGAGAGAACTATTCTTGTAACCAGATGATCATATCATCATTGATGAATAGAACCCTAACATAATATCTCAGGCATTCTCCTGGGATATAAACTTTAGAGGCAATCCTAGTAGTCCCATTCAAGAAGGTAAATTAGAAGTACTATACCCTAGTTGATCAAGACAATGCTTGATCATGGAACTGAGAAACCTAATTAATGAGAGATACCTTAGGAAGTCCAACCTTGATCATTATAAATTGTGTAATGATCATAAACCCTAAAGAACTTGAGGTTAAGATATTAAGAACAAGATGATCATATATAATATATGATCATGCTTTGGAGATATGTAAGGACAAGTTAAACCTTAATAAGATAAGTAGATACCATTCACCACATGAAATTATAGGGAGGTAACTAATAAGCAAACCTAAGCTTATATTCCAACCTTAACTGGTGGACCACATGGTGATCATAAGTGGAGTTCTACTATATGATCAAAGTTAACTATGAAAGAACCATAACCACTTTAGTTACTTTAATGATAAATTGAGGATAGCAATAGAAGTTAATTGGGAGAAGATAAAACTAATTCTTAAGTCCTTAGTAACTAAAGGAGAATCTCAACTATTAAGCAAGTAACCACCTTAAAATGGATAGGGAAACTAAACCCTGGTTGTGTATCACTTGGGTGATCACAACTATAGGCCTAGTTCACATATGAGGTTCAAACCATTTGCCATTAGGTGAATATGATAAGAACCCTATAATTGTTCACTAATTAAAGCTCATGCTTCATTATGGAACTTAAGAATAATTTAGTGCTACACCCTTTGATTAGAACCATGGTGGTGATCAACCACTCATAATTATAACCAAGACCAAACCATGATGAGAGTAATACCTACTTTAGGTAATCCCAAGTATTATTAAATATAATCCTAATGCTACCTTTGAAATATGGATACAATAAATCACAAGACCTTAATCAACAAGTGTTCACATGAAATAACAGGCACATGAACAGATTCTCAAATAGAAACCAAGCCCTCATAATAATCTTTAAAAAATGCTTTGGGAAGCAATTATCCACTTTAAATAATTCAAAAGAGAGTTGTATTACAAGGAGGAACAGGAATTCCAAAGAAAACATAAGCTCATGGCTAAATTGAGATTTATATAAGACCCACAATGATACAAATAAAATCATGCATAACACATTAGTTTTGGGCAATGAAATAATGCAATGATCACTATTGCTAAGTCATAAATTGAAAATAAGTAGAAACATCTGAAAGCATAATTGAATTAAAAATATGAATTCAAAACTGAATTCAAACTAGGAAATCCAAAACAGAAAATAAATAAATAAAAGGAAGAGGAACTGGGCTCACCTGACTCACCTAGTCGGTCACCGAGCCCAGCAGGAGTCCAGCAACACAGCCCACCAGGCAGCCCAAGGTCCAGCCTAGAGCACGACCCATCTCAGCCCAAAATACCTGTTCGTTAAAAAAAATGGAGGGGGTCGTCCTCATCTTCTCCAGCACATGCTGGACAGCGCAACGCCGTGCTCCCCTTCTCCTCGTCGGTGGCGGCTTCTCCTCGCCCGGAGGTGTGACGAGGCACCCTCCCGAGTCGTATAAAACCTAAACGATGAACCCTAGCTCGAGTTCTTTCTCTCTCTGCTCCAATTCGCCCTACGCCGAAACTCTGGCCGCACCACTCCATCATTACCGCCGTCGATTGGAGAATCGTCAAGCCACACTGGGAAGCTCTGGAGCTTCGCCAGGATGAGTAGAGCAGCCCAGTACAAGGAATCGAACCGAAGCATCCTCTATCGAGCCAATTTGAAGATTTCCCCTGCGCCGGTGATCGCCGGTATCGGCGAAACTCGGCTCGAATTCGGCTCCAATCCTCACCGCCGACCACACCATCCACTCCAGGGTACAAACACGCACTCATAGCTCATTTATCCTTATCATTTGGCATGCGGTAGCCTGATTTCGAGACCTCGCCGGAGTTGTGCGCCGCAGACATGAATCACGGTGATGCTCCGGTGGTCTAATCGAGTAATAAACACCACCATCCGACTCAGCGTGAAGAGGGGGTCCGAAAAATACTACTCACACATCCCAGTAGGCCTTAGATCGGCGACGCGGTCGTTCTTTGGCCGCCGGCGTCAAGCCGCCGGCAAGAGCGACGTGGCCAGTGGGTCCCTCACAAGGTCTTTGACCAGTCTTTGTCCAGGTGGCCGCTGACATGGATTCGGGCCCCATCTGTCATTGTCTGTGGTTAGAATTGAACCGGTACAAGTAGTATTCCTGTTTAAATTTCAATTTTCATTAATATCTGAAACTTTGCAGATTTATAGAAAATTCATTATAACTCAGAAAATTATAAATAATATATCAAAATTCTTAGAAAGGTAAACTCTATCCAATAAAAATATAATATGAATTTTTTATTTTTAATAAAAAATTTAATTATTTAATACTTACTAATTAAGTCTTTTCTTTTAAAACCTAAATTCAATTAAAATCCAATAATTAGGAAAACTACATGAAGTAAATAAAAACCATTAAATAAATAAAGAAAACATTAAAACTTTTTCTTTATTAGATTATTTTGTTAAATCCTTATTAGAGGGATTTAAACCCTGATTAATAATTACCTTAATTATTAAAATATTTAAAAATAATAAAATGCCTAATCCAATATTATTTTTATTTCAAAGTTATTAATAACTTCAACTTTGCAAACAAGTTGTTAATTTGAGAATTACATGTTAAATTGGAAACCTAGTTCCATTTTACATAAAGTTATGGTTTCATAATCTTATGTGAAACCTAAAACCCTAATTCCATTAGGAACCCTAGCCCTATTATTTTATTTTATGTGAACCCTAAGTTGATAATAAACCTAAACCCTAGGTTATAACTTGTGATCATGTTATTTCCTTTTGAATTATAGACCCACAATTAGCAACTAAGTACTTGTTCTTATTCCCATAAAATATTAGAAGCCATAGTACTTATAAGTTGATATACCATGAACTCATCCTAATAAAACCTAGATGTTAACGTAGGGTCAACCAAGTACAAACCCTAATCATTATTACCAAAACCATCATCCTTAAATTATCCATGCTTAGAATCACACCATTGTGATGAACTCCAATAGCATCTATGCCCAATAATTACCATTACATAACCATACTACACTAAACCCTACTAGTGTGAGATACTTATGAACCATCCTATTTTAAGGAGCCAATTATTCCTTATTTAATAGAATCAACAGTAAAACCTAGACCACCTCAACCCTAATTGATATACTTCTTATTATTTAAGAAGTATGTTCTTCAAAAGTTATTCTTTTGAAGAAAATAAAGAACCATCATCAACCCTGCTTATAAGGACCTATAAACCCTAGCTAGCTATCACCAACAAGATGAACCAATCTTGATAGTTGTATGAATAATTGCTTAGAATGCCAGGCTTAACTCAACCTTACAAGCCCTAAGTGTTGATTAATCCAACTAGGTTGTGATCCATCTACTACCTACTCCAAAAACCAATTAGAACCATAGTAAACCATAAGACCCCATAACCCTGATTATTATACTTGTTCTTTGTTAAAGAACATGTTCTTCAAAAGTTATTCTTTTGAAGTATATAATAATCAATCATTAACCATGACATATAGTACTAAAACTAACCACTATTCAGTACCTGTTAGGATTACACCAAACCTTATTGTTGTGTGCTATGATTGTTGTTATTATGATTTATTACAGCACCTGCTTATGATAACAAGCAACCAATTCTTAATAAGAACCTTGTTTGTGAATCACTCTAAAAGTGCAACACACCCTGAACCAATCATTACAACTCACTGATCCTAAATCATCGGGGTTAGATCACGCTTAGAGCGATTGCATCTCATACTTATGCATTATTGCATCCTTGCCAATCTTTTAAACATCGTCCTTACCGGACGATGATGCTATTTCAGAATTTGGAGTTATTGCGTATCGAAGACCTTGCCTGCATAATCTTGCAGTCAAGAAAGGCAAGTTCATCACTTGCTCATGTCATTTGAGTATTTCTATCAAATTACTTGCAAAGTATTATGGTTACCACTATTGCATAAAAATCAAAACCACTATTTTCATAACTATGAATATGACTATGTGGTGGGCAATGGAACCATTGATTGTGTTGATATGGTGGAGGTTCCATTGCAAGGGTTAATATCCATCTAGGATTAAACAACAAATGTCGCCAGTGATTCTTGTGCCGTAATACCCGTGTTAACCATAAGATCCGGAGTGGGACGGAGTAGTCAAAAGTGTTTCCACCTCTCGTACATCAACGGATGCGCTTACCGTAGACACTTGACCCAGGTTGGGCAAGCGGTGGGGTGGGGATCCCATTCTAATTCCCCACGGTAAGTGGTCTATGATGGGTTGCGGCTACCGGCGAAGGAGTTTGGTTAACGAGTCCCAAACTGTTGTCGTGGTCGGGGTCCATCCTTAATTGGTATAAGAGGACCGACGAGGACCCAGGGTCGGGGTATGCAACAAAGGGTGGGTGTGCGAGGTAGCGGAGGAACATGATTGGCTAGACCTTATACCGGGCCTCACACCAGAGGAAGTGTGGACGGGAACAATTGCCCGGTTGGCACCAAGGTTAAGATCTCTTATGGGTAAAGCAACACACCTCTCGCAGAGTGTAATGAACCGTGACCTGTCACTCCCCGTTCCGGGATATGGAACTGCGAACGCGGCCGGAAAGGAGCTCCATGAAGTTCTAGTAAACCGGTGAAGGCTGACGGACATAGTTCTTCCGAATAAAAGCAACCTTTTGAAGAAATGATTATGAAAACCTCGCATTGGTATTAGACTTTCTGGTCTAATGTTGTAGCTAGTGCATTAAACACCTCTTTCCTATAATAAACTTGTTGAGTACGCTCGTACTCATCCCACTCTTAAATCCCCTGCTTAGATATGGAGGCATCGAAGGAGGATCTACAGTGCAACTCGAAGACGGAGGAGTCAACAACTACTTCAAGAAACAGGACACTGTCAGAGGAGTCATATACCACATCCAACAAGGAGAAAACCTAGTTTAGCCATAGAAGGGAACTAGCTTACTCAACCTAGCTCCTACTTAGCTAGAATCTATTCTTAGCCTCTGTAGCTAGTTAAATACTCTACAAATAGAGTTCATGATAGGATTAGACTACGAGTCGTTCTTCTAGAGTTTATTTGCAGATTTACCTCATTGTAAAGTAGGAGGTTGTGCTGATCTTATGTAACAGAGTCAATGTTGTAATTCTATAGACATGCCTTGGACCCGCATATGTTTCTGTTGTACCACTCTGAGCGATATAATACTAGTGGAACGGTGTTTCATTGGTGTTATATCAGACTTGCATACTACACCATGCAGTGGTATGCCGGGTCACCACAGGGCACTACTAACAAAGGTAGAGCGCGGCTCCTCCTTTGCGCCTAGGTGAACTTCGACAAGCTCATCAGTAGTGAGTTGTCCGCCATCTTCAAGTTGTTGAGGTGCGGGGCAGCCTCATATACTTCACCCTGGATGGTGGTCATGGATCTATGAACCATCCTCGCAGTTGGAGGTTGACTCTGATCCCTCACTTGGATCATGTACAAATGCCATGTGGCGTGTGAACCTTTGTGTATTATCATTTCCTTCATCCTCACTTTCAGAAGACTCTGAGCGGATGTAACCCAGACCATATCTTGGCTTGACCTTGTTTTTATTTTCTTGGCGATCTTTTCTGCTTGACCCCACCACACTTTGCATATGGCGGGTGGTGATGGCAACCTGCGGGACCTTATAGAAGAGAGTAGTCGGAAACCCATAATGTTTTTCTGGGATCACCAAGACTTGCAACAGCATTGCTATGGAGATGTACATCGATGGGGGCTGCTTAGGTGCAGCACCCTGTAGTTCCTCTATCTCAGCCACCCTTCTTCGTACCGTTCCTTGTGGATGTTCTATGCTTCTAGTCGTTGGACCAGCGTGCGTCTCCGATACGATAGGGGATGGTGAGCCACCTGTGGTGAGGGTTTTAGAAGCTCCTCAGTACGAGTGGAGCTGGAGAAGAAGTAGCTTCAGCACTCAACAATATCGATGGTGATTTCATAGTAGGAGTAGCACATTCCCTCCTTTGAGGGGCTGTGTAACTATGCTTGTGGGTGGGAGGAGGAAATCTTCTTCCATGCCCCCGACCCTTGTCCTCTTGACTTTGGCTCCGCCTAGAAGAGTGTCGACTTGATTGAGTCTCACTGTCATGTGACATAGTTGAGCCTGGAGTAATGAGAACATCGGTCGAAGGTGCTGCACGACTATGCATGCTAGGTTTGTGGCTCGCACTTGAGAAGTATTATTTCGCATCGGCCTGGTATGGCTCTTGAATAGTGCATGTGGAAGTGTTTCCGGGAGAAGAGGAAGGGGAAACATCCTTGGATGGCCCCACTTCTGTAGCTTCGGGGGACTGCCCCCATGTATGAGGCATGAAGTGCGCCACGGAAGGAAGTGGTAGCCCTAGTTAGGGATATGATTCATCTTCTTGTTAACCATTCACAAATCTTGGCCGCATCTGACGACGACTAGGATCATGCCATATTGTTAGACCCAAAGCATTCGTATGTGAAGTCGCAAGGTACGAGCCTTTTTGTTGAGTTTGCAAAGATCATACAGAGGGAGAGAAATGTTAAAGTATTTTTAAGCTCGGTCACCTCCGTCGACGTTCGTAGCTTCGTAACTACTTGCATAGTATCCATAGTGGGGGTTACCCTTGGACTTCTCCATTCTTCTCCGTATGTTCGGCTAGAGCTCAACATCAGGAGGGTGATGACATTATGCGGTGGTTCTTTTGTTGTCATGGCCGTTGGACAAGGCGAACGACGGTGTAGTTGTACCTCTTGTTCTCCAACAATGCTGGGGAGAGCTTCCACGTATTTATATCTTAAAATGGATGAATGTGACCATCTGATTTGACTCAGACATAAACCTTGTCGAGTACAATTTCTCGGAGTTCTTGATAGAAAGCTCGCTAGATTTTTTTTTTGATGTGCATATCTTGGTACGAAAGAAGGTGTTGCAAGAAGACCCACATCAAGGGTGGAGCTTGGGATGTTATGCCCCCGGCCATGTCGTACCTCAATCGGCTACGGAAGTGACATTTTATACACATGCCCCCTGTTTGAGGCTGCATGTGATCACCTTGTATGCTCTCGGTGATGTTCTTGATTTTTTTATTTTCTCTTATGGGCGGGTGTTGCCATGATAAGTCGATCTATTATCATCTTCCAATAGATATAGAGCGGGCTATTGGTTGCCTGACAGCACATCGCTCTGATCACCATAGTCATTGGAACCATGAACCTTTTTTTTACGCGGTATAATTCACCGCTTCTTGTTAAAGAGCGGATGTGGAATAATAGATCGTCTTTTCATCTTGTAGAATCGCCAAGGAGGCAACGATCAGAACGGGAGTATGAGGGAGTCAGAAAATATTGCATTGCCCCTTCCAGTTTGATCGCAGAGGACTCACTCAGCGGGTAATCCTGTGATTCTTTTGAGCATGCATTTGCCATGTGCTTGAACAGAAAAAGCACATTATTTTTTTTATTTGTGCATGCCTCCATGAGCTTTGAGCAAGAGGTGGAATTTTACTTTGATTCGCAAGTATCCATCGATCCAGTCGTCATGGATTCCTTCAGAAGGTATTAACCGATGTATTTTGTGCAGAACATTGCATTTTCTTTTTGCAACGTCTCAATGCAGTGGCTTTCAACGAGAGCAATATAGAACCAATATATTTGACGACTTTCGGAGCGCAGCAAAGATGGAAGGAGAATCATGTCCCACCGGGCGGGCCAATTTTGTTTCGACAAAAAGTAGCGAAACTTTCCCTAGAGATATGTAGGGGTTTTACTAGATGCGTACATGAGAGTACAAATATGCGGGCGTGCCATCTTGCTTAGTGAAAACAAGAAATAAAATAAAATAGACAAATAAAGATAAAACACCATATGAGGAACACTGCATTTTATTCATATCATTGGATTGTACAAATACATATTGCATGTTCCAATAGGATTATATCCTTTTTGCCTTCGCGTCGCGCTTATGAAGTATCTGACATAGGAGATTGCGTAGTTCATTGATTCCAGGTGCGTTTGCAAGCATACGGTTAATTACATCCGCAGGGTCGAGCCCCGCAGAATACCTCCGATTAAGCTGCGCTGATGGTCGTCGTCATGATTGGATTGCTCATCCATATGCACTGTGATATTTATAGAAAACATGTGTGCGGGTGGCTTTGCTTCGCCGAAACCCAGTCACATGTATTATCGCCATGTTGGTATGACCAATAGGATATGTCGATGAAGGGGATGACTTTCGCCTCGTCGGTGCCCAGTCATGTAACGCCCTGACTTCATCGAACGCGGATATGTGTATGTGTTGCTATCGCCTCGTCGGTGCCAAGCAACAATGTGTCTGATCCCTTAGGTTTGGGATATGTCGATAATAATGGTGACCTAGCCTCGTCGGCACTTGGCCATGATTTCGTCTAGCCTCGTCAGCTTAGACATGATGGTAATGATATGTAGCCATTGTCTCGTCGACACTTGGCTAAGGTGTCGATGTAAAATAATATCACATACGCATGTTGGATGATACTAAAAAATATACCAACCTCGCTTTCTTGTAGGAGCAAAATCAATATCATGTATATATGATCTCGCCTCCATGTGACAGGCGACGTAGATATAAATATGATCAATCATGCTCCCCCGTAAGGATCAAGATCTTTTGATAATTGGACTTCTTCGCACATAGACTTAGCCGCGTACGCTCATCATAATTTGCACGGAGCCGCAGTTCACCACCCACATAGGATAGATCACGCACTCATATATTTTTGGAAGATGGTTCCATCACATCGGGAAGCTGTGATCATCAGCCTCACATCGATGGTAAAACTTGTAACTATGGTAGAGCCGCAGTCGACCACCCTTGCTGAGGTAATCCATAATCGTAGGGATAAACCAACATCGTGGGGATAGTCGTCCTACGCTCATATATTTGATAACCGATCCCATCACATCGGAAAGCCATGATTTATAGCCTCGCTTCGATGGCGGAATCTATAATTTCTTTGATCTTGATCTTGCCTCTTCAATCAATAGCAGATGTATATATGTCGTAGAATAAACGCTTTGAGGAAGAAATATCAAGATGCAAGATTTATTGCTTACCATCAAAGACGCGCTTCCCTCCTGGCCCCATAGTAATCGCCATGGATGCCGCAGCGTCGCAGCGATTGTCTCGAATTTTGGTGGGTGAAAGTGTGGCGTTTATCGTTCGCAAGATTTCGATGACATTCGACAAACTGGTTGGGTGAATAGGAATACACGTTATTCGTTGTTTGCAAGATTCCGATGCAAATCAACAAACACGCATATGTGAGCCACGAGAGCCTGGGGTATTGGCTTCAGCGCGTGCTTCTATCTTTCTCGTGTATGGTCTGTGCCCTCCTCTCGCGAGGGAGAATAGCTGCCTTTATATAGGCGCTGGTCATCGATGCTTGCAGATCAAGTTGATCTAGTGAAACGTTTGATCGTTTAATTCTGTTATATCTCGACCATGCCGTCGTTCCAAGAAATCTTGAATGTGTACTTATCCCTTCTGGCCATCCGTGTACAACACGGTGGGGTATCCTGAATTTGTATTGACCTCTTCCGGCCACACGAATACAACATGGCAGTGTACATACAGTATATATACCATACAAAACTCTGGCTCAAGTCATGCATGCACCTTAAATTGATCGATTAGCTACATCCGATCCAACGTTGAGCGACATGCTGGCCATATATTTGCTACATCCATCTCTGACTTGTGTATAGAGCTATGCAATCTTGCGTGTTTGATGTATAGAAATTGTAACCTCATATTTGCAATGGACTACTCACGAGAAGCAAACAACAGCTAGCTAATTGCAGGATTTTCTCATCACTTTCGTTCTCACGTATGGCCATTGGTTGCCAAGATAATTAGCAAACACTACTAATTGAAATTTCATAACTACTTTGCCTCTCACGTGTCAAATACCAAAGCAAAGACATTGTTGATTTCAAATATTCACGAGGCCTACAGATCATGTGGCCCTGCATGTACCATAGCAATTTCTCATGCATCATGAGAATTGACACGTAAATGAATTATTGGATCCATATTTTGTATTACGAATTTTTGGTACAAAAATCCGTCTAACAAATGCCCCTCGCCGAGTGTAGTTCATGCGCGAAGCAGCAAGGACAAGACTCGGTGAAAATATTGTATCATGATTTTTTTAGAAAGAATTGGCGAAGTAAAGATATCATGTCGTAGAAAATTATAGCGAATAGTTCATGCCATTTTCCATTCAACAAGGATGTATCCCCTACTTACTCCATTGCGACCAGTTTTGTGGTGCCAGACAACTTTAGTGGTGCTAGCCAATACATAGGTAATGAAATGTCATTATGCATGCTCAAAGACTGTAATGCCTTGTGAGAGTGCTCATGTTATTGATAGGGCATAGCACATGAAGCTACGAATTTTGAACCTTCAAATGCGACAAAAGGTGTATTGTCGCAATTTTAACAAGGATAGGCGACATGGAAAGCCTCACATCTCTTATTCTTGAAAACGGGAATATGTCCCCATTTTTCTCCACTGCGACCAAGTTGGTGGTGCCAGCCAGTGAATATTCGAAACTCCATTGCGACCAACTTGGTGGTGCCAGCCAATGGATATTAGGCTCCACTGCGACCAGTTGATGGTGCCAGCCAATGGATTATACCCATGCGCGATTCTAAGCCTTGAACCGCAATAACATTTTTATCAAGTTCAATGCGACCGTGAAGCAATTCCGGTGCCAGCCATCATATACTTGTTGGGTTTCACAGGTTAACACTAACCGCACTGGCGTGTCTTGCTGCTCCCATATTTGAAACGTCGGAATGTCATCGGCGATGTAGATGAACTAGGATTCGATGATGCCCCAGTGTTTTGTGGTATGACTACCAAAGGGCTGATGCCCCTAGTGTTACCGGTATGGCCATAACATGAATGGTGCCCTCAATAGCGATGGATTAGTTGATGCAGAATGCCAGTCGCTGAAAAAAATATTATTGACGTTATGCACGATGGGCGGTGTCACGCATATGCATTAGTGGCATATAAGGTGGCACAAGATCGAGGAAATATATATTTCTCCCTAAGAACAAGCGGGGAAACAAGCCGCATGGCGGCACAAATTTAGGAAGAGAAAAAAAGGTTTTTATTTTATTTTACTTTGGTATGTTGGCTTTCCCTTGTAACACCAGCTACGAATGTGACCTTAGAAATGGTAACCCAAGGGATAATCATCAGGAACCGTCGAAGAACCATGACAGTTGCAACTTGATAATTTAGTTTCTGTCAGTGTATGTGAAAGACCGCATGCTTCCATGATGCTTTCAGAAGGATGGGAATTCTTACCCTAGACTTCATGCGGCCGAGTAGCCCCACAACTTCATCATGCCCCTTGCACATGTCTCAAGAACACAGAGACGTAGGAGAGGGTGACTTGTGTAAATGGTTATGGGATAAATGGCTTGGCCATTTTTCATGGCCTAGTTGAGGGGTGGTCCACGACTACTCCCCTCCTTCTTTTCAGTGAGTCCCCTACGGATCATGACTTGCTTGATGGAGACTTGCTTCTTTGATTGGCTTATTTTCCTTCTCGCTTCTTCTTTGTTTTTCTTTACTCTTTTTTTCTGATTGGAGGATTGCTTGGACTTCATGAACTTTTGATGGAGCTTCCTCGTTTGTTTGAGAGGATTTGATTGGACTCCTTGAAGGACCTTCTTCGGCAGTTGCTAGGGGACTCATCTTCAGAATTTGAAGAGCAGACGGGCACCTCTCGTGGACTACATAGACCCTCATAGTCATTCTGGCTGTGGTGGAAGAAACACCCTGGGGGTGTCAAGACGCTCACACTGGACTCAACTTGTGTTGGCCAGGTATGCCTTTCTTGCTCTTTTCCCTATGGGTTACCCCAGGGCGTCGTGCCTCTGGGAGCCTGAAACATGGCAAGAAACATGAAGAGTATGGGACCTCAGTGTACAGAAGTAGCCCAAGTAATTTCCGCCACTCCTGCTGAAAGCATACACTTTGGCATGTGTCGTGTGTAGCGGGTATAGGTGTCAATCCACTTTAAAGCATGCCACATGTGCCACCTTCAGACTAGCCCAAGGGTGACTAAGACTTCAATCACTAGCAAGATGTGTTTTAGGGAAAGCCGTTTATTATAGGACGTTGATGTCCATGTTAAAAAGAAAATCCAAAGAAAGATAAACAAAAAAGAAAGGAGAAAAAAAAAGCAACTTGCGTGCAGCAGATCACGCAAAGTACTTCTTCAGGTACCTCCCATTGATGGGTGGCATAGGGCGATCCCCTTCTTGGTCAATCAATTGATAGGCACCACCATCATATATTTGTTAAATGACAAAAGGCCCTTCCCATTTGGGTTCACGTTTTCCTTTGACTTTACCCTTAATCACGATGGGGCGCCGAAGTACTAGAACCAAATCTCCCTTACGAAAGACTCGAGGTTTCACTAGTTTGTCATATGCTCGAACCATATTTTGGCGATAGAGCTCAAGATTTTGAAGCGCATTAAGGCGATCTTCTTCCAATGAATCCAACTCTTGGTATCGCAGTCGGATTTGCTCATCTTGGGTAATTTCATCATGAATAGCCACTCTTAGAGATGGTAGCTCTACTTCAAGCTGTAAGAACCGCCTCGATCCCGAACACCAGTGAGTATGGTGTTGCTTGGGTAGGCGTTCGGACAGTGACACGATATGCCCATAAGGCCTCATAGAGGTGATCGTGCCAATCACGATGATGCTTGTGGACCGTCTTCTTCAATATTTGTCCAAGGGTCTTATCGAAAGCTTCAATCAACCCATTGGCTTGAGGATAGTATCCAGTCGAGTAATTCCACTTAATTTTATACTTGGCAATGAATTTCAGCATTTTATGTGATTTGAAGGCCTTGGCATTATCAGAGGTGATTCGATGAGGGACTCCAAAGCGATATATGATATTACGCTCCAGGAAATTGATCACACTGTCACTTTTTACTTCTCTTAGGGGCACAGCCTCTGCCCATCTGGAGAAATAATCAGTCGCTGCTAGGATAAAGACATGACCTCCAGAAGATGGAGGGTCAAAGGGGCCAACAACATCTATACCCCATCCATCGAAAGGCCATGAGGGCACAGTGGGATGTAAGGGAAGAGGAGGTTGGTGTTTGAGAACACCATGAATCTGACAATTGTGACACGACCTTGCTACCTTTAGGCAGTCTCTCATGATTCTGGGCCAATAATAGCCACCAATCCTTATACTATGGTACATTTTGGGTCCACCTTGATGGCCTCCACAAACGCCATGATGGACCTCTTTTAGTATTTTATCAGCTTCATTTCCAGACACACATCGCAATAGGAGCTCTTGACCAAATGAGCGTCGATACAAGGTCCTTGCCATATAAATATATGAAGGGAGGCGCCTTTGCAACCTATGCCTTTCTACGGGATCATCAAGGAGAGTCCCATGACAAAAATAATCGAGGAAGGGTTTGCGCCAATCGTCCTCCTGTATGACGGTAGCGACAACACGATGTACCTCACACTCATCGGGTATTAGTTCCAGGACGGCCGGTAGGAGCCATCTTTCTTCAATCTCTATATGAGCGGGCTCCTCTTTGGGAAGCACTAACGCTGCTGCGAGTTTGGCCAAGGCATCTGCTGAAGCATTTTTACTTCGCGGCACATGGGAAATTTCAATACGCTCAAATTTTCTCATGAGGCTTTGAGCCGCTTTGTAATATGGCACTAGCTCAGGCTTTCGTACCTCATATATGTCATTAACTTGTCGAACGATGAGTTGTGAGTCCCCATAAGCCCGGAGGTCTCGTATATCCATAGAGAGTGCTAGTAGGAGGCCAAATAGGAGAGCCTCGTACTCTGCTTCGTTGTTCGAACATTCCTCCTTCAGGAGGGAGAACGAGTGGTATATAGTCCCTCCTTGCGGAGTCTTGAATACTATTCCTGCCCCAGCCTCTCCTTGTCGATGCACCATCCGGGTATGTCTCTATGCGAGAGGCCCCATCAAAATATAGCTCCCATGGGGGCTCAACCTCGACGGCAAATACTTCCTCATCGGGCAGCTCTACCACAAGCGGGGAGTCATCTGGCACGGGGTGTGCTGCGAGAAAGTCGGCCAAGGCTTGCTCCTTAATTGTTTTTTTGTGGAACATAAGTAATATCAAATTCCATCAAGGACATTGCCCATTTTCCGAGACGACCCATTAGAGTAGGTTTATTTAATACGTATTTTACTGGGTCGGCTCTTGCAATGAGTTCGATTTTATGTTCCAACACATAGTGGCGCATCTTGTCTAACGCAAATACGAGGGCTAAACATAACTTCTCTATGGGTGAGTAGTTTTGCTCGGTCCCAACTATTGTTCGGCTTAAGTAATAGCATGCCGCCTCCTTTCCTTCATCATTATGTTGCGCAAGGAGTGCACCCACAGAGGAGGGTTGCGCAGCAATGCAGAGAATAAGCGGACGCCCTTTAATAGGCACGGCTAGAACTGGGGGATTTAGGAGATACTTTTTAATGCTATCAAAAGCGTTTTGGCATTGCTCGTCCCATTCGAATGGCACACCTATCCTCATCAACCTTGTGAAAGGTTGTGTACACCCCAAGAGGTTAGAAATGAAGCGTCTTATATATGCTAAGTGTCCTTGCAAGGATTTTAACTCTTTTAGTTTCGTGGGAGGCGTCATATCTTGAATAGCCTTTATGTTCTTTGGAGAGATCTCAATGCCACGATGATGGACAATGAAACCAAGGAATAAACGAGACCGTACGCCAAAGGCACATTTGAGAGGATCCCCCTTTAATTGATGCTTCCGTAAACGATTGAACACGCAAATCTGCTTGATGATTCACGCGGTCCATAGTTTTCACCATCATGTCATCAACATAACACTCAACTGAATTATGAATGAGGTCATCAAGGACAGTGGTCATAGCTCTTTGATAAGTTGCACCGGTGTTTTTCAACCCAAAGGGCATTACATTATAGTAAAAGTTCCCTTTCGGCGTCCGAAATGCGGTGTCTATTGCATCATTTTCATCCATCTTGATTTGGTTATAACCTGATGACCCGTCCATGAAGGATAAAACACCATAACCCGTGGCTGCCCATTCTTTTTTTGACAGGGACAATATTTGCTAGCCAGCGAGCATATTGTACCTCTTTAATAAAGCCGGCGACAATGAGTTTGTCCACCTCGGCGATAATGCTATCTTGCAGTTCTGGGCGAAAGCGGCATGGTTGCTGCTTCACTGGCCTGAACTTGGGATCGATTGATAGCTTGTGCGTAGCGACCCGTGGATCGAGTCTAGGCATTTCCTTATATGACCATGCAAAGCAATCTCGAAACTCCATTAGGAATTCTCGGCAACTTTCTTTTTCCAAGGGAGTGAGGGCACTACTAACAAAGGTAGAGCGCGGCTCCTCCTTTGCGCCTAGGTGAACTTCGACAAGCTCATCAGTAGTGAGTTGTCCGCCATCTTCAAGTTGTTGAGGTGCGGGGCAGCCTCATATACTTCACCCTGGATGGTGGTCATGGATCTATGAACCATCCTCGCAGTTGGAGGTTGACTCTGATCCCTCACTTGGATCATGTACAAATGCCATGTGGCATGTGAACCTTTGTGTATTATCATTTCCTTCATCCTCACTTTCAGAAGACTCTGAGCGGATGTAACCCGCACCATATCTTGGCTTGACCTTGTTTTTATTTTCTTGGCGATCTTTTCTGCTTGACCCCACCACACTTTGCATATGGCGGGTGGTGATGGCAACCTGCGGGACCTTATAGAAGAGAGTAGTCGGAAACCCATAATGTTTTTCTGGGATCACCAAGACTTGCAACAACATTGCTATGGAGATGTACATCGATGGGGGCTGCTTAGGTGCAGCACCCTGTAGTTCCTCTATCTCAGCCACCCTTCTTCGTACCGTTCCTTGTGGATGTTCTATGCTTCTAGTCGTTGGACCAGCGTGCGTCTCCAGTACGATAGGGGATGGTGAGCCACCTGTGGTGAGGGTTTTAGAAGCTCCTCAGTACGAGTGGAGCTGGAGAAGAAGTAGCTTCAGCACTCAACAATATCGATGGTGATTTCATAGTAGGAGTAGCACATTCCCTCCTTTGAGGGGCTGTGTAACTATGCTTGTGGGTGGGAGGAGGAAATCTTCTTCCATGCCCCCGACCCTTGTCCTCTTGACTTTGGCTCCGCCTAGAAGAGTGTCGACTTGATTGAGTCTCACCGTCATGTGACATAGTTGAGCCCGGAGTAATGAGAACATCGGTCGAAGGTGCTGCACGACTATGCATGCTAGGTTTGTGGCTCGCACTTGAGAAGTATTATTTCGCATCGGCCTGGTATGGCTCTTGAATAGTGCATGTGGAAGTGTTTCCGGGAGAAGAGGAAGGGGAAACATCCTTGGATGGCCCCTCTTCTGTAGCTTCGGGGGACTGCCCCCATGTATGAGGCATGAAGTGCGCCACGGAAGGAAGTGGTAGCCCTAGTTAGGGATATGATTCATCTTCTTGTTAACCATTCACAAATCTTGGCCGCATCTGACGACGACTAGGATCATGCCATATTGTTAGACCCAAAGCATTTGTATGTGAAGTCGCAAGGTACGAGTCTTTTTGTTGAGTTTGCAAAGATCATACAGAGGGAGAGAAATGTTAAAGTATTTTTAAGCTCGGTCACCTCCGTCGACGTTCGTAGCTTCGTAACTACTTGCATAGTATCCAGAGTGGGGGTTACCCTTGGACTTCTCCATTCTTCTCCGTATGTTCGGCTAGAGCTCAACATCAGGAGGGTGATGACATTATGCGGTGGTTCTTTTGTTGTCATGGCCGTTGGACAAGGCGAACGACGGTGTAGTTGTACCTCTTGTTCTCCAACAATGCTGGGGAGAGCTTCCACGTATTTATATCTTAAAATGGGTGAATGTGACCATCTGATTTGACTCAGACATAAACCTTGTCGAGTACAATTTCTCGGAGTTCTTGATAGAAAGCTCGCTAGATTTTTTTTTGATGTGCATATCTTGGTACGAAAGAAGGTGTTGCAAGAAGACCCACATCAAGGGTGGAGCTTGGGATGTTATGCCCCCGGCCATGTCGTACCTCAATCGGCTACGGAAGTGACATTTTATACACATGCCCCCTGTTTGAGGCTGCATGTGATCACCTTGTATGCTCTCGGTGATGTTCTTGATTTTTTTATTTTCTCTTATGGGCGGGTGTTGCCATGATAAGTCGATCTATTATCATCTTCCAATAGATATAGAGCGGGCTATTGGTTGCCTGACAGCACATCGCTCTGATCACCATAGTCATTGGAACCATGAACCTTTTTTATCGCGGTATAATTCACCGCTTCTTGTTAAAGAGCGGATGTGGAATAATAGATCGTGTTTTCATCTTGTAGAATCGCCAAGGAGGCAACGATCAGAACGGGAGTAGCAGGGAGTCAGAAAATATTGCATTGCCCCTTCCAGTTTGATCTCAGAGGACTCACTCAACGGGTAATCCTGTGATTCTTTTGAGCATGCATTTGCCATGTGCTTGAACAGAAGAAGCACATTATTTTTTTTATTTGTGCATGCCTCCATGAGCTTTGAGCAAGAGGTGGAATTCGATCCAGTCGTCATGGATTCCTTCAGAAGGTATTAACCGATGTATTTTGTGCAGAACATTGCATTTTCTTTTTGCAACGTCTCAATGCAGTGGCTTTCAACGAGAGCAATATAGAACCAATATATTTGACGACTTTCGGAGCGCATCAAAGATGGGAGGAGAATCATGTCCCACCGGGCGTGCCAATTTTGTTTCGACAAAAAGTAGCGAAACTTTCCCTAGAGATATGTAGGGGTTTTGCTAGATGCGTACATGAGAGTACAAATATGCGGGCGTGCCATCTTGCTTAGTGAAAACAAGAAATAAATAAAATAGACAAATAAAGATAAAACACCATATGAGGAACACTGCATTTTATTCATATCATTGCATTGTACAAATACATATTGCATGTTCCAATAGGATTATATCCTTTTTGCCTTCGCGTCGCGCTTATGGAGTATCCGACATAGGAGATTGCGTAGTTCATTGATTCCCGGTGCGTTTGCAAGCATACGGTTAATTACATCCGCAGGGTCGAGCCCCGCAGAATACCTCCGATTAAGCTGCGCTGATGGTCGTCGTCATGATTGGATTGCTCATCCATATGCACTGTGATATTTATAGAAAACATGTGTGCGGGTGGCTTTGCTTCGCCGAAAACTAGTCACATGTATTATCGCCATGTTGGTATGACCAACATGATATGTCGATGAAGGGGATGACTTTCGCCTCGTCGGTGCCCAGTCATGTAACGCCCTGACTTCATCGAACGCGGATATGTGTATGTGTTGCTATCGCCTCGTCGGTGCCAAGCAACAATGTGTCTGATCCCTTAGGTTTGGGATATGTCGATAATAATGGTGACCTAGCCTCGTCGGCACTTGGCCATGATTTCGTCTAGCCTCGTCAGCTTAGACATGATGGTAATGATATGTAGCCATTGTCTCGTCGACACTTGGCCAAGGTGTCGATGTAAAATAATATCACATACGCATGTTGGATGATACTAAAAAATATACCAACCTCGCTTTCTTGTAGGAGCAAAATCAATATCATGTATATATGATCGCGCCTCCATGTGACAGGCGATGTAGATATAAATATGATCAATCATGCTCCCCCGTAAGGATCAAGATCTTTTGATAATTGGACTTCTTCGCACATAGACTTAGCCGCGTACGCTCATCATAATTTGCACGGAGCCGCAGTTCACCACCCACATAGGATAGATCACGCACTCATATATTTTTGGAAGATGGTTCCATCACATCGGGAAGCTGTGATCATCAGCCTCACATCGATGGTAAAACTTGTAACTATGGTAGAGCCGCAGTCGACCACCCTTGCTGAGGTAATCCATAATCGTAGGGATAAACCAACATCGTGGGGATAGTCGTCCTACGCTCATATATTTGATAACCGATCCCATCACATCGGGAAGCCATGATTTATAGCCTCGCTTCGATGGCGGAATCTATAATTTCTTTGATCTTGATCTTGCCTCTTCAATCAATAGCAGATGTATATATGTCGTAGAATAAACGCTTTGAGGAAGAAATATCAAGATGCAAGATTTATTGCTTACCATCAAAGACGCGCTTCCCTCCTGGCCCCATAGTAGTCGCCATGGATGCCGCAGCGTCGCAGCGATTGTCTCGAATTTTGGTGGGTGAAAGTGCGGCGTTTATCGTTCGCAAGATTTCGATGACATTCGACAAACTGGTTGGGTGAATAGGAATACACGTTATTCGCTGTTTGCAAGATTCCGATGCAAATCAACAAACACGCATATGTGAGTCACGAGAGCCTGGGGTATTGGCTTCAGCGCGTGCTTCTATCTTTCTCGTGTATGGTCTGTGCCCTCCTCTCGCGAGGGAGAATAGCTGCCTTTATATAGGCGCTGGTCATCGATGCTTGCAGATCAAGTTGATCTAGTGAAACGTTTGATCGTTTAATTCTGTTATATCTCGACCATGCCGTCGTTCCAAGAAATCTTGAATGTGTACTTATCCCTTCTGGCCATCCGTGTACAACACGGTGGGGTATCCTGAATTTGTATTGACCTCTTCCGGCCACACGAATACAACATGGCAGTGTACATACAGTATATATACCATACAAAACTCTGGCTCAAGTCATGCATGCACCTTAAATTGATCGATTAGCTACATCCGATCCAACGTTGAGCGACATGCTGGCCATATATATGCTACATCCATCTCTGACTTGTGTATAGAGCTATGCAATCTTGCGTGTTTGATGTATAGAAATTGTAACCTCATATTTGCAATGGACTACTCACGAGAAGCAAACAACAGCTAGCTAATTGCAGGATTTTCTCATCACTTTCGTTCTCACGTATGGCCATTGGTTGCCAAGATAATTAGCAAACACTACTAATTGAAATTTCATAACTACTTTGCCTCTCACGTGTCAAATACCAAAGCAAAGACATTGTTGATTTTAAATATTCACGAGGCCTACAGATCATGTGGCCCTGCATGTACCATAGCAATTTCTCATGCATCATGAGAATTGACACGTAAATGAATTATTGGATCCATATTTTGTATTACGAATTTTTGGTACAAAAATCCGTCTAACACCGGAGTCAATGGGTGTTCTGGCATGGTTGCAATCGTCCATGCCAGCTCGCTGAATGATATCAAGGGAGTACTGTCGTTGGGAGAGATGGAGCCCATAGGAGGATCGGGTGACGGCAATACCCAAGAAATGACTAAGAGGACCAAGGTCGGTCATAGAAAATTGAGAGTTTCGTTTGGAGATGATATGAGAGAGAAGAGACATGGAGGAGGCGGTGAGAACGGTATCATCTACATAGAGAAGTAGGCTGTGTGCTCGGATGTGCGAAGGGTAAATAAAGAGGCGTCGGATTTAGAGGCGACGAAACCAATCGAGGTGGTGTAGAGGGCGAAACGAGTGAACCGTGCTCTGGGGGCTTGTTTGGGGCCGTATAGGGATTTGTTGAGAAGACATACATGAGAGGGATGAGAGGGATCCTCGAAACCTAGAGGCTGCTGACAGTAGACTGTTTCGGAGAGAGTGTCGTGGAGGAAGGCATTTTTAACATCAAGCTGGTGGATGGGCCACTGAGAAGAGACGGCGAGAGAGAGAACAATGCGGATGGTGCTCGGTTTGACGGCGGGGCTGAAAGTTTCGTCGTAGTCGATGCCGTGTTCTTGAGAGAAGCCGCAGACAACCCATCGAGCCTTGTAACGTGCTAAGGAACCGTCGGAGTGAAATTTGTGGCGATACACCCATTTACAACTGACAATATTTGCGCCGGTGGGTTTTGGAACTAAGGTCCACGTGTTGTTCTGGAGAAGAGCATCGTGCTCGGAACGCATAGCGGTGGACCAGTTCGGATCAGCCAGGGCTTGGCGATAAGTGCGCGGGAGAGGGGAGATAGAAACGACGGCGGTGAGATCGAATAGGCGACGAGGTTTGACGATGTCGTGTTGCAGGCGAGTGAATTTGGGAGGTGGCGATGGAGGGTTGTTGGGCTGGGCCGGAGTTGGGATAGAGGCGGGCGGAGTGGAAGGTAGGCTGGTGGCGCTAGGTGGGCTCGGAGGACGAGAAGGACTAGGAGGCTCGGGAGGCCGTGACGGGTCGGTTGCATGAGGCTGCATGGGCGCGAGGATCAAGGAGTGATCGACGTAAACGGAGGGAGGAGCGACGGGATCTGGGGAAGGATTTGTTTTAGCGAACGGAAAAACGTTTTCGTCAAACGTGACATGTCGTGAGATATAGACGCGCTGAGTTGGGATGTGATAGCACCGATACCCCTTGTGTTGGGTAGCGTATCCAATAAAAACGCAGGGAAGGGATCGTGGGGCTAGTTTGTGGGGAATAGTGGCAGCTAAATTTGGAAAACACAAACAGCCATAAACTCTTAGGTGATCATAGGTCGGCGTTTTTCGAAAAAGCAATTCATGAGGGGTTTGAAGATCACGGGGTTTAGTTGGCCAAAGGTTCAGAAGATGAGCGGCGGTGCTAACGGCTTCGGCCCAAAAACGCGGAGGCATGGAAGCTTGAAGAAGAATGGTGCGGAGGACGTCGTTGGTGGTTCTGATCGCGCGCTCGGCTTTTCCGATTTGAGGAGGTGTAAGGACAGGAAAAACGAAGAGAAGTGTTGTGAGAGGAGAAGAAGGAGCGATTTGAGAGATTATCAAACTCCTTGCCATTGTCGCATTGAATTGTGTCGATAAGGCGGTGGAAATGTGTTCGTATAAAAACATGGAAGGTAGACAACATGTGCGGTACATCAGATTTTGCACGTAAAGGAAAAACACATATATAATTGGAAAAATCATCAATTATGAGAAGATAAAATTTATAATTTGAATGGGAACTAAGAGGGGCAGTCCAAAGGTCGCAATGGATCAAATCAAAGGCAGCGGATGATTTGCTGGAGGAATTACAAAAAGGAAGGCGGACATGCTTGCCTAATTGGCATGCCTCACAAAGGTTCTTGGAATTATTACAAGGAAAACGTTTATTGAAACTAGAGGTAATTAGGCAACGAGACTAATAGTATAAGAGCGAGATCCTCATCGTCATACTTTACCTCCATGGACAGCAAATCAGAAACGATCTATCTAAAGATCGATAGATGATTCATCATTGACGCACCTTCTTGCAGCTTGTGCGAGAACAACTTCATCTTCACGTGCATCTTACTAGTTAGATCTTTGGACATGCAGATCGATTCCAGTTTTAACCACAGCGCCGCTGCGGATTTCTCAGCCAGCACTTCCTGCAAGATATTGTTGGATAGATGAAGCTGAATTAATGAAAAAACCTTACGGTCTTTCCTCTTTTCTTCGTCGGTCCTGGTCTTGGCATCTTTCTTGCCAAATCCATCAAGAGCTTCATCCAGATCATAAGATTGGGTAAGGATCACCCTCATCTTCACTTGCCACAGAGAAAATCTCGTGGTATAATCCAGCTGCGGTAGATTGAACTTCAAGAAAGACATGTCGCAAAACCCTAGATTGAAACACGGGCTCTGATACCACTTGTTATAAAAGCGACAAGCAAATAACGAAGAACGAAACAAGAACACACGCAGGGGACACAAGATTTAACGTGGAAAACCCCTTCCAACACAGAAGGGGAAAAAACCACGGGCGTCAGCCAGCAAAACTTCTCTATATCGGGGAGTGTTTACAAACGCCGTGGATTATCTTATAATCTGATGAACCCTAGCCGGCAGCTTACAAGATGTATATATAGGCGGTGCCAATGATCCGGCGACGGGCCTCGCTCCGCTCGTCAGTAGTTAGCCTCTCTTTAGTATATGAATTTGGATCACAATACAACAATAAACATGATTTGTTTTTCTTTCATCCATATTGGGATAGTAATGGACACCAGATTCTAGCACTTCTGACATTCAGAAACTAAATGAAATCTGTAGACCATCAGGAGCATGTCGAACAGGTCGAGGTTGGGCACCATGATATCCACCACCAGCAGGATGCATCATCTTTTCAGAGCACAGACAACAGCCACCAATGTTTTTGGGATCACCTACAAGAGTTAAATCAGTTATGTAAGCACCATAAAGCTCCAAAACATGATCAAGACATATGTGTGAACAAAAAGTGGAACTGGTATTATTGAACTCACCTGGCGCAAGCTTAACACATGAAACACAAGAATGGCCGCCACTGCAGCCTACCAATTCAGCAAAGAAGTACTTGGGGACAAGATCAACACAGTTGGTAGCTCCTTTACGCTTAGCAAGGAAATTTGCATGAAACCAGATACCATTGAAGACAAAGGCATTGCTGCTTACTGCTTTAACCAGCTCATGCTCATCGTCCTAATAAATTCACAAACATATGAGGGCAGTGCAAGGGTGTATATACTAAACGATGAGTAGTTAGAAGCTTAGTACTGCATAATGAACTACTCCCTCCAGCCCAAATTAATCGACGCAGCTAGCTGGAGGGAGTACTAGATTTAGTCTTCACAAACATAAGAGCATCTCCAGTCGCGTCCCCCAAACGATGTCCGGACAAAGCGCCAGATTAGTCGTTTGGGGGACGTCCGGACAAAATTTTCGTTTGGAGAAGGTCCCTTTTCTAGCCACGTCCCCCAAACGCGACCTCCAAACAAAAAGTAAGTGTAAAAGTCGTGTCCGGCGTCCCCGGTAAAGCCTCTATACACAGAGGATGGGCTAGGGACGCCGGACAACATTTGGAGCACGTCCGAACCGAAGCGGCCTTTGGGGCACGCGACTGGGACGTTTTTTTGGCCGGCGTCCCCCAAATCCCTTTGGGGGACGCTTTGGGGGACGCGGCTGGAGATGCTCTAAGAGGGCAGTCAAAGGTGCAATACAGTGCCACGCCCATGTCTTACATTCTATGTTTGCAACGATCTTGTTTATTCAGGTTTGACTTTCTACCAGCGGAACAAAGTAAGGAAGCTAAAAATATGTCCCAATGACGATCTAAATGTTGCTCTGGCACTAAGTGAACAAACCTGGTTCATGCTGTTGTAGTATTCCAAACCCACACGTGCACACATTGGAGTTTGCCATGTTTGACCACGCTTACGTTCTTCCCTGAAAGAGCAGAAGTGTTCAAAATCACACACATATCTTGCTTCTGTATTTCCATCAAACTGGTACTTAATACAAAGCATCAGAGTTGGGTGAAGGGAACGGTTGAGTATAATCAATTGCGCTGCCGGTGGGTCGGGGGTGGAGATACCTTATTATCTCGTCGCGCTTGGGGGTGGGCATGGGCTTGGGCTTGCTGGTGTCCGGGACGAGGCGGTTGCGGAGTGCGTATGCGGTGCGAGGCAGAATAACGCGACCGCAGCCAAAGCGCTTGAGCGGAGGAGCCGGGGCCTCAGCACGGGGAGCCGGAGGAGGAGCCACGGTGACATCACCGGGGTCCCGATCGCCGTAAGGGGGTGAAGGTGGTGTCGCAACCCTCGCAGCGGGGACGTGGGACTCGCGCTTGCGCGGAGGAACCAGACCCTCGGCGTGCCTGGCCCGGCGTGCCGGAGGCGCCGCCGCCGCATCGGGCTTGGAGCGGTCAAGGCGCTTGGATCTCCGGGATTCGGTGGTGGCGCGCTTGTCGTGGAGGCCAGTCATCTCGACGCCTTTCCGGTGGGATGGGACGGCCGTCGACGGTGCGAACTCAAGTAGGCTGGGAACGAACGGAACGGACTAGTTTGCTTGCTTACATCCTACGCGAAGGCCACCTTGGTGGGCCGCACAGCAATTGAACTCAGGCCACGCATTCATCGCTCGATCCAAATGGGCCTGGCCCATGTTCGCACGGGATCGAAGCGTTACTGTTTCCACCTTCCTCACACTTCATTCGTTCGTTCGTTCGTTCGTTGAACTAATTGATATTGAAGATGAATTAAAGAAGTAAAACCTCAAGTTGTGATTTGGGACTTTATAACATATCTTATGTTGAACTAACTCACTGATATTGAATAGTCGACAACCTGGGTAACTCTTTTGGAATAAAATCTTGAAGTTGAAAATTACTGTTGAACTTCTCATCTGAGTTATCTGGATTGAGGATGTCGAATGTATTGTCGAAGAAATTTGCAACAATTAAAATCCATTGCTTTTCCCGGGGACATGGAATATGAACCTGATTACAGCAACAAAAGGAATCATGTTACAAAAGAAACAAGTTTATCAGAATCAAAAAAGGTAATGAGATGTAGAAATCAATAAGGTTTAACGAACCAGTCCAGCATTCTCCAACCTAAAACCAACATTATTGAAGGGGAACAACATGTCAAAAGATGGATCAGAATGGTTCAGTGTAGCATCTGTCGTTGCCTATTCGATGGTACCCCGGAGGAGGGATCCTCACGAAGGGGGGGAAGAAGTAGTGGCCATTGGGCGAAGAGCTAACGGGACGGTGGTACACGATTTACCCAGCTTCGGAATACCTGCTCGAAGACATGGCCTACCGCTGCTTGTCCGGAATTATCCGTGCACTCGTCGCGTTGTTACAATGAGTTGTGGTTGTGCCTCTAGGGCTCCCGGGATCCGGCTTATAAAGACGTCAGGATCTAGGGTTTCTACGGAAAGTCCTAGCCGGAATACAAGATGTCTAACTACAGAATATACATTGTCATGTACGTCAAAGATCCACCTACTTCCTAACTTGTCGTCCTGGATCCAGATACTTCATGGGCCTTCCTTGTTCCGACTTCTGGCGTAGGTCGGTTAGGATCCGGCTCCTGTTCCTGGGCTGGGCTTCATCCATCTTCAATCAACAGCAACTGGGTCGCCCGGTGGGCCATATGTCCCCACCACCGTTTGTGGGCCACTCGGGCTTGCCAGATCTGGACAACATCGTTGGCATACCCATAAATTTTTTCATAGCTTCGCCTCAGCCAGAAGGAAGAAAAATTTCATCAAAAGGTTAAAAAATGGTTCAAATATCTGGGTGGAAGGTACGGAACAATTAAAGCCTCTGGTCTTTGACTATTTCTCTGAATTGTTTACCTCTGAGGTTAATGCTACTGACCCAAATCTTCTTGAGAAAGTTCAACCCCGTGTCACAGATGATATGAATTTGAAATTAACTGAACCATTTTCGGGTGAGGAGGTGAAGAAGGCAGTGTTTAGTATCGGAGATTTCAAAGCACCTGGTCCGGATGGGATCCATGCAGTTTTTTACAAAAGATTCTGGGACATATGTGGTGATGAAATCACAACGGAGGTGCTCGAAGCTCTTAATTCTGGTGTAATTCCTGCGGGATGGAATGATACTACAGTGGTTTTAATACCGAAGGTGGATGATCCGGAGTTGATTACTCAGTTTCGGCCTATCAGTCTGTGTAATGTGATATATAAGATAATTTCAAAAATGTTGGCATCTCGCCTGAAGGCAATATTACCTGAGGTGGTGTCGCCAATGCAAAGTGCCTTTGTCCCCGGAAGGCTTATCACAGACAATGTTTTGGTGGCATATGAAAGTATACATTCTATTAAGAATAAAAGGAATGGAAAGATTGGTTCATGTGCTGTAAAGTTGGACATGCATAAAGCATATGACCGTGTGGAGTGGATATTTTTGGAGAATATGATGAGGAGACTGGGATTTGACGAGAGATGGATTTCTCAAATGATGTCCTGTGTGAAATCAGTAAGATATCAAGTTCGCTTTAATTCTGAAGAAACGGAGATGTTTGTTCCTACTAGAGGTCTTCGCCAGGGAGATCCTCTTTCTCCATATTTGTTCCTATTATGTGCTGAAGGTCTTTCTAGTTTATTGTTGTATGAAGAGGAAGTTGGTGGCATCGATGGGATACGGGTGTGCAGAAATGCACCGTCAGTTTCACACCTTTTATTTGCTGATGACTCCCTGATTCTCATGAGAGCGGATATGACTAATGCAACTTCGCTACAACAAGTTCTGGATACCTATTGTGCAAACTCGGGACAGTTGGTGAGTTTGGCAAAGTCTAGTATTTTTTTCTCTCCTAATACTCATGCTATTTTAAGAGCAGAAATTTGTGAAGCGCTACATATAGACACAGAAGCTTTGTCTGACAAGTATCTTGGCCTCCCTGCACTTGTTGGAGCTGATAGAAGCGATTGCTTTAAACACTTTATAGAAAGAATCATCCAACGGATAAATGGCTGGAAGGAGAAACAACTCTCAATAAAAGGGAAGGAAATTTTGTTGAAAGCAATAGCCCAAGCTATACCAGTATATGCAATGTCTGTGTTTCTTATTCCCAAAGGTATATGCAAGAGTATGATGGATGCAATAGCAAAATTTTGGTGGGGAGATGACGTTAATAATAATAGAATGCATTGGCTGGCTTGGTGGAAAATATGTTTCCCAAAGAATGAAGGTGGTATGGGATTTAGAGATTTTCACTGTTTTAATCTTTCGATGCTAGCTAAACAGGTTTGGAGATTAATTCAGGAGCCTAATTCCCTATGTGCTAAAGTCCTACAAGCAAAGTATTATGCTCATGGGGATATTCTGAAGGCAGGTCCGAAATCTGGTTCTTCATTTACTTGGCAAAGTTTGGTGGCAGGTATAGCAACTTTTAAAAGAGGCTATATCTGGCGGGTGGGAAACGGCGAAAATATAAACCTGTGGAATGATCCCTGGATTCAATCAAGCCCAAATAGGAAGGTGATTTCTGCCAGAGGCTCAACATTGTTAACTAAAGTCTCAGAGTTAATCGACCCGTCTACTGGTCAGTGGGATGTAGCCTTGGTTAGTTCGATTTTCAATGAGGTGGATGCTGGCCGAATTTTGCAAATACCCTTGAACCCCAATGGGTTTTCAGACTTTATTGGTTGGTCCTTTACTAAGCATGGATGCTTTACTGTACGCTCAGCATATCATTGTCAATGGAAACACCAATTCAGTGGGCTTGCCGCGGGTTTATCTTTACCAGGAACCTCGGCTATGAATCCTGTCTGGCGGATCTTATGGAAATTACAGATCCCTGGGAAAGTTAAAATCTTTATTTGGAGGGCGTTGCATGGTATTCTTCCTCTCAAAAGTATTCTAGTCAACAGACATATTGGTTCTAGTGGAGAATGCCCCATATGCCGGACAGAACCAGAAGATGTACTACACCTTTTATTCAAATGTAACGCTGCTAAGGAAATCTGGCAAAGCTTGGGTCTGGCCAATATTATTGAGGATGCTACATCAATTGATAGATCAGGTTCTGCTGTGCTTGAATATATAATCAGAGCTAATGATAACAATTTTCCAGGGTTGTCTATGGTCAATCGGAAGGAGACGATCATGGTGGCGGCATGGTACCTCTGGTGGATCCGAAGGAGGCGTACTCATAATGAAAGTGTGCCACCAACTTATAAGTGTAAACTCTCGATTCTCTCCATAACAGCCCATGCAGGATCTCGGGCGAGCAGATGCCAGGATAGTAATGCCGTATGGACCAGGCCTAAACCGCGAGTGTTGAAACTTAATGTCGATGCTGCTTATCATTTAGATGAAGGAGCGGGAGCTATTGGGGCAGTGATCCGAGACTATGAAGGTCGATTTGTGGCGGCTAAGACACTCCTACTATTGCATGTGGCGTCGGCAACAATGGCGGAGGCGACTGCCATGAGAGAAGGCTTATTGCTGGCAGAATCATTAGGCTGTAATCGTCTGATAGCTGAATCGGATTCCCTGGAAACAATAGAAGCTTGTTCTGGTGGACAACGTTGGTGGAATGAATGCTCGGCTATTTTCGCTGACTGTGTTGACAAGGTGGCCTCTATTGGTGATGTGGAGTTTAAGTTCTGCCCTCGAGAAGCAAATCAAGTTGCACATGAGTTAGCTAGGCATAGTTTTATTAGCAAAACCTCCTGTACTTGGGACGATGATCCCCCTAGCTTCCTGTTAGACAGGTTGTTAAACGATGTAACCAAAATGTAACCAGGTGGCAGCAAGTTTTTCACGCACTCTTTTCCTTACCAGGGTACCTAAGGGGACTGGAAGGTTTTTAATGAGGCGGCTTGCTTGCTTGATATATATATATCGTTTACTTCAAAAAAAATTGATATTGAAGATGAATTAAAGAAGTAAAACCTCAAGTTGTGATTTGGGACTTTATAACATATCTTATGTTGAACTAACTCACTGATATTGAATAGTCGACAACCTGGGTAACTCTTTTGGAATAAAATCTTGAAGTTGAAAATTACTGTTGAACTTCTCATCTGAGTTATCTGGATTGAGGATGTCGAATGTATTGTCGAAGAAATTTGCAACAATTAAAATCCATTGCTTTTCCCGGGGACATGGAATATGAACCTGATTACAGCAACAAAAGGAATCATGTTACAAAAGAAACAAGTTTATCAGAATCAAAAAAGGTAATGAGATGTAGAAATCAATAAGGTTTAACGAACCAGTCCAGCATTCTCCAACCTAAAACCAACATTATTGAAGGGGAACAACATGTCAAAAGATGGATCGGAATGGTTCGGTGTAGCATCTGTCGTTGCCTATTCGATGGTACCCCGGAGGAGGGATCCTCACGAAGGGGGGGAAGAAGTAGTGGCCATTGGGCGAAGAGCTAACGGGACGGTGGTACACGATTTACCCAGCTTCGGAATACCTGCTCGAAGACATGGCCTACTGCTGCTTGTCTGGAATTATCTGTGCACTGTCGCGTTGTTACAATGAGTTGTGGTTGTGCCTCTAGGGCTCCCGGGATCCGGCTTATAAAGACGTCAGGATCTAGGGTTTCTACGGAAAGTCCTAGCCGGAATACAAGATGTCTAACTACAGAATATACATTGTCATGTACGTCAAAGATCCACCTACTTCCTAACTTGTCGTCCTGGATCCAGATACTTCATGGGCCTTCCTTGTTCCGACTTCTGGCGTAGGTCGGTTAGGATCCGGCTCCTGTTCTCGGGCCGGGCTTCATCCATCTTCAATCAACAGCAACTGGGTCGCCCGGTGGGCCATATGTCCCCACCACCGTTTGTGGGCCACTCGGGCTTGCCAGATCTGGACAACATCGTTGGCATACCCATAAAATATATCCACAGCAGTAGCCCCCGAAGTTCTTCAGGATTCCAATCGATTATCGGGTCAGTTTCATTGACCATTTGTGGTGTCGAGATTGCCCGTTTAAGGTCCTCGAAAGCTCTGTCTGCTTCTTCGTTCCACTGGAACTTATCTCCTTGTTTGACGAGGGCATAGAACGGTAACGCCTTTTCTCTCAACCTGGCGACGAATCTGCTTAAAGCTGCGACTCGCCCAGTTAGCTGTTGTATTTCTTTCAACTTTGTTGGCTTCCTCATTGTTACGATAGCCTGGATTTTTTCAGGATTAGCTTCGATCCCTCTTGCTGATATTAGGAACCCGAGAAGTTCTCCTGCAGGGACGCCGAAAGAACACTTCGTCGGATTCAACTTGAGACAAAATTTGTCGAGGTTGTCGAAAGTTTCCTTCAAGTCCTCGATTAATGTTGCCCCGTTTTTTGATGTGATGACGACGTCGTCGATGTACACTTGTACATTTTTCCCAATCTGTGTTGCTAAACACTTCTGCATCATCCTCTGGTATGTTGCTCCCGCGTTTTTTTAGACCAAAAGGCATTGTTCGATAGCAAAACACGCCATAAGGTGTAATGAACGCTGTTTTGACCTCATCCTCTTCTTTCAATCTGATCTGGTTATAACCAGAATAACCATCCAGGAAGGAAAGACGTTCACATCCTGCCGTGGAGTCGATAATTTGATCGATCCTCGGGAGGGGAAAGTGATCCTTTGGACAATGTTTGTTGAGACACGTAAAGTCGACACACATGCGAAGGACTTTAGTGTTTTTCTTCGGGACTAACACTGGGTTTGCGACCCACGTGGCCTCTGTATGCAGCTTCTTGATGAAACCAGCTTCTCTCAATCGGTCAATCTCCGACAGCATAGCTTTGCGGTTTGGCTCTGAAAAACGCCGCAAAGGTTGTTTTATTGGTCTCGCTATTGGATCCAAGTTTAGATGGTGCTCGGCAAGTTCCCTGGGTACTCCTGGCATGTCGGCTGGACACCATGCGAAGATTTTCCAGTGCTCACGGAGGAACTCGACGAGCGCGCTTTCCTATGCGAGGTCCATGTTTGTTGCGATGGACGTCGTTTTCTTTGGATCCGTCGGGTGAATCTGCACTTCCTTAGGATCTTTTGCCGTGTTGAAGGTTGATTCCTTGTTGGGCCTCCCTACATCTGGTAGCACATCATAATCAGTTGTAAGCCTCGACGCCATGTATTCTGCTTGCATCCCAAAAGTTTCTGACAGTCGATAAAAATCCTTGTCGCATTTATCGGCTAGCGCGAAGCTTCCTTTGACTGTGATTGGTCCCTTAGGTCCAGGTAACCTCCAAATCAGGTACGTGTAATGTGGTACTGCCATAAATCTAGCATATGCTGGTCGTCCTAGCAAGGCGTGATATTGCGACGGGAAATCCACAACTTCAAATTCCAACCTTTCTATTCTGTAATTTTCTCGGGTCCCAAACAAAACGTCGAGATTGATCCTCCCCAGTGGGTAACTTGGCTTCTCGGGTGTGATGCCATGGAAACGTGTGTCGGTTGGTTTCAAATTTGCTAGGGAGATGTTCATCTTCCTTAGTATATCTGCGTACATAAGGTTTAAACTGCTGCCGCCATCTATAAACACTCGAGACACGTCGAATCCTGCAATTACTGCTGGTAAGATAAGTGCTGATTGCCCTGGTCGAGGAACTTGCTGCGGGTGATCCGCTATTGTGAAGCCGATGTCTTGCCCTGACCAATTTAGGTACTCAACCGTTGGTGGAGGCATCTTTTCTGCCATAAACACTTGCCGCGAGATTACCTTCTGAGCCCGATTAGATGGCCTAGCTTTTTGAATCATCGAGACCGCACCATTATTGTTCAGATCAACATATGGAGGTGGTTGTGGTGCTGCCGCTATTCTAAGCTGATGTCGATTTTCGTCCGTGATCACGGGAGGAGGTGGTAAGTGGATCTCACTACTAGGAAAAGGCCTAGCCGTAAGGTTGACTTCAGTGGCGCACCATGATGGCCGTGCGCCACTACTACTTAGCAGTGGCGCACCACAAAATGGTGGGCCACTGTTACAAATGTAGTAGTGGCGCACCTTGTTTGTGGTGCGCCATTACTAATTCCTGGCAGGAGGCCAGCTCCTACCCAAAACTAATAGTGGCGCACGTCTCCATGGTGCGCCACTGCTACAAGGCTTACTTATAGCGCATGTCTTTGTGGTGCGCCACTGCTAGGAGGTGGCCAGGGCCCTTTAGAGATGAGGGCTTTAGCAATGGCGCACTGCTTGGTGCGCCACTACTAGCTATGGCGCACCGCCGACATGGTGCGCCACCTGCTAAGTTGGGCAGGGCGTGGGTTTACGGGTACCGGGTGAGCAGTGGCGCACCACTTAGCGAGTGCGCCATTGCTATGTCACCCTAGCGAGTGGCGCACGGCTAGGTGGTGCGCCACCGCTAACTCCGGGACCATTTCCTGCTTTTCACCCTCCACTCACATGTGCCACCCACTTTCCCCAAACACTCTTCCACCACCACCTCCCACCAAATCGGGATCTGGTCGTGTTGCCCCTCCTTCCCACCTCATTTTCACCTCTTCATTCACCAAAATTAAGTTGGTAAACTTAATTTTCTTCATAGGTAACTAATGGTGAAGCTTTCTTAGTTCAATACCCTACTCAATCTCAACTTTTTACCTCATCCAACACTCTAGGTCTCGCCGTATCGGTAACTTTGTTGGTTTTATGCTTTGTGTGTGAACGGTTCCGATCGTCTTGCACACACGTCATGCACATATGTTATGTGCGAAGCTCGATGATATCATGTGTACGTGCGCATGCGCGAAAAGCGTCACGTGCATGTGTGTTGTATGCGAAGCCTCCGGATCCACATGTGTGTTGTATATGCGAAGCCTCCACACATGTGTTGCATGTGTTTTTGTTTGCAGGGATTTGAAATGCGATGGAGTTGCCAATATTTTTTGCCGAAACGTTGATTCATTTCCGTTTCGGCGAATGTTGGGCATACTACGCATATACATGTCCTATTTTTAGGGAAGGTCATGCCAAAATTTTCTTTTGGTATGCTAAGATATCCATTTTCTCTATATCCGCAGGCGACCATGGTCCGCATGATGAGCGAAGGCGTTGTGGCTAGGTTTTTGAAAGCCGCGACAGCCGAGATGATTAGAAATAACCAAAAGGAGATAAGATGTCCGTGTCGAAGATGCAAGCTAACGAGCCTTATGGACCCTAAAGCCGATATGGTGCGGGACCACCTTCTCATGCGTGGTTTCATGGATGGCTATCGGTGGGAAGGCGACGAAGATGATTATGAATTTGTCCATGGGAATTCAACAAGAAGTAAGGAAGGCCGAGGTGATCGGGATGTAGAAGATCTCGGGCATGATCGGGATGTAGAAGATCCCGGAGATGATGATGACCACAATGTAGGAGATCCTGGACCCGATGATGAGGAAGATCAAGATGGAGGTCATCATGACGATCATGAAGATGAAGACGACGGACCATCGTCGATGGACTGGGTGCAGGACCCTTATCTTCAAGAGCTGCTTCTCAAGCAGACGAGTAACGCAAGAGCTGCCGCCGATAGAAAGCCAAGATGGATCAACTGGAGGTAGACGCCGTTACTCCATTGTATGAAGGATGCAGGCCGGAGGATACCCGCCTGAAAGTAACGCTCATGGCTCTGGAGATGAAGGTAAAGCACAAAATGACCGACACATCCTTCAACGACAACATGTCATTCTGGCAGGAACGTCATCCCAAAGGTAACACGTGTCCGACTAGTATCGAGGAGGCCAAGAAAATCGTGTGTCCTCTGGATTTACCGCATGTGAAATACCATGTGTGCTTGAACGATTGCATCATTTATCGGAACGAGCATGCAGAGTGTACCATATGTCCGGAGTGCGGCGTCAGTCGGTACAAGAAGGGGAAGAAAGCTCCTCGGAAGGTGGTGTGGTACTTTCCAATCACTCCTCGTCGCAGCGGTATTTCGCGGATCCTAAGCAAGCAAAGCTAATGCGCTGGCACGCGGAGATGAGGAAGGGAGAAGATGACGCAGATGATCCGAAGAAAAAGAAAAAGGACAGGATGTTAAGACACCCTTCGGATGCTAGCCAGTGGAATGCGTTGTACCTCGAGTACCCAGAATTTGGGGACGATCCTAGAAACATAAGGCTGGGCGCGAGCACCGATGGAGTCAATCCGTTTGGCAGCCAGAGCAGCACGCATAGCACCTGGCCCGTGTTTGTGTGGATGTACAACCTCCCCCCTGGTTGTGCATGAAGAGGAAGTACATTCAAATGAGTATGCTAATTGAAGGGCCGAAACAACCAGGGAACGACATCAATCTGTATATGGGGCTTCTGAAAGAGGAGCTAGCCATGCTATGGGACACGCCTGCCAATACGTGGGACGCCGCCGCGGAAGAATATTTCCCTATGAGAGCCGCACTGCTCACGACGGTGCACGACTTTCTCGGTTACGGATATGTCGCGGGGCAGGTGGTCCACGGATTCAATGCATGCGTAAGGTGCATGAACGACACAACGTACCGCCAGCTAGATAGAGATCCTGGGTCCTCGAAAACGGTGTTCATGGGACATCGAAGGTGGCTTCGCGAGGACGACCCATGGAGGAAACGCAAGGATCTGTTCGATGGTGAAGACGAACCCCGAAGACGGCCACGTACGAGAAGCGGCAAGCAAATAGACGAGCTATTGAAAAATTGGAAAGAGTGCCCACCGCCGGGAAAGAAGCGAAAGGCGCCGGAGCCGCTGCTTAAGGTATGGAAGACGAGGTCTGTTTTCTGGGACTTGCCGTATCGGAAGATCCTCCGTGTGCCTCACAGCCTTGATGTCATGCACATCACGAAGAACGTGTGCGAGAGTCTGCTTGGTACCCTCCTCAAGATGCCAGAGAGGACCAAAGATGGGCCGAAAGCAAGGTACGACTTGCAATCAATTGGGATCAGGGAGGAGCTTCACGCGGGACGCCCTAATGATGATGATGACGATGACGATGATGAGGCGGAGGACACGCAAAGTCGTCGCAAGGGAAAAAATGCCAAAAAGATTGAATATTACTGCCCCCCCCCCCCGCGTGCTTCACTCTAAGTCAGAAGGAGATCGAGCGAGTTTTCGATTGTCTCCTAGGAGTAAAACTTCCCTACGGTTACGCGGGGAAGATAAGCAGGTACCTAGACAAAGCGAAGCGAGAGGTTCAGCGGGATGAAGTCTCACGACTGTCACGTGCTGATGACACGGATACTTCCGGTTGCAATCCGTGGGATCATGGACGCGCACGTCCGTGAAACGCTTTTGGCCTATGCAACTTTTTCGACGTCATCTCTCGGAAGTCCGTTGGCGTGAGGCAACTTAGAAGGCTACGGGAAGAGATCGTGGTGATACTCGTGCGAGCTTGAGATGTACTTCCCGCCCGCTTTCTTCGACGTTATGGTGCATCTGCTGGTACATATCGTGGAGGATATCATCCAACCGGGGCCGACGTTCTCGCACGACATGATGTCGTTCGAAAGGATGAATGGTGTCATCAAAGGGTACGTTCGCAACAGGGCACGTCCGGACGGAAGCATAGCCAAGGGCTTTCGACCGAAGAGTGCATCTCCTTCGCACGAGTTATCTAGAAATCGAGAACCCCGTTGGCCTGCCCGTAAACAGGCATCTCGGGAAGCTCGCTGGATGGGGTCACCGCGACGGTAGCCGCGAAATGCATGTCGACTTCAAGGGTCGAATCGCCGACTTTGAAAGAGCAAACCTAGTCGCGCTACAACACATAGACGTGGTCGATCCTTGGGTGGTAGAGCACAAAACCTTCATCGCAAAGACGTACAGTGATCAGGGCCAACAGAGGACGGATGGAGATATAATCAAAGAGCACAACTCAACCTTCACGCGGTGGTTCAAGGACAAGATGCTGACGTACCTGATACGTCTCCAACGTATCGATAATTTCTTGTGTTCCATGCCACATTATTGATGTTATCTACATGTTTTATGCACACTTTATGTCATATTCGTGCATTTTCTGGAACTAACCTATTAACAAGATGCCGAAGTGCCGATTCTTTGTTTTCTGCTGTTTTTGGTTTCAGAAATCCTAGTAAAGAAATATTCTCGGAATTGGACGAAATAAAAGCCCGGAGGCCTATTTTTCCACGAAGCTTCCGAAGTCCGAAGAAGAAACGAAGAGGGGCCACGAGGCAGCCGGAGCATAGGGCGGCGCGGCCCTCGCCCGGCCGCGCGGCCCTATGGTCCGGGCCCCTCGTGCCGCCTCTTGACCTACCCTTCCGCCTACTTAAAGCCTCCGTGACGAAACCCCCGAGCACCGAGAGCCACGATACGGAAAACCTTACCGAGACGCCGTCGCCGCCGATCCCATCTCGGGGATCCTGGAGATCGCCTCTCCGCACCCTCGCCGGAGAGGGGAATCATCTCCCGGAGGACTCTACACCGCCATGGTCGCCTCCGGAGTGATGAGTGAGTAGTCTACCCCTGGACTATGGGTCCATAGCAGTAGCTAGATGGTTGTCTTCTCCCCATTGTGCTATCATTGTCGGATCTTGTGAGCTGCCTATCATGATCAAGATCATCTATCACGTAATTCTATATGTTGCGTTTGTTGGGATCCGATGAATAGAGAATACTTGTTATGTTGATTATCAAAGTTATGCTTATGTGTTGTTTAAGATCTTGCATGCTCTCCGTTATTAGTAGATGCTCTGGCCAAGTAGATGCTTTTAACTCCAAGAGGGAGTACTTATGCTCGATAGTGGGTTCATGCCCGCATTGACACCGGGACAGGTGACGTAAAGTTCTAAGGTTGTGTTGTGCTCGTTGCCACTAGGGATAAAACATTGATGCTATGTCTAAGGATGTAGTTGTTGATTACATTACGCACCATACTTAATGCAATTGTCTCGTTGCTTTGCAACTTAATACCGGAGGGGTTCGGATGATAACTTCGAAGGTGGACTTTTTAGGCATAGATGCAGTTGGATGGCGGTCTATGTACTTTGTCGTAATGCCCAATTAAATCTCACTATATTCATCATAATATATATGTGCATTGTCATGCTCTCTTTATTTGTCAATTGCCCAACTGTAATTTGTTCACCCAACATGCTGTTCGTCTTATGGGAGAGACACCTCTAGTGAACTGTGGACCCCGGTCCAATTCTCTTTACTCGAAATACAATCTACTGCAATACTTGTTTTACTCGTTTTCTCTCGCAAACAATCATCTTCCACACAATACGGTTAATCCTTTGTTACAGCAAGCCGGTGAGATTGACAACCTCACCTGTTTCGTTGGGGCAAAGTAGTTTGGTTGTGTTGTGCAGGTTCCACGTTGGCGCCGGAATCCCTGGTGTTGCGCCGCACTACATCCCGCCGCCATCAACCTTCAACGTGCTTCTTGGCTCCTCCTGGTTCGATAAACCTTGGTTTCTTTCGAGGGAAAACTTGCTGCTGTGCGCATCATACCTTCCTCTTGGGGTTGCCCAACGAACGTGTGAAATACACGCCATCAAGCTCTTTTTCCGGCGCCGTTGTCGGGGAGATCAAGACACGCTGCAAGGGGAGTCTCCACTTCTCAATCTCTTTACTTTGTTTTTGTCTTGCTTAGTTTTATTTACTACTTTGTTTGCTGCACTAAATCAAAATACAAAAAAAAATTAGTTGCTAGTTTTACTTTATTTTGCTATCTTGTTTGCTATATCGAAAACACAAAAAAATTAGTTTACTTGCATTTACTTTATCTAGTTTGCTTTATTTACTATTGCTAAAATGAGTAATCCTGAAGTTGAAGTTCGTTCATTTAAGCAACAAGGGGGAGAATGTTTAAAAGATGCTTGGTATAGAATTAATGATGCCCATAATAGGTGCACTAAGAAACACTCCACCACTATCCTACTCAGGAATTTTTATGTTGGTATCTCTAGCTGGAATAGATATGTTCTTGATTGTCTCGCGGGAGGTAACTTCCTAGGCGTTTCCGCTTTAGAAGCTAGTTGCATTATTGAGAGTTTATTTGGAACACAACCTGTTAATGAAACTAAAATTGAAACCTCCCTTGAGGATGTTATGAAAAAATTGGAAACCATAGAGAAAAATTGTAGTGTTGAAACTAAATTGGAAATATTACTTGATAATACCGATAAACTTGATAAAATCCTAGGAGGAATTAATGAAAGAATTGCTACTCTAGAAACTTGTGCTATCCATGATAATCAAACCCATAGAATTGGAAAACTTGAAGAAGCTATGGGAAAATTGGGTTCAACTTTTTCTTCTTTTAAATTTAATGAGAAAGCTTATGTGGGTAAGGAGCAAAAATTCATGTATGTCTCTAAGGTGCCTAAACCAAAGAATTACTATAGGCCTAAGATTAATAAAACTCCCAACACCCCTGGTAATGATGTTGATGCTTCATCTCTTGATGTTATTTGATATACACTTTCTGCGCCTAGCTGAAAGGCGTTAAAGAAAAGCGCTTATGGGAGACAACCCATGTTTTTACCTACAGTACTTTGTTTTTATTTTGTGTCTTGGAAGTTGTTTACTACTGTAGCAACCTCTCCTTATCTTAGTTTTGAGTTTTGTTGTGCCAAGTTAAGCCGTTGATAGAAAAGTAAGTACTAGATTTGGATTACTGCGCAGTTCCAGATTTCTTTGTTGTCACGAATCTGGGTCTATATCCCTGTAGGTAGCTCAGAAAATTACGCCAATTTACGAGCATGATCCTCAGATATGTACGCAACTTTCATTCAATTTGAGCATTTTCGTTTGAGCAAGTCTGGTGCCATTTTAAAATTCGTCAATACGAACTGTTCTGTTTTGACAGATTCTGCCTTTTATTTCGCATTGCCTCTTTCGCTATGTTGGATGAATTTCTTTGATCCACTAATGTCCAGTAGCATTATGCAATGTCCAGAAGTGTTAAGAATGATTGTGTCACCTCTGAATATGTCAATTTATATTGTGCACTAACCCTCTAATGAGTTGTTTCGAGTTTGGTGTGGAGGAAGTTTTCAAGGGTCAAGAGAGGAGTATGATGCAACATGATCAAGGAGAGTGAAAGCTCTAAGCTTGGGGATGCACCCGTGGTTCACCCCTGCATATATATCAAGAAGACTCAAGCGTCTAAGCTTGGGGATGCCCAAGGCATCCCCTTCTTCATCAACAAATTATCAGGTTCCTCCCCTGAAACTACATTTTTATTCGGCCACATCTTATGTGCTTTTTCTTGGAGCGTCGGTTTGTTTTTATTTTTGTTTTGTTTGAATAAAATGGATCCTAGCATTCACTTTATGGGAGAGATACACACTCCGCTGTAGCATATGGACAAATATGTCCTTGGTTTCTACTCATAGTATTCATGGCGAAGTTTCTCCTTCGTTAAATTGTTATATGGTTGGAATTGGAAAATGATACATGTAGTAATTGCTAAAAATGTATTGGGTAATGTGATACTTGGCAATTGTTGTGCTCATGTTTAAGCTCTTGCATCATATGCTTTGCACCCATTAATGAAGAAATACATAGAGCATGCTAAAATTTGGTTTGCATATTTGGTTTCTCTAAGGTCTAGATAATTTCTAGTATTGAGTTTGAACAACAAGGAAGACGGTGTAGAGTCTTATAATGTTTTCAATATGTCTTTTATGTGAGTTTTGCTGCACCGGTTCATCCTTGTGTTTGTTTCAAATAAGCCTTGCTAGCCTAAACCTTGTATCGAGAGGGAATACTTCTCATGCATCCAAAATACTTGAGCCAACCACTATGCCATTTGTGTCCACCATACCTACCCTACTACATGGTATTTCCTGCCATTCCAAAGTAAATTGCTTGAGTGCTACCTTTAAAATTCCATCATTCACCTTTGCAATATATAGCTCATGGGACAAATAGCTTAAAAACTATTGTGGTATTGAATATGTAATTATGCACTTTATCTCTTATTAAGTTGCTTGTTGTGCGATAACCATGTTTACTGGGGAACGCCATCAACTCATTGTTGAATTTCATGTGAGTTGCTATGCATGTTTGTCGTGTCGGAAGTAAGGGCGATCTACACTGAGTTGAATGGTTTGAGCATGCATATTGTGAGAGAAGAGCATTGGGCCGCTAACTAAAGCCATGATCCATGGTGGAAGTTTCAGTTTTGGACAAACATCCTCAAATCTCTAATGAGAATTAATTGTTGCCAAATGCTTAAAGCATTAAAAGAGGAGTCCATTATCTCGTTGTCTATGTTGTCCCGGTATGGATGTCTAAGTTGAGAATAATCAAAAGCGAGAAATCCAAATGCGAGCTTTCTCCTTAGACCTTTGTACTGAGCGGCATAGAGGTACCCCTTTGTGAAACTTGGTTAAAGCATATGTATTGCGGTGATAATCCAGTGTAGTCCAAGCTAATTAGGACAAGGTGCGAGCACTATTAGTACACTATGCATGAGGCTTGCAACTTATAAGATATAATTTACATGATGCATATGCTTTATTACTACCGTTGACAAAATTGTTTCATGTTTTCAAAATCAAAGCTCTAGCACAAATATAGCAATCGATGCTTTTCCTCTATGAGGACCATTCTTTTACTTTCAATGTTGAGTCAGTTCACCTATTTCTCTCCACCTCAAGAAGCAAACACTTGTGTGAACTGTGCATTGATTCCTACATACTTGCTTATTGCACTTATTATATTACTCTATGTTGACAATATCCATGAGATATACATGTTACAAGTTGAAAGCAACCGCTGAAACTTAATCTTCTTTTGTGTTGCTTCAATACCTTTACTTTGAATTATTGCTTTATGAGTTAACTCTTATGCAAGACTTATTGATGCTTGTCTTGAAGTGCTATTCATGAAAAGTCTTTGCTTTATGATTCACTTGTTTACTCATGTCATACACATTGTTTTGATCGCTGCATTCTTTACATATGCTTTACAAATAGTATGATCAAGATTATGATGGCATGTCACTCCAGAAATTATCTTTGTTATCGTTTTACACGCTTCGGGACGAGCGAACTAAGCTTGGGGATGCTGATACGTCTCCAACGTATCGATAATTTCTTGTGTTCCATGCCACATTATTGATGTTATCTACATGTTTTATGCACACTTTATGTCATATTCGTGCATTTTCCGGAACTAACCTATTAACAAGATGCCGAAGTGCCGATTCTGTCGTTTTCTGCTGTTTTTGGTTTCGAAATCCTAGTAAAGAAATATTCTCGGAATTGGACGAAATAAAAGCCCGAGAGGCCTATTTTTCCACGAAGCTTCCGAAGTCCGAAGAAGAAACGAAGAGGGGCCACGAGGCAGCCGAGCATAGGGCGGCGCGGCCCCGCCTCGGCCGCGCGGCCCTATGGTCCGGGCCCCTCGTGCCGCCTCTTGACCTACCCTTCCGCCTACTTAAAGCCTCCGTGACGAAACCCCCGCATCCGAGAGCCACGATACGGAAAACCTTACTGAGACGACTGATACGTCTCCAACGTATCGATAATTTCTTATGTTCCATGCCACATTATTGATGTTATCTACATGTTTTATGCACACTTTATGTCATATTCGTGCATTTTGTGGAACTAACCTATTAACAAGATGCCGAAAGGCCAATTCTGTTGTTCTCGCTGTTTTTGGTTCCGAAAGGCTGTTCGGGCAATATTCTCGGAATTGGACGAAATCAACGCCAAACCTCCTATTTTTCCCGGAAGGCTCCGAACACCGAAGAAGAGTCGGAGAGGGGCCGGGGGGCCCACACCATAGGGCCGCGCGGGCTGGCCTCCGGCCGCGCCGGCCTAGGGTGAGGCCACCCTGTCGACCCCCTGCGCCGCCTCTTCGCCTATATAACCCCTTTCGACCTAAAAACACGGTACCAATTGACGAAACTCCGGAAAGACTCC
>NC_061510.1:368535209-368589782 GCF_022539505.1 Lolium rigidum
AAAATTTGGTTTGCATAACTGGTCTCTCTAAGGTCTAGATAATTTCTAGTAAGGGTCGAACAACAAGGAAGACGGTGTAGAGTCTTATAATGCTTACAATATGTCTTTTATGTGAGTTTTGCTACACCGGTTCATACTTGTGTTTGTTTCAAATAACATTGCTAGCCTAAGCCTTGTATCGAGAGGGAATACTTCTCATGCATCCAAAATCCTTGAGCCAAACACTATGCCACTTGTGTCCACCATACCTACCTAGTACATTGTATTTCTCCGCCATTCCAAAGTAAATTGCTTGAGTGGTACCTTTAAAATTTCTATTCTTCATCTTTACAATATATAGCTCATGGTACAAATAGCCTAAAAACTATTGTGGTATTGAATATGTACTTATGCACTTTATCTCTTATTAAGTTGCTTGTTGTGCGATAACCATGTTCCTAGGGACGCCATCAACACTTTGTTGAATATCATGTGAGTTGCTATGCATATCCGTCTTTTCTGAAGTAAGGGCGATTTACCATGAGTTGAATGGTTAGAGCATGCATACTGTTAGAGAAGAACATTGGGCCGCTAACTAAAGCCATGATTCATGGTGGAAGTTTCAGTTTTGGACAAATATCCTCAATCTCATATGAGAATATTAATTGTTGCTAAATGCTTATGCATTAAAGAGGAGTCCATTATCTGTTGTCTATGTTGTCCCGGTATGGATGTCTAAGTTGAGAATAATCAAAAGCGAGAAATCCAATGCGAGCTTTCTCCTTAGACCTTTGTACAGGCGGCATAGAGGTACCCCTTTGTGACATTTGGTTAAAACATATGTATTGCGATGATAATCCAGGTAATCCGAGCTAATTAGGACAAGGTGCGGGCACTATTAGTATACTATGCATGAGGCTTGCAACTTGTAGGATATAATTTACATGATGCATATGCTTTATTACTACCGTTGACAAAATTGTTTCTTGTTTTCAAAACCAAAGCTCTAGCACAAATATAGCAATCAATGCTTCCCTCTGCGAAGGGCCTTTCTTCTACTTTTTATGTTGAGTCAGTTCACCTATTTCTCTCCACCTCAAGAAGCAAACACTTGTGTGAACTGTGCATTGATTCCTACATACTTGCTTATTGCACTTGTTATATTACTTTACATTGACAATATCCATGAGATATACATGTTATAAGTTGAAAGCAACCGCTGAAACTTAATCTTCCTTTGTGTTGCTTCAATACCTTTACTTTGAATTTATTGCTTTATGAGTTAACTCTTATGCAAGACTTATTGATGCTTGTCTTGAAAGTACTATTCATGAAAAGTCTTTGTTATATGATTCAATTGTTTACTCATTGCATTTACATTGCTTCGAATCGCTGCATTCATTACATGTGCTTACAATAGTATTGATCAAGATTATGATGGCATGTCACTTCAGAAATTATCTTTGTTATCGTTTACCTATTCGGGACGAGTAGGAACTAAGCTTGGGGATGCTGATACGTCTCCAACGTATCGATAATTTCTTATGTTCCATACCACTTTATTGATGATACCTACATGTTTTATGCATACTTTATGTCATATTTATGCATTTTCCGGCACTAACCTATTAACAAGATGCCGAAGAGCCAGTTGCTGTTTTCAGCTGTTTTTGGTTTCAGAAATCCTAGTAAGGAAATATTCTCGGAATTGGACGAAATCAACGCCCAGGATCTTATTTTTCCACGAAGCTTCCAGAAGTTCGGAGAGGAAATGAAGTGGGGCGACGAGGCGGCGACACGCCAGGGCGGCGCGGCCCAGCCCCTGGCCGCGCGGCCCTGTTGTGTGGGCCCCTCGCGTCGCCCCTAAACCTACCTCCTCCGCCTACTTAAGCCTTCGTCGATAATAACTCCAGTACCGAGAGCCACGATACGGAAAACCTTCCAGAGATTCCGCCGCCAATCCCATCTCGGGGGATTCAGGAGATCGCCTCCGGCACCCTGCCGGAGAGGGGAATCATCTCCCGGAGGACTCTTCACCGCCATGGTCGCCTCCGGAGTGATGAGTGAGTAGTTCACCCCTGGACTATGGGTCCATAGCAGTAGCTAGATGGTCGTCTTCTCCTAATTGTGCTATCATTGTTGGATCTTGTGAGCTGCCTAACATGATCAAGATCATCTATATGTAATGCTACATGTTGTGTTTGTTGGGATCCGATGAATATGGAATACTATGCTATGTTGATTATCAATCTATTATCTATGTGTTGTTTATGATCTTGCATGCTCTCCGTTACTAGTAGAGGCTCTGGCCAAGTTTTTGCTTGTAACTCCAAGAGGGAGTATTTATGCTCGATAGTGGGTTCATGTCTCCATTAAATGCGGGGAGTGACGAAACCTCTAAGGTTGTGGATGTGCTTGTTGCCACTAGGGATAAAACATCAACGCTATGTCTAAGGATGTATTTGTTGATTACATTACGCACCATACTTAATGCAATTCTCCGTTGTTTGCAACTTAATACTTGGAGGGGTTCGGATGATAACCTGAAGGTGGACTTTTTAGGCATATATGCATGCTGGATAGCGGTCTATGTACTTTGTCGTAATGCCCAATTAAATCTCACAATACTCATCATAACATGTATGTGCATGGTCATGCCCTCTTTATTTGTCAATTGCCCAATTGTAATTTGTTCACCCAACATGCTTATTCTTATGGGAGAGACACCTCTAGTGAACTCTAGACCCCGGTCCATTCTTTTACATCGAATACAATCTACTGCAATACTCGTTCTACTGTTTTCTGCAAACAATCATCATCCACACTATACATCTAATCCTTTGTTACAGCAAGCCGGTGAGATTGACAACCTCACTATTACGTTGGGACAAAGTACTTTGGTTGTGTTGTGCAGGTTCCACGTTGGCGCCGGAATCCCTGGTGTTGCGCCGCACTACACTCCGCCGCCATCAACCTTCAACGTTCTTCTTGGCTCCTACTGGTTCGATAAACCTTGGTTTCTTACTGAGGGAAAACTTGCCGCTGTACGCATCACACCTTCCTCTTGGGGTTCCCAACGGTCGCGTGCTGTACGCGTATCAATGCCAAACTCATAACTCAGATATTCACCTCGGCGATCAGATCGTAGAAATTTAATCTTCTTGTTACGTTGATTTTCTACTTCACTTTGGAATTCCTTAAACTTCTCGACAGTTTCGGATTTATGTTTCATGAAATAGATATACTCATATCTACTCAGATCATCTGTGAAGGTTAGAACATAACGATAACCACCGTGCGAGGCTACACTCATTGGTCCGCACACATCGGTATGTATGATTTCCAATAAGTCTGTAGCTCGCTCCATAATACCAGAGAATGGAGTCTTAGTTATTTTTCCCATTAGACATGCTTCGCATCTATCAAGTGACTCAAAGTCAAGTGATTCTAGTAATCCATCGGTATGGAGTTTCTTCATGTGTTTCACTCCAATATGACCAAGCCGACAGTGCCACATATAAGTAGAATTATCATTCAATTTAATTCGCTTAGCATCAATGTTATTAATATGTGTATCACTACTATCGAGATCTAATAGAAATAAACCATTCTTTTCAGGTGCTCGACCATAAAAGATATTATTCATAAAAATAGAACAACCTTTATTCTCAGACTTGAATGAATAACCGTCTTGCATTAAACAAGATCCAGATATAATGTTCATGCTCAACGTAGGTACAAAATAACAATTATGTAGGTTTAAAATTAATCCCGAAGGTAGATGTAGAGGAAGTGTGCCAACTGCGATCACATTGACCTTGGATCCGTTTCCAACGCGCATCGTCACTTCATCCTTCAATAGTCTTCGTTTATTCTTTAGTTCCTGTTTCGAGTTACAAATATGAGCAACCGAACCAGTATCAAATACCCAGGTACTAGTACGAGAACCAGTAAGATAAACATCTATAACATGTATATCAGATATACCTTCTTTCTTCTTCTTGACATAGCCGCTCTTCAGATCAGCCAAATACTTGGAGCAATTACGCTTCCAATGTCCCTTCTCCTTGCAGTAATAGCACTCAGCATCAAGCTTAGGGCCAGTCTTAGGTTTCACAGGAGGCGTGGCAGCTTTCTTGCCACCCTTCTTGAATTTGCCTTTGGAATTGCCATGTTTCTTGAAACTAGTGGTCTTGTTGACCATCAACACTTGGTGCTCTTTCTTGATCTCAATCTCAGCAGATTTTAGCATGGCGAAGAGTTTAGGTAACTCTTTGTTCATGTTCTGCATATTGTAGTTCATCACAAAGTTCTTGTAACTAGGTGGCAGTGATTGAAGGACACGATTAATCCCCTGTCTATTAGGAATCACTATTCCCAGATCACTGAGTTTCTTCGCATGCCCGGTCATGGCGAGCATGTGCTCACTAACGGAGCTGCCTTCTTCCATCATGCAGTTGAAGAAGTGTTTCGATGCTTCATAGCATTCCACGGCCGCATGAGTTTCAAAGATAGCTTTCAGCTCATTGACCAACTCATGCGGATCGTGGTGCTCAAAACGTTTTTGAAGATCGGCTTCCAGACCGCATAGGATGGCACACTGAACTTGAGAGTACCGAGTTTTCCGAGTTGCGTAAACATTCTTTACTTCATCGGTTTCAGTTTCTGCAGGAGGGTCACCTAGCGGTGCATCAAGCACATATTGCAGGTTTCCACCAGCGAGGAAAATCCTCACATGACGGAACCAATTGGTGAAGTTGCTACCGTTGCTCTTAAGCTTTTCTTTCTCTAGGAACTGGTTAAAATTGATTGGGGACGCCATATCTACAATCATATATTTGCAATAGTTTAGACTAATGTTTATGAAAAATTGAGTTCAAATTTTAATTTAACAAAATTAAAAAGTAGGTGAACTCCCACTCAAAACAATATCCCTCGAATTGTCTTAGTGATCACACGAACCAAATCCACCACACCAAGTTCGATCATCACGAGACAAGATGTAATTTCAATGGCGAACACTCAAAGTGTTCATCATATGAATCATATGATTCATGCTCTACCTTTCGGTATCACGTGTTCCGAGACCATGTCTGTACATGCTAGTCTCGTCAAGGAAACCTTAGTATCCGCGTGTGCAAAACTGGCTTTGCACCCGTTGTATACACTTGTTGAATCTATCATACCCGATCATCACGAGATGTTTCGAAACGACAAGTATTAGTAACGGTGCTACTAAGGATGAACACTTTATTATCTTGATATTTTAGTGAGAGGGATCATCTTATAATGCTACCGTCGCAATCTAAGCAATATACGATGCATAAAAAAGGATTAACATCACATGCAGTTCATATGTGATATGATATGGCCCTTTTGTCTTTGCGCCTTTGATCTTCATCTCCAAAGCATGGACATGATCTCCATCATCAACGGGCATGATCTCCATCATCATCGGCGTAGCGTCAAGGTCAATGGCGCCGTCTTCATGATTGTTCTCCCATGTAGCAACTATTACAACTTCTTTGAAATACTACTCAACATGAAATTTAAAGACAACCATAAGGCTCCTGCCGGTTGCCACAATACAATAATGATCATCTCATACATATTAATCATCACATTATGTCCATATCACATCACCAAACCCTGCAAAAACAAGTTAGACGTCTCTAATTTGGTTTGCATATTTTACGTGGTTTAGGGTTTTCGAGTGAGATCTAATCTACCTACGAACATGAACCACAACGGTGATACTAGTGTTGTCAATAGAAGAGTAAATTGAACCTTCACTATAGTAGGAGAGACAGACACCCGCAAAGCCACTTATGCAATACAAGTTGCATGTCGAACGTGGAGCAAGTCTCATGAACGCGGTCATGTAAAGTTAGCCCGACACTAGTAGGAAAACCCTTATAGACGAAGCTTAGTTCTGTGGCGCACCGTTTTGAGTGCGCCACAGAAACTTATTTTGTGGCGCACAAAGCTCGGTGCGCCACAGAAATAGCTTAATTTTGTGGCGCAGCAGCCGACCATGCGCCACAAAAACTTGGCGGGCCCCACAACCTGTCACCCCCAATTATCGGTGTACGTATTTCGTGGCGCACGCGGTGCGCTGCGCCACGAAATTACTGTTTCGTGGCGCACTTGCTTTGGTGCGCCACGAAGTAGTTGATTCCGTGGCGCACTTGTTCGGTGCGCCACGGAACTAAGGGAACTTAGCTATATCATCCCGTGCCCTCCCCCGCCCACGCTCTGTTCACCTCTGATCCGTACCGCGCGCCTCTCCCCTCTCCCCTCTCCTCACCGCGCGCCGCCATGGTCGGCGCCATCGCCGTCGCCGTCGCCGCCGCCTTCCTACGCGAGGGCCGCCTGCCGCCACGCTCCTCCCATCCCCGCCACCTGCAGCACAAGCTGCCGCTACGGCGAGGAGGGGCCGCCGCGAGGAGGGGCCACCGTCGCGTCAAGGTGGAGGAGCCGCCGCGACCTCCACCCTTGCCGTCGTCGTCGGTGAGCTCCTCCACAACTGTTGTTGTCGTCGGTGAGCTCCCTCCCTCTTCCTCCCCTCCCCTCCCTCTTCCTCCCCCGCGCGCACAACGTGCTCGACGAAATGCTCGCTCCGGATGTATTGCTCGCTGTTGCTCTGGATGCATTGCCCCTAATCGTTTTGCTTCATATGGTGTTCATATGCATTGCTCGCTGCTTGCTAGTGATGCTTATTGGAGTGTTCTATATGTTGTTCGAACCTGTACAATGTGACAATGAAATTGTTCTGAACCGTACTCGTATATGGTGTTCATATGCATTGCTGCTCGCTGCTAGTGATGCTTATAGAAAGATGTGACAATGAAATTGTCTATGCTTATAGAAATTGGAGTGTTCTATATGCTTATAGAAATTGTCTATGCCTCTGCCTCTGCCTCTACGTACTTGTTCTATAAATCCTTGTCCGAACCTGTACAAGGTAATGCGGACTTGCTCACTTGGTATTGCTTGCTAGTTGGACATTTGGTTGGTTTTGATGCTACTGGTTCATTTAAATGCATGAAATGCTACTATGGTATGCTACTGTGGTATCCTTGTGAAGAAAATGATGGATTCTTGTGAGCTTATGATGGATTTCTTTTAAGGACTCTAGCTAGATTAGAGGGGAAAAGTTGCTGCTTTGTTGCCTATGATAATGGATCATCAAATGTTTCCCTTTGTCCCTGGTTGCCTCCTTAATTGATGCCTTATGATCCAAATGACCCAAGTCTTGCATGATCCCATTTATCCCTAATGTTGCTTAAGATGAATAAATTCCCTCTAATCACCATTTGGAGATCAAGACTAGTTCTTGATTTCCATTAGCTAGACTCCAATATTAAAAATTTCTCCCAAATATGGAGACAAACATTTTAACATTACCCCAATTGATGCCTTTGTCCCTGGTTTCCTCCTTAATTGATTCCTTATGATCTATTTCTTGTTGTCTTTGATGAAAATAGAGATATCCACGAGTAGGGGATCATGTAAATGAATGCCACTGTGGTATCCTTTGAAGAAAAAGGACTGTTTCTGATGGTTTTAAAAGGCTAGGTGGTGCTAGGTGATTCAGTTGGCTACCAAGACTTGTCTCATCTGGTTAGCTGGGATATGCTATGTGTTGTTGCTTGTTTAGGCATATCTATCACTTACTGGATTTACTGGTTCTTGATTGGCCTCTCTTTTGCCAGCATCACTTGGTCTATATACCAAGTGATGAATAATCCCTTTGGAGCATCTGCTCCATGCATGCTATGTGTGTGTGAGCTGCTTGTAGTGTCACTTGACTATTCAAGTTTCAATGTTGGTTACTTTTCCTCTAGTGCAAGAAATGGTTGAGCAGATGTTTATCCACTGTTGGCCTTTATTCTTGGGTAGCTCAAAGTGTCATGCACTTACTTGGATCATCAAATGTTTCCCTTAATTTGTCCCTGGTTGCCTCCTTAATTGATGCCTTATGATCCAAATTACTATATTATTGGATTGAGTGATATGGCTACTGCTTGTTTGCTCTCCAAATGCTATATATGTGTATTTGACCATGCTTATGATGGATTTCTTTTAAGGACTCTAGCTAGATTAGAGGGGAAAAAGTTGCTTGCTTTGTTGCCTATGATAATGGATCATCAAATGTTTCCCTTTGTCCCTGGTTGCCTCCTTAATTAATGCCTTATGATCCAAATGACCCAAGTCCCTTGCATGATCCCATTTGTCCCTAATGTTGCTTAAGATGAATAAATTCCCTCTAATCACCATTTGGAGATCAAGACTAGTTCTTGATTTCCATTAGCTAGACTCCAATATTAAAAATGTCTCCCAAATATGGAGACAAACATTTTAACATTACCCCAAGTGATTTACTTGTCGATGATTAGATGGTTGGTCGATCACTCGTACACTCGGGGTGGAGCAAGTGAGGCTTGGTGTGATGGCACAAATATCAATATCTTGTGCATCCTACCCGGCCTCACTTACTCCATCTCTGGATGTTAATATTTGTTTCGACCAACAAAGTATGAGGCATTCCATTTAGTTGATACCACTTGGCTCTTTCTTCCATTTTAGTGCCGATGATTAGAATGTTCGGTCAATCTGTACACTCCGGGGTGTCGCTAGTGAGCCTGGTGTGATGGCATAAATATCAATCTCTTGTGCATCCTACCCGGCCTCACTAACGCCATCCCGGGATGTTCATATTTGTTTCGACCAACAAAGTATGAGGCATTCCATTTAGTTCATACTAGCTACTTCTTAATTGCATTGGCCTTTCTTCCATTTTAGTGCCGATGATTAGAATGTTTGGTCACCTATACGCCGCAATATACTTTGTAGACGAGCCCCCTTTCCCCGGCCGCCGTTCCGTGAACGAGTCCTTGATGAGACAACAACGCCGACATGCCTCTCCGGCGAAGCACCACTTTTCTTCTCTCGCCGTCCGAGTACGTGAATGAGTCCTTAATGCCAAGACGGTGCCAGCCTCCCTAGCATCATGCCGACCCTCGTTGTCGCGCTTCAGGCCGTGTCGATCATGCGCCTGCACTCTTCGCCTTCTTGCCCGGTGAACGAATAGACTAATCGTTGGAATAAGGAAGCCGATGACGGCCGATCGCAATTTAATCTTGCGACCGGCTATCATCGGTTTCCTTATTCCAACGATCAGCCTATTGGTTCACCGGGCAAGAAGGCGAACAATGGCAGGCGCGGGACACACGGCTTGAAGCGCGGCAACACGGCCCGGCATAATGCTCGGGCAGGCCGGCACGGTCTTTGCATCAAGGACTCGTTCACTGGACAGCGAGGGACCGGCGTGGTTCTGCGCCGGAGATGCAGATCGGCGTTGTTGTGTCGTCAAGCACCCGTTGACGGAACGCCGACCGGGGAAAGGGGGCCCTTCGCAAAGTATTTGTGTTGACCAACAATGTATGAGGCACATATTCTATTTTGTCATTCCATTTGCTTTGAGATTTTCAAAATGCCGATGATTAAAATGTTTGGTCACCGTACACTCGGGGTGGCGTAAGTGAGCCTGGTAAGATAGCACAAATATCAATCTCTTGTGCATCCTACCTGGCCTCGCTTACGCCATCCCGGGATGTTAATATTTGTGTTGACCAACAATGTATGAGGCACTTATTCCATTTTGTCATTCCATTTGCTTTGAGATTTTCAAAATGCCGATGATTAAAATGCTTGGTCACCGTACACTCGTGGGCGGTGTTAGTGAGCCTCGTGTGATTGCACAAATATCAATCTCTTGTGCATCCTACTCGGCTCGCTAACTCCGTCCCGGAATGTTAATATTTGTTTCGACCAACAAAGTATGAGGCCCTTGTCATTCCATTTGCTTTGGTATTTTCAAAATGCCGATGATTAAAATGTTGGTCACCGTACACTTGGGGGTGGCGTAAGTGAGCCTGGTAAGATAGCACAAATATCAATCTCTTGTGCATCCTACCCGGCCTCGCTTACCCCATCCCTAAATGTTAATATTTGTGTTGACCAACAATGTATGAGGCACTTATTCCATTTTGTCATTCCATTTGCTTTGAGATTTTCAAAATGCCGATGATTAAAATGTTTGGTCACCGTACACTTGGGGGTGGCGTAAGTGAGCCTCGGTAAGATAGCACAAATATCAATCTCTTGTGCATCGGACTTGGTCTCACCGACGCCATCCCTAAATGTTAATATTTGTGTTGACCAACAATGTATGAGGCACTTATTCCATTTTGTCATTCCATTTGCTTTGACATTTTCAAAATGCCGATGATTAAAATGTTTGGTCACCGTACACTCGGGGGCGGCGTAAGTGAGCTCTGGTAAGATAGCACAAATATCAATCTCTTGTGCATCGGACTTGGTCTCACTTACACCGTCCCCGAATGTTAATATTTGTGTTGACCAACAATGTATGAGGCATTTATTCCATTTCTCTTGTGCATCGGATACTTGTTGGTCTCACTTTCTTCCATTTTCATCATAGTAGGAACTGGATGGAAGGACCCCGATGCAAGCGAGCCTGGTGGGTAGAGATGACGGAGCAAAGGAGGAACCGGATGAAGACTACTTTGTATCTCGAAATTGTGAATTTTGTATGAATTAAGAGTTGTATGCAAAACATTTGACACTTGCCACTATATATGTATCTCGATCGGGCTCTAAGTAATGTGATGATGATGTCTATGTTATATCCGTGCAATGTACATGATATTTATATTATATCTGAATGTTGCTGTATATAACCCGTGTATCCGTATTGTGTATCCGTATTGCTGTGTATAAACCGTATATGTATACCAGGCAGCACAAAATCGTGTATAATACAAGCAAATTCCGTGGCGCACTAAGAAGCAATTCGTGGCGCACTCTTTCTCGTGGCGCACCTAAGAAAAAGTGCGCCACGTAAACCTTATTTTTGTGGCGCACGATCAGGTGCGCCACAGAAAGCTTATTTTTGTGGCGACGTTTCTGTGGCGCACCACCCGTGCGCCACAGAATCAAATTTTCGTGCGCCACTGATGAGGCTTTTCCTACTAGTGCGAGCCGCTTCATCCCACTATGCCACAAAGATGCAAAGTACTCAAACTAAAGACAACATAAGAATCAACGCCCACACAACCATTGTGTTCTACTCGTGCAACCATCTATGCATAGACACGGCTCAGATACCACTGTAGGGATTCGTTGCATAGAAAACAAAAAATTTCCTACCGCGAGAACGCAATCCAAGCCAAGATGCAATCTAGAAGACGGGAGCAACGAGGAGATGAACGAGACTCACCCTTGAAGATTTCTAAAGCCTACAAGATGAGGCTCTTGTTGCTGCAGTAGACGATCACTTGCCGCTTTCAAAAGCTCGTAGAAGATCTTGACGGTGCCACAATCGGGCAGCACCTCTGTACTCGGTCACACGTTCGGTGTTGATGAAGACGATGTCCTTCTCCCCATTCCAGCGGGCAGCGGAAGTAGTAGATCCTCCTTGAATCCGGCAGCATGACGACATGGTGGCGGTGGCGATGGAGATCTACGGCGGAGCTTCGCTAAGCGTTGCGGGAGAGGGGGAGGAGTGGGGCGGCTAGGGTTTGGGGAGAGGGGGTGGCCGGCCTCTATGGGGTGCGGCCAAGCTATTGGCTTGTGGTGGCCGGCCCCCTCCCCTTGGCCCCTCATTATATAGGTGGAACCCCCAAGTGTTGGACTACAAGTCTTCGAATAAGACCCCAACCCAAAACCTTCCATGTTGTAGGGAAACCGACCCAAGGAGGGACTCCCACCTCAAGTGGGATTCCCACCCTTCCATGAGGGGGGGTGGCCGGCTACCTTGGTGGAGTCCACCTTGGCCTCCCCCCTCTAGGGTTGGCCGGCCATGGGTGGTGGAGTCCCACCTGAACTCCGCCTTCCAAAGTGAATTCTTCCGGACTTTTCTAGAACCTTCTAGAACCTTCCATAAATTCACCGTTTCATTCCGAAACTCCATAAAATGACTTCCTAAATATGAATCTTATTCTCCGGACCATTCCGGAACTCCTCGTGATGTCCGGGATCCCATCCGAGACTCCGAACAAAACTTCGAACTCCATTCCATATTCAAGTTCTACTATTACAACATCAAACCTTAAGTGTGTCACCCTACGGTTCGCGAACTATGTGGACATGGTTGAGACTTCTCTCCGACCAATAACCAATAGCGGGATCTGGAGATCCATAATGGCTCCCACATATTCAACGATGACTTTGTGATCGAATGAACCATTCACATACGATACCAATTCCCTTTGTCACGCGATATTTTACTTGTCCGAGGTTTGATCATCGGTATCTCTCTATACCTTGTTCAACCTCGTCTCCTGACAAGTACTCTTTACTCGTACCATGGTATGTGGTCTCTGATGAACTTATTCATATGCTTGCAAGCTATTTAGACGACGTTCCACCGAGAGGGCCCAGAGTATATCTATCCGTCATCGGGATGGACAAATCCCACTGTTGATCCATATGCCTCAACTCATACTTTCCGGATACTTAATCCCACTTTTATAACCACCTATTTACGCAGTGGCGTTTGATGTAATCAAAGTACATTTCCGGTATAAGTGATTTACATGATCTCATGGTCGAAAGCACTAGGCAACTATGTATCGAAAGCTTATAGCAAATAACTTAATGATGTGATCTTATGCTACGCTTAATTGGGTGTTTCCATTTCATCATTCATATAATGACATAACCTTGTTATTAATAACATCCTATGTTCATGATTATGAAACTATAATCATCTATTAATCAACAAGCTAGTTAAGAGGCTTACTAGGGACTCATTGTTGTTTACATAACACACATGTATCAATGTTTCGGTTAATACAATTATAGCATCGTATATAAACATTTATCATAAACACAAAGATATATAATAACCACTTTTATTATTGCCTCTTGGGCATATCTCCAAACCTCTTTCCGACCTAGCATGCAATTGAGCTAACAACCTCATATTGTCATCAATTCTAACTTGAATAGCATTTGCTTGAGAAAAAGTTTTATTCTCAGTATTACCATGAGGAACAACCTTTAATTTAAGAAGATCAAAATCAAGAGCAAGGCTATCCACTTTAGAAATAAGAGCATCTATTTTGCTAAAATTTTCCTCCATAGATTTATTAAAAGTAGTGTGTTTACTAATAAAATCTTTGATCATACCCTCAAGTTCAGAGGGAGCACTCCTATTGTTGTTATAAGAATTACCATAAGAGTTACTAAAATCACTTCCATTGTTGGGACGATACGGCCTATAATTATTGCTACCAAAATTATTCCTATAGGCATTATTATTAAAGTTGTAGCTTATTAAAATTCACATCTACATTTTCTTCTTGAGCAACCAAAGAGGCCAAGGAACATTGTTTGGATCCACAGGAGGATAATTATTTGCAAGCATAGACATAATAGCATCAATCTGATCACTCAAAGTAGAAGTTTCCTCAACAGAATTTACCTTTTTACCTTGTGGAGCTCTCTTGGTATGCAACTCCGAATAATTTACCATCATATTACCAAGAAGTTTTGTAGCCACCCCAAGGGTCATAAACATAAAAGTGCCTCCCGCAGCTGAATCCAATAAGTTCCTTGAAGAAAAATTTAGTCCTGCATAGAAGGTTTGAATAATCATCCAAATAGTCAGTCCATGAGTGGGACACTTTTTAACCAAAGATTTCATTCTTTCCCAAGCTTGGGCAATATGCTCGGTATCAAATTGTCTAAACTTCATAATATCACTTCTCAAAGATATAATTTTAGCAGGAGGATAATATTTTCCAATAAAAGCATCTTTGCATTTAACCCAAGAATCAATAATATTTCTAGGCAAAAATAGCAACCACTCCTTAGCTCTATCTCTTAATTAGAAAGGAAACAGTTTTAATTTAATAATATCACCACCTACATCCTTATATTTTTCATTTCACATAGCTCAACAAAATTGTTGAGGTGAGAAGCAGCATCATCAATACTAACACTAGAAAATTTCTCTTTCATAACAAGGTTCAACAAGGCAGGCTTAATCTCAAAAAAGCTGCTTCAGGAGCAGGTGGAGCAATGGGTGTGCAAATAAAATCATTGTTGTTGGTGCTAGTAAAATCACACAACTTAGTATTCTCAGGAGTAGCCATTTAATAAAAATAATACAAGCAACAGAAATAAAAGCTAAACTAAATTTTTTTGGATTTTCGATATAAAATGCAAACAAGATAAAAATAAAATAAGCAAGCAAAACAATAACAGAGTAAAAGAGTTGAGAGTGAGAGACTCCCCTCGCAGAAGAGATGCTTTTCTGCCCGGCAACGGCTCCAGAAAAAGTCTTTGTTGAGCGCGGAGTTGATGAAGGAGAATTTATGCGCAACGTTGATTGGAACCCCAAGAGGAAGGTATGATGAGCACAACAGGAAGTTTTCCCTCAGTAAGAAAACAAGGTTTATCGATCAGTAGGAGAAAACGTTCTCTCCCCAGGTGTTGCGAACCAACTCCTGGCAGGGCGCACTACCGACGTCAGCAGTAACACGTGGAGACCTGCACACAAACAACCAAGTACTTTGTCCCCAACTTTCAACGAGGTTGTTAAGCTCACTGGTTTTGATGAAAACAAATGATTAAACAAACCGCGTGGAAGAAGAATTTTTGCAGAGAACAGAACAGGAAAATGTTGTAGAAGATTGCAATTAAAAGAAGGACCGGGGTCCACGGTTCACTAGAGGTGCCTCCCCAATAAAATAAATATACTGGGTAAACAAATTACAGATGGGCAATTGACAAACAGAGATTCTACGATAATGGTTGGTGCAGAGTACATGTTATGAAAGTATGTGTGCATTACAACAATATACATAGACCGTAATCCAACTGCATCTATGACTAATAATCCACCTTCAGGATTGCATCCGCGACACCCTCCAGTATTAAGTTCCAAGCAATAGACTATCGCTTTAAGCAATGTGTGTAAAGTAAACGATGAAACTACCCTTGAATAGAACACCGTTGTTTTCTCCCTAGTAGCAACAACACATCTACAACCATAGAGAACAAGGTCACTTCCCATGGTTAAATAGAGACATGAACCCACTATCGAGCATAAATACTCCCTCTTGGAGTCGCTAGCATCTACTTGGCCAGAGCATCTACTAGAAACGGAGAGCATGCAAGATCATGATAACATAATACATAATCTCAACCAAAGGAATCTCTCTATAAATCGGATCCACATCAAACCAACATGTAGAATTACAAATAGATTATCTTGATCATGTTAGGCAACTCACAAGATCTATACATGAAGCACAACAAGGAGAGGACAGCCATCTAGCTGCTGCTATGGACCTATGGTCCCGTGGAGGACTACTCACGCATCACCTCAGATTACGACATGGCGATGTAGAGGCCTCCGGTGGAGATTTCCCTCTCCGGCAGGGTGCCGAGATGGACTGCAGAACCCTCCCGAACTAGGGTTTCGGTTGAAGGTGGAGTCGGAACTTTTCGTGGATGGAGGCTCGGGTCCCTGGGGTTTTTCCCGATACGAGGAATAAATAGGTGGAAGAGCGGAGAAAACGAGGTCACGAGGCGCGAGTACATGGGCCAGGCGTGGCCAAGGGTGGGGTCGCGCCTGCCCTATGTACTGCCACGTGGCAGCTCTCTGATACGTCTCCAACGTATCGATAATTTCTTGTGTTCCATGCCACATTATTGATGTTATCTACATGTTTTATGCACACTTTATGTCATATTCGTGCATTTTCTGGAACTAACCTATTAACAAGATGCCGAAGTGCCAGTTGTTGTTTTCTCGCTGTTTTTGGTTTCGGAAATCCTAGTAAAGAAATATTCTCGGAATTGGACGAAATAAAAGCCCGGAGGCCTATTTTCTCACGAAGCTTCCGGAAGACCGAAGACGAGACGAAGAGGGGCCACGAGGGGGCCACACCCTAGGGCGGCGCGGCCCCCCTTGGCCGCGCGGCCCTGTGGTGTGGGGCCCTCGTGCCGCCTCTTGACCTACCCTTCCGCCTACTTAAAGCCTCCGTGACGAAACCCCCAGTACCGAGAGCCACGATACGGAAAACCTTACTGAGACGCCGTCACCGCCGATCCCATCTCGGGGGATCCTCGGAGATCGCCTCCGGCACCCTGCCGGAGAGGGGAATCATCTCCCGGAGGACTCTACGCCGCCATGGTCGCCTCCGGAGTGATGAGTGAGTAGTCTACCCCTGGACTATGGGTCCATAGCGGTAGCTAGATGGTTGTCTTCTCCCCATTGTGCTATCATTGTCGGATCTTGTGAGCTGCCTATCATGATCAAGATCATCTATATGTAATTCTATATGTTGCGTTTGTTGGGATCCGATGAATAGAGAATATTTGTTATGTTGATTATCAAAGTTATGCTTATGTGTTGTTTATGATCTTGCATGCTCTCCGTTATTAGTAGATGCTCTGGCCAAGTAGATGCTTTTAACTCCAAGAGGGAGTACTTATGCTCGATAGTGGGTTCATGCCCGCATTGACACCGGGACGATGTGACGAAAGTTCTAAGGTTGTGTTGTGCTTGTTGCCACTAGGGATAAAACATTGATGCTATGTCTAAGGATGTAGTTGTTGATTACATTACGCACCATACTTAATGCAATTGTCCGTTGCTTTGCAACTTAATACTCGGAGGGGTTCGGATGATAACCTGAAGGTGGACTTTTTAGGCATAGATGCAGTTGGATGGCGGTCTATGTACTTTGTCGTAATGCCCAATTAAATCTCACTATATTCATCATAATATGTATGTGCATTGTCATGCTCTCTTTATTTGTCAATTGCCCAACCGTAATTTGTTCACCCAACATGCTGTTCGTCTTATGGGAGAGACACCTCTAGTGAACTGTGGACCCCGGTCCAATTCTCTTTACTGAAATACAATCTATCGCAATACTTGTTTTTACTGTTTTCTCCGCAAACAATCATCTTCCACACAATACGGTTAATCCTTTGTTACAGCAAGCCGGTGAGATTGACAACCTCACCGTTTCGTTGGGGCAAAGTACTTTGGTTGTGTTGTGCAGGTTCCACGTTGGCGCCGGAATCCCCGGTGTTGCGCCGCACTACATCTCGCCGCCATCAACCTTCAACGTGCTTCTTGGCTCCTCCTGGTTCGATAAACCTTGGTTTCTTTCTGAGGGAAAACTTGCTGCTGTGCGCATCATACCTTCCTCTTGGGGTTGCCCAACGAACGTGTGAAATACACGCCATCACTCTCCTGCGTGTGTCCTTCTGGCTCCTTCGTCTCGGAAAAATAAGACTCTGGACTTCTGTTTCGTCCAATTTCGAGAAACTTTCATGTACATCTTTTCTGAAACACAAAAACAGCAGAAAACAGGAACTAGCACTGCGGCACTGCGTTAATAGGTTAGTCCCAGAAAATGCTAAAAAGTGTGGAAAAGTGCACATAAAACATATAAGAATTGTAGCAAAACAAGCATGGAGCATCAAAAATTATAGATACATTTGGGACATATCAACATCCCCAAGCATAACTCCTGCTCGTCCTCGAGTAGGTAAGTGATAACAAACAAATAATTTTTTAGGTGACATGCTGTCACACTACTTTGATCAATCTAAGTGTAAAAGCAAACATAGCTGGAATCATAGAATCCTGACATAAGCATGATAGATATAATCAAACAATGAAACTTAATAACCATGCTAAAACATGAATAGTAATCAAACTTAATAACCATGCTAAAACATGAACGTGCATGGAAAACAAAGTGATTGTCAAGAGCATAGCATAGATACATAATAAAGTGGCACAAACTTGTCTTGTGTCTCCTCCTGGCCCCCACTATAGCGAGGTCGGCGATTGAATGTGCTAACCCTGGATCTTCTCGGCTGCTCGATAGGGGCTTTCCCCCCTTGTTGACCATAAGCTCGAGCCCTGTGGCGTTTCTCCGGGCTTACAACCTCAGCGTAGTCATAACGCTGCTCCCTCCCGCCAGTGCGAGAGGAGCTCGAGTACTCCTGGTCCTGTGTCCAGCTCCTTCTTGGCGGTATATCACGAACATATATACCCTCCCTTTGGCGTATGTCTGAGCTGAACGATCTACTCCCATAGCTACTAGCAGATACAGACGGCCTTGCCGGTGGTGGAGGCTTGTAGTTTCTAGATGGGGAGGCACGCAACCACTCACCCCATTGCTGCCCTGCATCTTCTTCCGCCTGACACTTTTCCTCGGGTGCACCAAACAACCACAATCAAAGCACAAGTGTGGTACTTTTTCATATTTCAGATCAAACCATTTCCCAACCTCTTCGTCCTTGGACTCCTTCGGGTTAACTCCCCGCACCATCGGCTAGTTAATTTTGACAGAGGCCCTAATCCTCAAGTCTTTTCCCCATGCAATATCATCTTCATCAACATTCGTATCAATGTATTTTCCGACCCAGTTACCGATCAGTTCACCATAGGCTATGTTCATCATATCCATCGGCAAGTCAAGCACACGAACCCAGATATCCAGCGAATCAAAGACCATGTCCGATGGGCGGATGGATCCATCATAGTCCTTTATCAGAACGACGTTGAAGTCGAACTGCCAGGGCCCTCCTTTCTTGACATGCTTCCAATCGCCCTCAAACGAGAAATGAACCACAAACCGATTATCCCCAATGTCGCGGAACTGCGCAGATCGGTGCAAACCCCACGCCTTTTGCATTGCCCGTTCCAGCGCTCCAATCACCAGTTTACGAGGAGAGCATGCCTTGCCAATGATCGCCCACTTTGGGCAAGGGGCTTGTGGCGCATTGCCGCTCTTGATCACCAGCCCTGTGGCCTCCTTATCTGTCAACAGCAGGTCACCCATCTTCGCTGACAGTCCAGCCAACTCATCCGCGCCAGATTTCACCGGCGATCGGGCCCCCTCACTGGAGTTCTAGCAGACGAAGCCATCGCGAACCCTACCGCCGCACTCCTGGAGACACCGCGGATCGGGAGCCTAGCTACACGCGATCGCCTCCCCTATCGCCCTAGGAGAAACTTCTGCTCTTGGTGGACCCACGTTGTGAATATATACCCCGTGTCTGGTAGTGTAGTGTGGGACGCTATTGCCACGTCACGCAGCACCTCCTGCCGTGTCGTACAGCCGATAGAGCCGTCCTTTTCCAAACAGGGGACACACCATGCAGCGTATCCTTTATTTCCTTGGCAAAATTTGGTAGGTGTCCCACTAGATAAGTTAGTTGCTAGCTGAATCATAGTCGGATACTGGCATGTTTGGTTTTTCCTTTCCGAGTCGCACGTGAGTCTGATATCTGCAGCACTTTATAAGCAGAGCAGTCCATGGTCTGTAATCACCAGAATCGAGAGCGAGTTTTCCTTTGTCCGGCAACCTTGAGCGACTTCGTTCCGTCGTCCAGCCAAACCGAGCAGATTTCGAAGGGCCGAGTTCCAACTTCCAACAAACCGTCAGCAGCCGCTCGAGGTTGAAGTAGGGAGCGCAGCCATGTCTCCCGAGCCCGACGAGAAGAACCCCCGGCCACTCGACGAGGACGACATCGCTCTCCTCAAGACCTACGTGAGTGCCTGCAGGATTAATCTATCTATTTATTCGTAGTCTAGAAGTCTTGGCCATCTGAACTTGTTCAGACGCGAGGATTTCGTCCTGTGGCTTTAGATTTTTGGTTGATGAATTTCGTGACTGAAACTTCTGATTTTGGATGATTTTTGGTCTATCAGGGGTTAGGCCCGTACTCGGCAAGCATCAAGAAGGTCGAGAAGGGGATAAAAGAGAAGGCCAAGACGATCAATGACCTTTGTGGTACGTGCTGATTGAAATACTCCTTTTAACTTATCGTGGATTTAGGGTTAGGTGTACTAGTTATTATTTTCTTGGGAGGAAGATACTCAACTTAATTCCACGCTGAAACGTAATGTCCAATTTGTCACTAGTTAATGAGATTTCTAGTCGGTGTGTGCAGTTACATATTTCATTGCGCCTTGTTGCGTCAATCTCATCTCAACTGCAAGTTTCGTTGAATTGCAGGGATAAAGGAGTCGGATACTGGATTGGCTCAACCAAGCGAATGGGATCTTGTATCAGATAAAAAGGTGATGCAGGAAGAGCAGCCATTGCAGGTGAATTAGCATGAATTTCACAAATCCTTTTTTTAGCTTCAGGCAGTCAATCTCAAATGCATAAAATTGGTTATTTCCCATGGTCTTCCTCATAGCAGCGTTTTCTTTTCTGTTATGAAGGTTGCAAGATGCACGAAGATCATAAATCCTAATACTGACGACGCAAAATATGTCATAAATGTCAAACAAATTGCAAAGGTACGTTAATATAATGTTACAGCAAGCCAATCATGCATCCAGGTAGTTCAACTCTGATGTCATTGTGATGTTCTCTTTTGGATTCTGCAGTTTGTTGTCGGGCTAGGGGACAAGGTTTCACCAACTGATATTGAGGAAGGAATGCGAGTTGGGTAAGTTTCTTGTTTGTATACCCTATATTTTTTCTTGCAGCAGTGGAAATATTATGATATGTTTTGTTGTTTACACGAAGCAACTTTCACTCGACTTATTATATTCCTAGGCGCAATTAATCCGATCTTTAACTAAACTATAGAGCAAAGTTTGATAATAGTTAGTACTATTTCGTGGGAAGTATTTAAGATTATTCTTAACTTACCTTTTTGTTAGTTAGCATGGTTAAGCACTAGAATTTTGTGCAAACAGTTGTTGGCCTCTTTTCTGTGTGATCAGCATGTAATATACGTTTTACAGCTTGAGAAAATATTAGCATATGTTGTGTACAGTGTCCGCGTGTGTTATAATTTATGTAAAGCATAATAACTGAGTTTATGGGATTTTGTGGTGGTCTAAGGGAGGATTGCTTAGCAAAGTATCAGTCCTCAGATCAGTTATGTTTCACCTTAACTTAGCCGGACATTCTTATACCCCACATACAAATTATTGTGTTCCGGGAAATGAAAACAATTCTAGGTTTACAGGATCTCAGTGCTTTACACATAAGTTGTTTGCAATGTATTCTTGGATCAATTGAAAAGCCATACCATCTACTATTCTGGGCTGATTCTCATCCTGTGTGCTATGCAGAGTTGACCGTAACAAGTACCAGATTCAAATTCCTCTGCCACCCAAGATCGACCCAAGTGTCACTATGATGACCGTCGAAGAAAAGCCGGATGTCACATACAACGATGTTGGTGGATGCAAGGCGCAGATTGAGAAAATGCGTGAGGTTGTTGAGCTTCCTATGTTGCACCCTGAAAAGTTTGTGAAGCTCGGCATCGACCCTCCTAAGGGAGTCCTGTGCTATGGCCCTCCCGGAACTGGGAAGACCCTTCTCGCCAGGGCAGTAGCCAACCGAACGGACGCTTGCTTTATCCGCGTGATAGGAAGCGAGCTGGTCCAAAAGTATGTTGGTGAAGGGGCACGGATGGTCCGGGAGCTCTTCGAGATGGCGAGGTCAAAGAAGGCATGCATCATCTTCTTTGATGAGGTTGATGCCATCGGTGGCGCTCGCTTCGACGATGGTGCTGGGGGCGACAACGAGGTCCAACGCACCATGCTCGAGATCGTGAACCAGCTTGACGGTTTTGATGCTCGAGGCAACATCAAGGTGCTAATGGCGACCAACAGGCCTGACACCTTGGACCCTGCGCTGCTTCGTCCTGGGCGGCTGGACAGGAAGGTTGAGTTTGGATTGCCGGATCTTGAGGGACGCACTCAGATCTTCAATATCCATACCCGGACCATGAACTGTGAGCGGGACATCCGGTTTGAGCTGCTGGCTCGCCTTTGCCCCAACTCCACCGGTAAGTGTCTGCTACTCTGCACGACGGAGTTCAGATGATCTGGCTAGCTTCCATGTTTGTCTGTGTCATCCCGGTCAGTTTACTTTTGCTTCCGTGTTGTAGGTGCTGATATCAGAAGTGTGTGCACGGAAGCAGGCATGTACGCCATCCGTGCGCGTAGGAAGACGGTCACGGAGAAGGACTTCCTGGACGCTGTGGACAAGGTCGTCAAGGGATACAAAAAGTTCAGTGCCACGCCCAAGTACATGGTCTACAACTAGGGGCGGCCTGGCCGGTGTAACAGATTGTTGCTTGTTAGCTTCATCCCACAAATCTGCGTCGATTGCTGGTAGCCCTTGATGACCTTGTTCTCACTGAATAACCGTCTCTATGGCGTACATGCTTGCTAGTGTCCACAAATTTCAGATCTGCTTTTACATCTTTGTTTGCTCATTATCGGGCAGTGCAGCATCTTCTGCATTCCTCGATGCCTCCCAGCCCTAGAGGCTGATGGATGATTGGACAGAAGTGGAAACGAAAGTAAGCTAGACATCTTCTAAGGTTGTGTTCGGCGGCACAATGTATCTTCAATTTATAGGCTTTCTTGTTGCGCGCCAGCTAATAATACGAAGAGGTCTTTTTTCGACAACTCTAGGGCGAACATATTAATTGTAGAAGGTACTAATTATACCTAACATCTGCAACAACGCAATATCCTAATAACATTACGGATACATACAGCTAAAAACGAGAAAAAGAAACTAAGAAATAAAAGTCCCGCTGCAATATCCTAGCCCTAGCAACAGTAATATATCCACCACCGAAACAACAAAAGCAACGTCTCCAAGAAAGGAACAATGCACCAGATCTTAAGTTTTCACCCTGAAGATGGTCTCCGCTCTCAAAACAATGCCTTCAACAAGGATATTGCCACACACAACCAGTTAAGCCCAGACCTTGGATTTTCACCCTGAAAGGTAAGACTCCGAACTTCACATGTGCTGCCGCCCCCACACATACCATTGTTGCGAATGCTAGAACACCAACCTCAAGCCCCTCAACAGCGCAAAGACTTGAACCTCCATTAGCTAGTCCTCCAAATCCGGCTTTCATGAAATTTTCTTCTTCTGACTTCACCATGGATCAGCTGTCACTTGGCGTCAACATAGAAAATATCTTTGCGCAGCACCCTCCAAAACCAAACGGTCGAAACAATAGCATGGGCGCGCACGATCGAATACCACCGATCCAGAAAACTCCAGGCAATAAAAGCATTGTTACATTCGCCGGCGGCGCCTTTCGAAACTTAACTCTCCAGCCAGATAATGAAGGGAAGGCCTCCGGCAGGTCAGGCCCCCACGCCGGCGACCATCCCAGGCTGGCCATGGTCGCCGCAGGAGACACCAAGCAGATCGCATAGTCCGAAGACACCGCACACGCCTGGGAACTGCCGCAGCTGAAAGCCAGCCCTCCACCGCCGGCCGCCGAGAGGCGAGGAGAAGGGGACCTAGGGTTTCCTCTTGCAGGCTGCCACCACCCCCCCCCCCCTCTGCCGCTAGCAGGGCACTCCACCACCTCGTCGTCTGTCATGGCATCCCTAAGGAAAGGCCAGGCGCCGCCATCGAGGCCCCCGACAAAAGGACCGCGCTCTGGCCCGACGAAGACGACCCACGCCCGACCTCCTCGCGTGAGATGACGAAGAATCCCTGGCGGCGAGGGAGTGGAGGGGGGGCCGACGATGGCGGGGTAGAGCCCCCACCCTCCACGCGGGGGCGGCTCGGGAGGAGGACTGGAGGGTTAGGAGAACGTCCAAAAAATCACCACAAGCTATAGTGTCATCATTTTCATTTATTTAAGGCCTACAAGGCAACAAATTTTACAAGTTGATATTTACATAAAGGGGATGAGGGATAGAGTGATACAAGGAGTACAAAGAGTAAAACGACTAGATAAAAAGGGATTGCAGCCAATCAATAAGAGCTTGAGTAGAAGCAGCCTTTAAACGATACTAGCACTATGCCCGCGCTTCGCCGCGGAACAAACATGACTTAAATTTTTAAAATTGAAATGATGAATTTGCATGTTTACCATACCTTGTAAGTTGTAACAATAACATGCATCACGAAACTTTTATTTTTTGATACAAAATAGTCTCTCTGTTCCAAAAAATTTCATATGTATGCTAGTTTAAACATCATAACACTACCAAATTAAGGTGAACTAAATTTTTTATATAGCACAATAACATGAGCGATCAACCAATTCTCTGTCAAATTCGTTGGAGAATACTGTAGTCCTCCATCAAATTTTCATGTTCCATTTTTTTCAATCAGGAAGCAGATAAACTTCAACTTACATAGCATCAGTAAGGCGACACGGGGAACCCTAGCCGCCGCCGCTCCTAGCGGCCTCGTACCGCCCTCCCCCGCCATCACCGCCGCGAGAGGGGTCATCGGCAAAGCCGTGCGCACCCCAGGGAAGGTGGTGGAGGGGCACCTTTCTTCTCCCAGCGCACGGGAGATCTCCGGGCGGCGCGTTTCAGCGACTCAGCAGCAGGCGGGCGTGGCCGCTGGCGGTGTGTTGCAGCGGAGCTGGTCTGGATGGGCTCGGCGGAGAGGTCGGCATCTGGAGATGCGAGGGCAGCGTGCAGCTGGAAGTGCGAGCCGACGCGGATGGGCCAGATCTGGGCCGCGAGGGCCTTCTCTGGGCTCGGTCAAGCCGGCGCGATGAGGTGTTCTTCCGGGCTGCTTTGTTGCGCGGCGTCGCCGGGTGGGGCGCGGCGGCGAGGTCGGCGTCTGGTGGTGCGATGCGACGTGTGGCTGGAGGTGCGTGCTGATGCGGTTGGGCCGGTTCTGGGCCGCAAGGGCTTTCTCTGGGCTCGGTCGTGCCGGCACGCGGAGGTGTTCTTCCCGGATGCGCGCCGTCGCCGTCTTCGTGGCGCCCAGCACGGGAGCGTGGCGGTGCGCGGAAGCTCTCGGGGTGGCGCATGGAGGCTGCAGGGTAGGGTGCTTGCGGTGGCTCTCCGGGGGTCGCGTTGCGGCGGATGCAGGTGGTGGTTTGTGCCGGTCCTCGTTGGGCAGGCGGGAGGTTTCAGGACTCTTCGCTAGGCGAAAGCTTTGTCTTGGCGGCTGGCCAGGACCGACGACGGTGACGCCCATGGGCGCCGCATCCTTTTTGAAGGCTTCATCGAAGCGAGTGTTTCTTGATCTCCGTTCGGGCTCTCCGGGGGAAACCCTAGATCCCTCGCGGGAACGAGCGTGGGCGGCGCTCTTGTGTCGCTTTGCCTCTTGGGGCCTCTCTTTGGACGTCCACCGGACAGAGGGCTCGTGGAGTGTTTTGGTGGTTTGGTGGAGGCACGATCGTCTCGGCCAGGCGGGGCGCGGCCCTGGGGCCTGTTGCGTTGAGGTGTGGTGTCGACCTAGTTGTTCATCGACCCGTGTGGAGCGCAGCCTCGAAGCTGGCGTGTGGTGTTGTGTTGTAACGGTTTGGTGTCGACCTGGTTGGTCGTCGACCCGTGTGAAGCGCAGCATCGGGGCTGGCGTGTGGTGTTGTGTTGTAACGGTTTATCGTTAGTTTTCCTTATAAACGAGCCAACTCTTTTCTCCTATATCAATGAAAGGCGATGCTTTTGCCTCGTTTTAAAAAACATAGCATCAGTAAAAACGCGTCGCTAGAACTACACCGGCCTCCCTAGCTTGCTGCTGAAAATTTTCATCCCATTCAGTTTGTAACATGGATCAGTTTTGTCCATGCGGATCAACCCATCTCCCTTCCACGCCATGCGTCGTTTTTTTTTTGGGACGTACAGGACGTGGATTGATGCGGAGGGGCACCTTTCTTCTCCCAGTGCACGGGAGATCTCCGCGTTTCAGCGACTCAGCAGCAGGCGGGCGTGGCCGCTGGCGGTGTGTTGCAGCGGAGCTGGTCTGGATGGGCTCGGCGGCGAGGTCGGCGTCTGGAGATGCGAGGGCAGCGTGCAGCTGGAAGTGCGAGCCGACGCGGATGGGCCAGATCTGGGCCGCGAGGGTCTTCTCTGGGCTCGGTCGAGCCGACGCGAGGAGGTGTTCTTCCGGGCTGCTTTGTTGCGCGGCGTCGCCGGGTGCGGCGCGGCGGCGAGGTCGGCGTCTGGTGGTGCGATGCGACGTGTGGCTGGAGGTGCGTGCTGATGCGGTTGGGCCGGTTCTGGGCCGCAAGGGCTTTCTCTGGGCTCGGTCGTGCCGGCACGCGGAGGTGTTCTTCCCGGCTGCGCGTCGTCGCTGTCTTCGTGGCGCCCAGCACGGGAGCGTGGCGGTGCGCGGAAGCTCTCGGGATGGCGCATGGAGGCTGCGGGGTAGGGTGCTTGCGGTGGCTCTCCGGGGGTCGCGTTGCGGCGGATGCAGGTGGTGGTTTGTGCCAGTCCTCGTTGGGCAGGCGGGAGGTTTCAGGACTCTTCGCTAGGCGAAAGCTTTGTCTTGGCGGCTGGCCAGGACCGACGATGGTGACGCCCATGGGCGCCGCATCCTTTTTGAAGGCGTCGTCGAAGCGAGTGTTTCTTGATCTCCGTTCGGGCTCTCCGGGGGAAACCCTAGATCCCTCGCGGGAACGAGCGTGGGCGGCGCTCTTGTGTCGCTTTGCCTTTTGGGGCCTCTCTTTGGACGTCCACCGGACAGAGGGCTCGTGGAGTGTTTTGGTGGTTTGGGGGAGGCACGTTCGTCTCGGCCAGGCGGGCGCGGCCACAGGGCCTGTTGCGTTGAGGTGTGGTGTCGACCTAGTTGTTCATCGACCCGTGTGGAGTGCAGCCTCGAAGCTGGCGTGTGGTGTTGTGTTGTAACGGTTTGGTGTCGACCTGGTTGGTCGTCGACCCGTGTGAAGCGCAGCATCGGGGCTGGCGTGTGGTGTTGTGTTGTAACGGCTTATCGTTAGTTTTCCTTATAAACGAGCCAACTCTTTTCTCCTATATCAATGAAAGGCGATGCTTTTGCCTCGTTTTAAAAAACATAGCATCAGTAAAAACGCGTCGCTAGAACTACACCGGCCTCCCTAGCTTGCTGCTGAAAATTTTCATCCCATTCAGTTTGTAACATGGATCAGTTTTGTCCATGCGGATCAACCCATCTCTCTTCCACGCCATGCGTCGTTTTTTTTTTGGGACGTACAGGACGTTGATTGATGCGGAGGGGCACCTTTCTTCTCCCAGTGCACGGGAGATCTCCGCGTTTCAGCGACTCAGCAGCAGGCGGGCGTGGCCGCTGGCGGTGTGTTGCAGCGGAGCTGGTCTGGATGGGCTCGGCGGCGAGGTCGGCGTCTGGAGATGCGAGGGCAGCGTGCAGCTGGAAGTGCGAGCCGACGCGGATGGGCCAGATCTGGGCCGCGAGGGTCTTCTCTGGGCTCGGTCGAGCCGACGCGAGGAGGTGTTCTTCCGGGCTGCTTTGTTGCGCGGCGTCGCCGGGTGCGGCGCGGCGGCGAGGTCGGCGTCTGGTGGTGCGATGCGACGTGTGGCTGGAGGTGCGTGCTGATGCGGTTGGGCCGGTTCTGGGCCGCAAGGGCTTTCTCTGGGCTCGGTCGTGCCGGCACGCGGAGGTGTTCTTCCCGGCTGCGCGTCGTCGCTGTCTTCGTGGCGCCCAGCACGGGAGCGTGGCGGTGATAGCATCAGTAAAAACGCGTCGCTAGAACTACACCGGCCTCCCTAGCTTGCTGCTGAAAATTTTCATCCCATTCAGTTTGTAAAATGGATCAGTTTTGTCCATGCGGATCAACCCATCTCCCTTCCACGCCATGCGTCGTTTTTTTTTGGGATGTACAGGACGTGGATTGATGCGGAGGGGCACCTTTCTTCTCCCAGTGCACGGGAGATCTCCGGGCGGCGCGTTTCAGCGACTCAGCAGCAGGCGGGCGTGGCCGCTGGCGGTGTGTTGCAGCGGAGCTGGTCTGGATGGGCTCGGCGGCGAGGTCGGCTCTGGAGATGCGAGGGCAGCGTGCAGCTGGAAGTGCGAGCCGACGCGGATGGGCCAGATCTGGGCCGCGAGGGCCTTCTCTGGGCTCGGTCGAGCCGGCGCGAGGAGGTGTTCTTCCGGGCTGCTTTGCTGCGCGGCGTCGCCGGGTGGGGCGCGGCGGCGAGGTCGGCGTCTGGTGGTGCGATGCGACGTGTGGCTGGAGGTGCGTGCTGATGCGGTTGGGCCGGTTCTGGGCCGCAAGGGCTTTCTCTGGCTCGGTCGTGCCGGCACGCGGAGGTGTTCTTCCCGGCTGTGCGCCGTCGCCGTCTTCGTGGCGCCCAGCACGGGAGCGTGGCGGTGCGCGGAAGCTCTCGGGATGGCGCATGGAGGCTGCGGGCCAGGGTGCGTGCGGCGGCTCTCCGGGGGTCGCGTTGCGGCGGATGCAGGTGGTGGTTTGTGCCGGTCCTTATTGGGTGGGCGTGAGGTTTTGGGACTCTTCGCTAGGCAAAAGCTTTGTCTTGGCGGCTGGCCAGGACCGACGACGGTGACGCCCATGGGCGCCGCATCCTTTTTGAAGGCGTCGTCGAAGCGAGTGTTTCTTGATCTCCGTTCGGGCTCTCCGGGGGAAACCCTAGATCCCTCGCGGGAACGAGCGTGGGCGGCGCTCTTGTGTCGCTTTGCCTTTTGGGGCCTCTCTTTGGACGTCCACCGGACAGAGGGCTCGTGGAGTGTTTTGGTGGTTTGGTGGAGGCACGTTCGTCTTCGGCCAGGCGGGGCGCGGCCCTAGGGCCTGTTGCGTTGAGGTGTGGTGTCGACCTAGTTGTTCATCGACTCGTGTGGAGCGCAGCCTCGAAGCTAGCGTGTGGTGTTGTGTTGTAACGGTTTGGTGTCGACCTGGTTGGTCGTCGACCCGTGTGAAGCGCAGCATTTTATCGTTAGTTTTCCTTATAAACGAGCCAACTCTTTTCTCCTATATCAATGAAAGGCGATACTTTTGCCTCGTTTTAAAAAAACATAGCATCATTAAAAACGCGTCGCTAGAACTACACCGGCCTCCCTATCTTGCTGCTGAAAATTTTCATCCCATTCAGTTTGTAACATGGATCAGTTTTGTCCATGCGGATCAACCCATCTCCCTTCCACGCCATGCGTCGTTTTTTTTTTTTGGGACGTACAGGACGTGGATTGATTCAGCTAGTGTTTGTTGTAATACAACTTCGAACCGGAAACTTCAAACGTGGTTACGTGGTGGCGTGGGTCAATCGATTTTTTGGGTGTTAGTTTGAGCTGATACGTGGTGGGTTTAGAGATATTGGGCCTAAGATTTCCAGGAGACGTTGGGCCTAAAGAAAAAAACTTTGGCCCGTTTGTGACACCAGGCAGTCACCTATTGCAATTTAATAGTAAAGATATATGTCTACAGCAACTTTGATATTGGTGGTTGGCCACATAGTGTTCTCCGTCTGGAGCTATGACTTGCTCAAGTAAGAATCCCGCCAGTTCTTCTTGAATTGCTCGTACACGCTCAGTTGCTAGAAGACCGTCCCGCAACCGTTCGATCTAATAATTTGAAGAAGGTACGGTGGTCAATATATATATATATGTCTGTATGTGAATGAAACACAAGGTGATAAAATAAAGCCATGAATGTTGTTTAATTACTTACATCAAGTTGTTCCAAAATGTCCCTCACATGGTGGGTATTCTGGCGGATGAACTCGCAAACGTAGAACCCGCATAAATTATTCCCGGCCTCTTGCCTCAAGCACTTTACGAGAACAAAGTTCAATCAAAATAATATATATATAATCAAGGATGATAATAATGGTATTGAAACTAGAATCAAAGAGATGCGCGGCCTAGCCGATAGTACTTACCGGTACATGTTTTATTCGAAGTTCTTTATTCTTTAAACCGGAGCTTTGTTGGTGAACCGTTTCCAAGCCTTGTGGAGGATATCAGCCATGTCCCCCCACGCCTCAAGGGGTTTACTCTTCGAGTCCATGACTTCTATTATCCCGGTGTCGGGTTCAATGACTAGCAGAATATAGTGAAACCTGCGGACACACACATATATATATATGCATAACTCATCAATTACACTTAACACATGGAGTAAGCGAAAAAGATTTAATGTGTGAAGACAGTAACACTCACGCGAAGTTGTAAGGAAATAGTATTGCCCTTTTGTATGAGTTTTTCCTTAAGACATATACCAAGTTATTCTCCGTGTCCTTGGGAGAGTTGTCGACAGTATACCTATTCACGGTATATGGGTCAACGAACCCAAGATCATAGATTTGCCCCTGGCGGCATTCGCGAATCTTCATTCTGCATAATACAGTGAGAGTATGGTTATATGCATGCAATAATGGACGAGCCGCGGTAGAGACTTAATTACATAAATAATACTTACGAGACGAGTATGCACTCAGCGAGAGATTTGTCGAGGGCGTCTTGGTTGAATAACTGAAATAATTCACAAAATTCGATGTTCATCACGTCAGTTCGCCCGTAGTGCTCATCTCTTATTGCCACCATGATCCAGTTCTGACCGTCCTTACATGCATCCAAGTACCAATTATGTAGTCTTTGCAGCTGTGTTGATAGATTAGGCAACTCCGCAGCTCTGACAAGAGGTTCCTCGTACGTGTAATGGTATGCTAATTGGACAGGGTCCGTGAACATGATTTCGATGCGGCTTAAGTACTCAGGAATACTCATACCTGCCGCATCTGCCTCATCTTTGTATAGTTTTACCATCGTCGGATCAAGACACGCTAGGACATCGGGATACACTTGGAGCGGGGGGCACGAGTTTTTCTGGGCTCCATGCTGGGGAACTGGTTTCCCTTCTACCTTACTTTTTTCCCACCGCTCTCTTGCTAACACATTTGACTTGCGAATAGACCGGTCATAGTTCGATGAAAGACTTGGCTCAGGTTGATGAAGGTTCTTCAGCAGTTTCAACTTCTTTTCCAGAGATATAGCTGGCTCACGGCTCAAGCTGGGGCTTTTTCGGTTTCAACATTTGTTGCTTGTGCTTTGTTCAGCTACGATCTTGGCATTTTCCTCAACTTGTATAGTCATAAGGTCTCTTGGGAGCAACCTTAGGCACTCTTGGGAGGGGCTCTTGTTTGCGTCTCGGTGATTTGTTACGACTCAGCTGTGTCGTAGCGGTCCGCCTAATTTTCCTCTTAGACTTGGGCGGCGGAGAAGGCTCACGCGGCGGCGGAGATGGCTCACGCACCGGCGGGGAAGGCTCACGCGGTGGCGGAGATGGCTCACGCGCCGGCGGGGAAGGTGTCGGGGGGAAGACCCCGGGTAGGGCAATGGACGCGGAGCAGCCGGCTGACCACCGGCCGGCTCGCGGCAAAGGCCGGCTGAGGAGCAGCCGGCTGGCGCCGTGGCCGGCTGGTCCGGAAGCCGGCTGGCTCTAGGTCCTAGTCGGCCTGGCTACGGCCGCCAATGCTGTAGCTGGGCCGGCTTCTACAAGCCATATCCGGCTGGGGGTCCGTACCTCGGACCGACTCGAGGCTGGCGAGTCTTGCACCTGGAAGGAACCGGGTTGGTGATCCGGGTTCCCAAAGTCCACGCTGACTTCATCTTCCGTAAAGCGCGGGGCACTGTGGAGCAATAGTGCCACGCGCCGGACAGGCCATCATGGCTTACGACGCGCCGTACGGGCTACAGTGGCTGACGGCGACAGAGACGCTTCCTCTCCATACCGCTGACCGTGGCCAGCCGGATGGGACAGGCCACTGACGCCTCAACGGCTCCTGACGTCACCGCCTCGGGAAGGAGCGGAAGCCGAAGCCGGCCAAGCCGGCTAGTAGACTATAGGGTCTTATATGTAAAGTGCCGGTGCCTATATAAGCCGCACTACCCCCTCTCGTGCAGGGACGATCGATCACTTCTTACTCACTCTAGTCTTAGCGCTGCCCTGTGAGAGAGACCTTCGTCTACCTTAGCCTCCCAGGAGCAGCCGGATACAGCTCTAGGAGCACCATTGTACTGTGATATCATCATATACACTCATAGCAGGAGTAGAGGTGTTACCTCCATCGGAGGGCCTCGAACCTGGGTACGTCGCCGTGTCGCTCGTGCCCATACCCGCTTCCGGATACCGCCGTGAGATCTCTCAGGAGCCCCTTCGATTAGCCACCCTATGGCATATGCCGTGACGATACCACGACATTTGGCGCCCACCGTGGGGCCTTCAGCATCCTCGGCCGGTGTCTTCATCCGGACGGGCCTCACCATCACCACCGGCGAGCGAGTCGCTTCGAGGCTTGATCTGGAGATTCGGCTCCCTCGACTGCGTCAGCGACAACGCTGGCTGCTTCGCCGACCGGCCCTTCCCAGCCGGCGGCAGCGTCATCTCCTTCGGCGGCCACGACGTCTACGTCGCCACCGTCGCACCGCCGCGCTACCCGCGGCAGGTGCTGCGCTGCGCCAGCCCTCCTCCGCGAGCCGGCTGCAGCGCTCCCGCCGGCCCCGCCGTCGTGCAAGTCATGATGGCCGGCGAGGAGTTCCCCTCCAAGTCCACGCGCGTCCGCGGCCCCGACCTGGAGCGCGACGTCGGCGGGCACGCGACCACGTCAGGCGCAAAGGCGCCACCACCACCATCCCGGCTGGAGCAAGTCCGGGCAAAGCTGAGCACTCCGCTCACCACCGGCAGCGGCGCCGACGCCGCCGCCGTCGAGGCGGACCTGGAGGCGCACCGCGTGCTCCTCCTCAAGCAGACTGAGGAGCTGGCTGCTGCCAAGCGCCAGTGGGACATCACCCAGCGCGAGTACAACCGCGCCCACGGCCTCACCCCGGCCGGCGACAACCCCGGCCGAGCCGGCCAGATCCGCCGCAGAGGCCGCGACCTCGGCGCCGAGATCGACCGCGACGGCGCGGACGAGCCGGCTCCATCCATGGAGCTGCCCATCTACAACACCCCCGACAAGAACATGCTCGCGGCCGAAGCCGCCGCAGAAGAGCTACACCGCCTCGAGGGCGAAGAGCTACGCCGCCAGACTGCGCGGGTGGCTGATTTGGTGAAGGCTGCCAACAGGCAGTCGAAAGACCCCAGGTACGCCCGAGACCCCAGAGCCCCTCACGCTCGTGGTGCCGCAGGCAATGCCAGGGACACGGCCGAGTCCGCCTCCCCAGCACCAAGCCGGCGCAGCGACTCCCGCGCCACGCGCGCAACCTCGGGCCGGCCGAGCCACCAACCAGGCGGTGGCAGCAGCCGCAGCCGGGCTCCGCCAAGCCGGAACCAGGAGCAAGACTCCGAGCCTCGACGCCCTCACCGGCCGGCTCCAGAAGCCAGCGGCGCTCGCCAGCCGGCCCACTCCCGGCTGGGCCCGCGCATCGAGCCAACAGACGCCCGGGACCGCCTCGACCGGCTGGTTCAATCCCGCATCGCGGAAGAAGAAGGGCCAGCCGGCCCAAAGTGCTTCGGGCCGCGGATCCTCAACGAGCCCATGGTTGACGGCTTCCAGCTCCCGCGCGACACCCCCAAGTACGACGGCACCGCCAAGCCGGAGGACTGGCTGCTGGACTACTCCACGGCAGTCGGCATCGCCAAGGGCAACAAGCGCTGGGCTGTGCGCTACTCCCCCCTCATGCTACTCGGCTCCGCCCGCACGTGGCTCAACAACCTGCCAGCCGGCAGCATAAACGGCTGGCTGGACTTCGAGGCCGCCTTCATCAGCAACTTCACCGGCACCTATCGCCGGCCGGGTCGCCCTCAACAGCTTGAGATGTGCAAGCAGGGCCCGGACGAGACGGATCGCGCGTACCTAACGCGCTGGTGCGAGATGCGCAACTCCTGTGAGGGCGTGCACGAGATGCAAGCCATCAGCTTCTTCATGGGAGGCTGCCGGCCCAACACCATGCTGTGGCACAAGCTGCGCCGCAGCCGAGCCCAAGACGATGGCCGCCTTGATGGTCATCGCGGACAAGTATGCGCTGGCGGAGGAAGCCGGCAAGGCGCCGGCTGATATTTCGCCGGCCCCAGCAAGACGGGACAACAACAAGCCGGCTGAGCACAAGCCGGCCGAAGGCGGCTCGCATGGCAGCCGGCGGGACAACTACCGCGGCAAGCGTCACAGCGACCAGCCGGACCGCCGGTACGGTTCCGCCCATGTGGCAGCCGTGTCGGACAACGCGGCAGGCGGCAGCCGCCGCCAGAAGCAAACAGACCGGCAATGGAAGCCGAAGTACACCTTCGAGCGGATGCTCGACTCGCCGTGCAAGTACCACAGCGGCAAGAACCCCTCCAACCACACCACCCGCGACTGCCACTTCATGAAGCGGCTGACAAGCGGCGAACCCCTCCCCCCTCCACCCCCGCCTCCTCCGGCCGGCGGGCCGGGTGGTCAAGGCGGCGCAGAGAACGCCAACCTCGAGCACCACGAGGCTAACCAAGTGCACCATGGCCGATATCTGGCCGAAGATGCTACCTACATCATCTTCACCTCCGAGCCCGAGGACAAGACGAGCCGGCAGAGCCGTTCCCTCGAGGTCAACGCGGTCATACCGCCGGTCCCCCGAGTACCTAAGCCGGTCAGAGCAGGCCATCACCTTTGATCGCCGCGACACGCCGGCTGTCCTGCCGAAGCCGGGCAGCTACGCCATGGTCCTCGACCCCACCATCGGCACGACTCGGCGCAGCGTGCGATTTTCGCGCGTCCTCATCGACGGCGGCAGCAGCATCAACATCCTCTACCGCGACACCGCCCGCAAGCTGGGCATCCGGGAGGCCGAGTTGCGCCCCACCCCCACCGTCTTCCACGGCATCGTGCCAGGCCACTGCTGCCCGCCGATCGGCCGGATCACGCTGGAGGTGATGTTCGGGAAGCCGGACCACTTCCGCACCGAGAGAATCGAGTTCGAGGTGGTGGACCTCGTGAGTCCCTACCACGCGCTCCTGGGCAGGCCGGCCCTGACCAAGTTCATGGCGGTGCCCCACTATGGGTACCCGAAGATGAAGCTGCCGGGCCCAAAGGGGGGCATCACCATAGCCGGCGACGATCGCCGCTCCATGGACTGCGCCACGCGAGCTCCAAGATGGCCCAGACGCTGGTCATCGCCACCGAGAAGCAGCTCATCCACGACGCCGTCGCCCTCGCCAAGGCCGCGCAAACGGACATGCCGGCTGCAGGCAACCCGGCTGGGACGACTCACTTCCAGCCGGCCGACAACACCAAGAAGATCCTGCTGGACCCGGCGCAGCCGGACAAGTACGTCACCATCGGTGCCGGCTTGAGCAAGAAATAGGAAAGCGAGCTCACCGGCTTCCTCCGTGAGAATCGGGACATCTTCGCATGGACTCCAAGAGACATGCCGGGTGTGCCGAGGGAGTTGGCTGAGCACCACCTCCACGTCCGGCCCGACGCCAAGCCGGTGAAGCAGCCTCTGAGGCGCTTCGCCGAAGAACGAAGGAAGGCCATCGGTGAAGAAATCGCCCGGCTCCTAGCTGCCGGCTTCATCATGGAAGTGCTGCACCCGGACTGGTTGGCGAACCCGGTCCTGGTTTTGAAGAAGAACGGCTCCTGGCGCATGTGTATCGACTACACCAGCCTCGAACAAGGCGTGCCCGAAGGACCCCTTCCCCCGCCGCGCATAGATCAAGTCATAGACTCGATTGCCGGCTGTGAATTGTTGTCTTTTCTAGATGCCTATTCAGGCTACCACCAGATTCCTTTGAATCCGGATGATCAAATAAAGACTTCGTTCATTACCCCGTACGGGGCTTATTGCTACACGACTATGCCATTCGGCTTGAAAAATGCAGGCGCCACCTACCAAAGGTGCATGCAAAAGTGTTTGCAGGATCAAATCGGCAGAAATGTTCACGCATATGTGGATGATGTCGTTGTAAAAACCAAGGAGATGCCTACCCTCCTTGATGACCTGAGAGAAACCTTCACCAATCTGCGAAGATTCCGGATGAAGCTCAACCCGGCCAAGTGCACATTCGGCGTGCCAGCCCGGCCAACTCCTGGGCTACCTCGTCTCTCGGCGAGGAATCGAAGCCAACCCGGAGAAGATCGGTGCCATTGAGAAGATGGAGCTGCCGCGGTGCCTCAAGGACGTCCGGAAGTTCACCGGCTGCCTGGCTTCCTTGAGCCGCTTCGTCAGCCGAGCTGGGGAGAAGGCACTGCCCCTTTACCAATTGATGAAGAAGGCGGACAAATTCGTCTGGTCACCGCAGGCGGATGAAGCCTTCCGTGACTTAAAGCGCGTGCTCTCAACCGCGCCAATCCTTGCAACGCCGGGTTCAATGGAGCCGATGCTGTTGTACATCGCAGCCACCAACCGAGTGGTTAGCGTTGTCCTGGTGGTGGAGCGCAAAGAAGCCGAAAACAGAGAGCAGCTGGTCCAGCGCCCAGTCTATTACCTCAGCGAAGTGCTCTCCCAGTCGAAGCAAAACTACCCCCACTACCAGAAGGTCACCTACGGTGTCTACATGGCGGCCAAGAAGCTCAAGCACTACTTCCAAGAGCATCCCATCAAGGTGGTTGCCACAGCGCCTCTGGCGGAAATCATCGGCAGCAAGGATGCCAACGGCCGGGTTGCCAAGTGGGCCCTGGAGCTAGCCGCCCACACCATCCTCTACGAGCCACGCACAGCCATCAAGTCGCAGATCCTCGCGGACTTCTTCGTCGACTGGGCCGAGATGCAATACCTGCCGCCTGTGCCGGATTCCACACATTGGAAGATGCACTTCGACGGCTCGAAGATGCGCAACGGCTTGGGAGCCGGCATCGTCATCACCTCTCCCAAGGGAGACCGACTGGACTACGTCCTGCAGATCCACTTCGCCGCATCCAACAACGTGGCGGAGTATGAAGCGCTCATTCATGGGCTGAAGCTGGCCAAGGAGATTGGCGTGCGTCGCATACTATGCTTCGGCGACTCCGACTTGGTCATACAGCAGGCATCTGGCGACTGGGATGCGAAGGACGCCAACATGGCCTCATACCGCTTCCATGTCCAGCAGCTATCCGGCTTCTTCGACGGCTGCGAATTCCACCATGTGCCACGAGCAAACAACGAGGCGGCTGACGCCTTGTCCAAGATTGGCTCAACCCGGCAAGCCATTCCGCCGGGCATCGCCTTGGCGGTTATCAAGAAGCCGTCCATCATACCGTCACCGGACTCGGATTCAATATTCGTGCCGGCTGACCCGGGGGCTTCTCAGCCGAACCCGGGGGCTTCATCGCCCAAGTCGGGGGCTAGCAAGCCGAACCCGCCGGCTACCACGCCGAACCCGGGGACTTCTCAGTCCAACCCGGGGGCTTCATCGCCCAAGTCGGGGGCTAGCAAGCCGAACCCGCCGGCTACCACGCCGAACCCGGGGACTTCTCAGTCCAACCCGGGGGCTTCATCGCCACACTCGGGGGCTAGCAAGCCGAACCCGCCGGCTAGCAAGCCGAACCCGGCGACCATGCAGTCGAAGCCGGAAGCTCCCACGCGGGAGACCCCGTTGGTCAGCGTATTCGAGATAAGATGCGTACCTTCATGGGCACAAGAATTCCTCTCCTACCTCACCGACGGTGTGCTGCCCGACGACGAGTCCGGGCCGGGCAGATTGAGAGAAGGGCCAAGGCCTACACAATCATCAACCACGAGCTGTACAAACGCAGCGTAAGTGGGGTGCTCCAGCGGTGCGTCGAGCCGGCTGAAGGGATTGAGCTCCTAAGGGAAATCCATCAGGGTGAGTGCGGCCACCACGCCTCCTCCCGAGCCATAGTGGCCAAAGCCTTCCGGCACGGTTTTTACTGGCCGACTGCGCTCAGAGACGCAGAAGAACTGGTGAAGAAGTGCAACGGCTGCCAACGCTTCGCCAAGCAAAGGAACACGCCGGCTTCCGCCTTGAAGACCATCCCCATTACCTGGCCATTTGCCGTATGGGGCTTGGATATGGTGGGCCCATTCAAAACAGCCCGAGGCGGCATGACTCATCTCTTGGTGATGATTGACAAGTTCACTAAGTGGATCGAAGCCAAGCCAATCAAGAAGCTGGACGGCTCCACAGCCGTCACATTCCTCAAGGAAATAATCGTGAGATATGGCTACCCGCATAGCATCATCACCGACAATGGCAGCAACTTCGCCGAAGGCATCTTCAAACGCTATTGCGGAGAGATGGGGATCCGGATGGACCTATCATCCGTGGCGCACCCGGAGACCAACGGCCAAGTGGAGAAGGCTAACGGCTTGATCCTAGCCGGCATCCGGCCCCGGCTGGTGGAGCCGCTTGAGCGCTCAGCCGGCTGCTGGATTGAAGAGCTGCCCAGCGTGCTGTGGAGCCTACGCACGACGCCAAACCGCTCGGTCGGCTTCACACCCTTCTTCCTCGTATACGGGGCCGAAGCCGTCCTGCCGACTGATATCGAGCACGACGCGCCAAGAATCAAGCTCTACACAGAAGCTGAAGCCAAAGAGGCTCGCGAAGATGGAGTCGACCTGGTTGAAGAGGTCCGGCTGATGGCCGAGTCCAGGTCAACCGTATATCAGCAAAGCCTCCGTCGCTACCACAGCCGGAAGGTCAAGACCTTAGCATTCCGAGAAGGAGACCTAGTGCTCCGGCTGATCCAACGGACAGCCGGACAGCATAAACTAGCATCCCCATGGGAGGGTCCCTTCATCGTGAGCAAGGCAGTAGGCAATGATTCCTACTATCTCATAGATGCCCAAGAGGCTAAGAAAAACAAGCCGGACAAGGCTGACGAGGAGACTAAACGTCCCTGGAATGTCAGGTTACTCCGCCCATTTTACACATGAGAGCAGGAATGTATGTATCCCTTGTATCCCTTTTGTAAGCTATGAAAAGCATGCGCCAAGAGCGCCGTTTCCAACAAGTGTTTCACATACTTTACTTTGTTTCGCCAATTGGCTTGAACCCTCTCACGCGGTCGGCTCAGTAACGTGATCCGGTTTCCGACAGCCGGCTTCCGATCCAGCTACAGACCGCAACCCGGCTGTCCGGCTGGCGGGAGTAAGGCCTAGGGAGCCGGCACGCGAAAAACGACTAAGGGAAAGAGTAAAAGCGAGTTGACTTGCAACTTTTCATAAAAGTGCCGGATTGCCGAATTCAGCTCGTTCGGCTGAAATACTATCGGCCTCACCCAGCGGCCCGCTCTTGATCCGGCGACGGATCGCAAGTCGGACGTACGACCGGCAAGGGCACAGCCAAAGAGTGGGGCGGATGGGAAAAAGCGAACGAGTCGAAAGAAAGCAACTCGGCACACAAATGATTAACAAACACATTAAAGTGCGACATAATTAAAAGGCGATAATATTCATACATCTGCACCCGGCATTCCGGGGATTTAATAAATTGTCTTGGCAAAAGAACAACTGAAAAGCAGGAAATCTAAGCCGGAGGGGCATCAGTGGAGCCGGCTGCCGGGTCGTCCTCAGGCGCGTCCTCCGCCTCCTCATCGTCCATGTAATCTTCATCGGATGGAGGAGGGTTCGGGTCCGCGACGAAGAGGGTCTTGTCGACGAACTCGGCGATGGTACTGGCTCGAGCAAGGCGGGCGGCCTTGAGATCGGCTGGGAGCTTGTCCTCCACGCCGGCTCGCCGGAACTCGAGCTGCCCCAGGTCCACCTCGTTGTACCAGGAGAGGACGAAGGACAGCGCCATGTCGGCACCGGCGCGCGTGGCCGACTCCTTCCAGTCGAGGAAACGGTCCGGCGCCCGCTCCATCGCAGAGATGAGGCCGGAGATATCTTGCGGCGCCGCCTCTTCAGGCCACAGCAGGGGCACCAGCTCTTCGGCCGCCTTCCGAAGCTCCCAGCCGAGCTTGGTGATGGGCTCGATGCGGGCAGCCATGGACGCCGGGTGGTCCTCCATGGAGAAATACTCCGAGCTGCCCTCGCCGGCCTCCCGCCTCCTGGAGTCGCGCGCAACGCCAACGGCTGTCAAAGCCGCCTCCTGCGTCTCCGGGAAGGCCGCTGCAAGAAGAAGAAGCATGTTAGAAGCCACCAAAAGCCGAAATAAGCTGAAAAATGCAAATTTTCGAAGTCCTAAAGTAAGCCTGGCGGCAGCCGGCATGAACCGACTGCCCCCAGCCCGAAGATGGAGATTCCGAAGCTCTAAAGTAAGACTGGCGGCAGCCGGCATGAACCGACTGCCCCCAGCCCGAAGATGGAGATTTCGAAGGAACAAAGCAAAAGCCTGGCGGCAGCCGGCACGAGCCGACTGCCCCCAGCCCGAAGATGGAGATTCCGAAGCTCTAAAGTAAGACTGGCGGCAGCCGGCACGAACCGACTGCCCCCAGCCCGAAGATGGAGATTTCGAAGGAACAAAGCAAAAGCCTGGCGGCAGCCGGCACGAGCCGACTGCCCCCAGCCCGAAGATGGAGATATCGAAAAAATCAAGTTTCTGCCGCCGGCTGCCAACCTAAGCCGGCAGCCGACAGCCGAAAGCCGGCAAAGGGAAAGGAACATAAAGATGCACTCACCCGCCAAGCCGCGATCAAGCGCGCCAAAATCATCGGTCCAGCGTTTGGCGGTAGCCGTCAGCTCTGTGGACTTGGCGGTGACCTCCTCTCGCAGCGCAAGCCGCCGCTTCTCCACCTCCGTCGGCCGCCGGCTCGGATCATCCACCTTCTCCTTCTCCGCCGTCCCGAGGGAGTTGAGCTCGGTGAGGTGGTTCCGCTCCAGCTGGCGCAGCCGCGTCAGCTCCTGCTCAGCCAGCTTGAGCTTGCGGGCGGCGGATCGGCCCGCCTCCTCGCTCACGGCGCACTGGTCGCGAGCGGCTCGGAGATCCGACTCCAGCTGCGGGACCTTGGCGGCTTCAACTACGAGGCGGCCAGAAAGAAATGTCAGCCAACCAAAGATTAGAAAGAAAATAAGACATCAAGTCGAAAGAAGCATAGAGCTTACCCTTGGCGGCTTCCAGCTCGCGAGCCAAGTCGGCCCGGTCCAGCTTGGCCTTGTGGTAATGGGTAACGGCGCGATTATACAAAGTGGTGCGCCGGTCCATCACAGCCTAAGGAAAAGAAAAGGTTAGTCGATCAGGCGAAACCCGTGCCGGCTCCAAGCAGCCGGCCCGTGCCTCGGAGGGCTACCAGGATAATAATCAGATCAAAAACAGTCGAAGCTTACCTTGCCGGCTTCCTCCACCTTGGCGACGTTAGCCGCGGCCTCGGCTGCCCTGGCCTTGAGATCGGCCTGCAGGCTGGAGAAGAACATCTCCACCGATGCTTGGCCGAGGTTCCCCTCCCGGCTGGTCACCTCGTAGGAATCGGCACGGAGCCACGCCTGCTCCATGGTGGCAGCCGAGCCGAGGCTGGAGTCGGAGGCGGACGGCACCTGAAGAAGAAGTGCGCCCTTGGCCACGTGCAGGCCCTGCTGCGGCGCTGATGGGGCTTCCGTCCTCACCAACGCGCGCGAGTCGGCGCCCTCCGTGCGCGCCGGCTCGTCCCTTGCCGGCTCCTGCCTGGTCGGCTCCCCCATAGTCGGCTCCGGTGGTGGCGGCGCTCCAGGCGAGGCAGACGGTCCAGTCGGCGCAGCCATCTCCGGCGCCTGAGGTGCCCCCTCCGGACTTTCGTCCAGCACCACCACGCTCGGCCTGGCTCCGGCCCCGATCGCGGGCGGCGCAGCCCTGCCGGCTCCGGTTCCAGTCGCAGGCGGCGCAGAGCTGCCGGCTCCGGCTCCGGTCGACGGCGGCATGCCCAAGCCGGCCCCAGCAGATGGGCCCAGAGGGCGAGTCCGGCCCGGGAACATGTCGTCCAGCGTCACCTGGCGAGTCGGCTCAACCCGCGTGCCGCGATCAGGCGCTGAGGCCAGCGGCACGGCGAAGGAAGGCGCCCCCGCGGCAGGCGGCGGCGGTGTAGGTGCGCGCGAGGAAGGCTGCGGCGTCTGCTCCCTCCTCTGGCGGGGAAGCGGCGACACAACGCGCGGAGCTTGCCGGGAGCCGCCGCCCGGGCAAACTTGATAGGGACCCTAGCCGGATAAACAGAGAGATAATAAGCATAAAAGTAAGGAAAGAAAAGGAATCAAACAAAAAGGAGAGAAAGAGCTCACCCGGCCTGTTCCGGGACCATCTTCGGCTGATGCCGGCGCTGCTTCTTCGCCTTCGCCTCCAAGGCGGCGGTGGAGCCGACTCGCTTCGTGCCCTTGGGCGCCGAAGTCGCCGTGGTGCTTGGCGGCCTCGTACGCAGAGGCACGGCGGGGATGGGCCCCGTGCCGGACGTCGCCGGCTCCTCCTCCTCCTCGCTGCTCCGGCGAAGGAGGCGGATTGTGCTCCCCCGGCCGCCTAGACCGGGCGCCCGCGGCAGGTCGTCGTCGCCGGCATGATCGCCGGCTTGGTCCGCCGGATCGACATGATCCGGCGTCCACCTCTTCGTCGCCGAGTCGCCGTCCTCGACGTTCTGGCGCTCAAAAAGCTAGAAAGACAGAAAAAACATGAACATGTGACAAGCCGGAAGTCGGCAAAAGAAAAAGAAGTCGGCCTCGCAGCCGCAAGCCGGAAAATGGCAAAGACACGAGGCTTACCCGCGCCGGTGGATGGTCCCTGTCGCAAGGCACCAGCCCGTAGCTCCAGTCCTCCGACAGGTTCGCCTTGGTGATGTAGTTCACCCGGCTGGCCACCTGGGCCTTGGTGAGCGGCGCCTTGGACGTGCGGTTCGGATCGAACCGGCCGGACATGTGCCCGATCTTGTGGGTGCGTATCTGGAGCGGCAGCACCCGGCGCTCGGCGATGGTGCAGAGGAGATCTTCGGCAGTCAGCCCGCCATCGGTGGCTGTCGCCGGAAGTCCCGGAGCAGGTTCACCTCGGCGTTCGGATCCGTCGAGCGGGCGTTGTGGCTCCGGTTGATCCGACCAACCGGAGGAGCCGGGTTGAACTCCGGCAAGTTGATCCGGTCGACGAGCCCCCCTCGTTGCGCACGTAGAAGAATGACATCTGCCAGTTCTTCACCGAGTCAACGGTGGGGATTTTGGGGAAAGGCGTACCGGGCCGGGTGTAGATCGAGGCGGCGCCGCAGTCCCGCAGGCGGCCCTCAGTGGTCTGGGCCTTCAAGTAGAAGAGCCGGCTCCAGAAGTCGATGTCCGGCCACAAGCCGGCGTAAGCCTCCATGAACGCTACGAAGCAGCTCAGGAGGACGCACGCGTTGGCCGGCAGGTGATGCGGCTGAAGGCCGAAGTGGTTGAGGAACTGCCGGAAGAACGGCGAAGCCGGCAGGCCCAGCCCGCGATCGAGGTGCGCGCCGAAAACGACGCGCTCGCCGGGCTCCGGCTTGGGCTCCTTCTCCTCGCCGGGCACCCGCGTGATCACCGACTGCGGGATGCGCCGGAGGCGCACCAGGCGATCGATGTCATCCTCCCGCATGTAGGAGCCCCTCCACGATCCGCTGGGAGACGCCATTGACGAGGTCGAGGAAGAAGATGACCAGGAGAGGCGGAACGGCGAGGAAGAGCCTTGCGACCGCGGCGGCGACAGCGGCGGCTGAGGACGCTCCGTCGAGACGCGCGGCCCCGTGGCGCCGGATTGACGGAGTGGCGGCGGCGGATCGGTGGAGATTCGCCCGCCGGAGTTCGCCAGCGGGAGACGTTCGCCGGAGCAGCAGCGAGCTCGAGCGCGCAGAGAGCGAGAGGAGCGGGAGCGCGAGGAAGGAGAAGTGAGCAAGTGCCGCCTCGGTACCCTCCCCCGCGGCATTTATAGCCGACCGCGGCGGGCAGTTGGTCTCCACGTGGCGATCGTGGCCACGCCGCCCGGATTTACTGCGCCGTAACTCCGCCCACGTCCACAACGGTTATCGGAAACGGCCACACCACGTCGCCCACTACCGCACCGGATCCGGAGGGACATTGATGTGACCAGACGAACCGACCGCCAGGCCAGGCGTCAGACCGGTCAAGTCGGGCGCAGGACCCGAGGCGGCGGAGACCCCGGCGCGCAGCAAGCCGGAGTCGGACAAAAGTTCCACTCAAACCAAGATTCTTCAACAAGGCGGAGGCGCCATCAAACTTTGCGAGAAAGCAAAAACTACACAAGTGTAAATAGCAGCCGGCTAGAAGCAGCCGGCAGGAACGAGCCGGATGAGGGCGCATCCGACTGAATGAAAATTCTCAGTCGGCCCCTCCAAGTGCCGCCAAATACATTCAAGAAGCCAGGAAAACCTGCCTAGGTCCTTCTAAACGCAGGACCTTGCCAGCTTCGGGGGCTAATGTCGGGGGGAAGACCCCGGGTAGGGCAATGGACGCGGAGCAGCCGGCTGACCACTGGCCGGCTCGCGGCAAAGGCCGGCCGAGGAGCAGCCGGCCGGCGCCGTGGCCGGCTGGTCCGGAAGCCGGCTGGCTCTAGGTCCTAGTCGGCCCGGCTACGGCCGCCAATGCCGTAGCCGGGCCGGCTTCTACAAGCCATATCCGACCGGGGGTCCGTACCTCGGACCGACTCGAGGCTGGCGAGTCTTGCACCGGAAGGAACCGGGTTGGTGATCCGGGTTCCCAAAGTCCACGCCGACTTCATCTTCCGTAAAGCGCGGGGCACTGTGGAGCAATAGTGCCACGCGCCGGACAGGCCATCATGGCTTACGACGCGCCGTACAGGCTACAGTGGCTGACGGCGACAGGGACGCTTCCTCTCCATACCGCTGACCTGGGCAGCCGGATGGGACAGGCCACTACGCCTCAACGGCTCCTGACGTCACCGCCTCGGGAAGGAGCGGAAGCCGAAGCCGGCCAAGCCGGCTAGTAGACTATAGGGTCTTATATGTAAAGTGCCGGTGCCTATATAAGCCGCACTACCCCCTCTCGTGCAGGGACGATCGATCACTTCTTACTCACTCTAGTCTTAGCGCTGCCCTGTGAGAGAGACCTTCGTCTACCTTAGCCTCCCAAAGCAGCCGGATACAGCTCTAGGAGCACCATTGTACTGTGATATCATCATATACACTCATAGCAGGAGTAGAGGTGTTACCTCCATCGGAGGGCCTCGAACCTGGGTACGTCGCCGTGTCGCTCGTGCCCATACCCGCTTCCGGATACCGCCGTGAGATCTCTCGAGAGCCCCTTCGATTAGCCACCCTATGGCATATGCCGTGACGATACCACGACGAAGGCTCACGCACCGGAGACGGCTGCATCGGTGGAGAATGCTGGCTCGGTGGAGACCTTGTTGGCGCCTTCCAACCCGGAATCACAATGAATTCCTTTCGCCATAGAACCGTAGTGTTCTTGGCCTCTCCCAGCTCTAGCAAATCCCCTTCACCGGCAGGGTGGTCAAGCCTCGGCGGCACATACCCATCCATAACTTGATCCACCCCGCAACAGCAGTATCCGGGTGGAACCGGATTGAAGTGGTATCTTTGATCGTGTACCGGCGGTAAGACATAGCCGATCGCCGCCTTGAGCGTCAAGTAGCCCATCGTTTGGAAATGTAGCTCACAAGGTGTCGACTCTGTGATAAAGTCCACAGTGGTAGAGATCGAGAGGCATCTCGCGGATCCACGGGGAGGGAGGAGCCATCCGCGGATCCACATCCGCATCATCACCGGGTAGCTCCGTGGAAGCCACGCTGCTCTTCCGCTGAGATCCTCGGCCGGTAGCATCGAATGCAACTTCTTCTATCCGCGGATTAGGTTGAGGTTGGGTGACCGTGGACCGAGCCCGACATTATCATCCTCACTTGCTCCTCTAGCTTAGCAACGCGTTCTTGAACCACATCCTTTGCCTCCGACGGCTTCTATCGGGATATTTCTTCGTTTCTGCAGAAACCCAATACACCACGGCTTGCCATCCGGTATGGTTCGTGTTCGTCCCGGGTGTTCGGGATTCCCAAGGGCGCGTGTGAGCTGGTCCTTCTCTCTTTCGGGACGGAACTTCCCCTCTTCAACTTCCTTTGCAGCATTTCTAAAGGCTTCGATGGGAAGTGGGTTTTCCCGATGTCTTTGTGTATATATGCAGAACCCTTGTGCGTCCAACGTGCCCCCATGCGCGTAAAACCAATCCCTTGACTGCTGGTTCCATTTCCGTACCTCTGGCTGGATCCCCTTTGCAATTAGGTCATTCTCCCATTTCTCCCACTTAGGTCTGCCAGCCTTGTAGCCTCCTCGCCCCATGGTATGGAAGTACATCTTATTAGCAGCATTTTTCTTGTTGGTGTCTGACCTTGTCTTTGCCCTCTCCGATGTCTTGTACTTCACAAATGCCTCCCAGTGGTCTTTTATCTTCTCATAGGGGCCGTTGAAATCTGGAGTCTTCTTTTTCTTGACAAAGGAGTTGTCCAATTTCTTCTTGTAGTCGTTGAACTGCATTGCCATCTTCTTATGAGCCCACTTCTTGACTCTTCGTTGTATGCTATTCAGCTCGGGATCCTCAGGGTCTGGCCTTTTATTCTCACTATCAGAGTCAGCTGGCTCCGGAAATATGAAATTTACCATGAGTTTCCTAAACATCAGATTTTTGGATTTCGTATCGACGTAAGTAACTCCTTCGTCCGCCTTTGCAGGTTTCTTCCATTCTTGAGTGGTGATCGGGATGGTGTCCCTAACAATAACTCCGCATTGACTTACAAACTTTTTTGCGTGATGCTTGGGAGAAATCGGTTCGCCTTCTATAGCGATTTCCGTGATGATGCACCTTTCATGCTCTTCCATCTTTCTGGCCGCGCCTCGTTTAGTTCTACCGAGAGAGTGTGTTGATTGGGAGGTCTAAAAGAAGAAACAACGTTAATATATGTATATGCACATATCTGTAGGCTTGGTTAATTAATATATATACACCTCGGTGTCGTGAGCTTCTCCCTCCCAGTCGTCACCTTCTCCCTCACCGGAGCCGTCTCCATGGTGGTCTTGCTCATCTTCCTCATCGGAGCCGTCTCCTCGGGTTCGCTCGTCTCCCTCGCCGGATTGGTTTAGGTAAATAGAGGTGATATCGTCATCATCACGGATAATCTCCTCGACGAGGTATTCTTGTTCTAGGTCTCTTTCCATAGTTTCTGCAAAGACTTACAAGTTATTCTAATGCTATAAACACAACGAAGCTAGTTTCTGCAAAGACTTACAAGTTTCTGCGAAGACTTACAAGTAATTAAGAATAATATATGCTCAACACATGATCAAAATATTAGAGTTATACATATATATAGGTACTAATTAAGGATAATGCTCAATACATATATAATTCTTAACCAAGGATCGATAATATCGTGCTGAAAGAAGATAGTGCAGTTACATGCATACATAGATCGAGTTCATGTTTATTTAACCCTAATACATCAATCAATACTACAACCTCTCAACCGCGCCGACCGGGTCCTAGAGGGCGCCTATCGGGTCCTAAGCCGCGCCGGGTGAACCCCCAAAGCCACGGAACAATCACGGGAGCATAGCTAACATGAGATCCCTGCATAACGCTCCATCCAGTCCTATACATGTTGTCTAACGCATACATGTAACGGCGAACATGCTTGTCCTCCGCTTCAATGCGCTGAGCTACCTCCTCCGGCGGGGCCGGCTCCCTCTAAAACGAACGTGGCCCTTAAGACCTCCACCAGAGAATATCCGGGTCGACGACGGGACCCGGATTCCGCACCAAGGTGCGCGTCCTGGAAGATAACACCTCCCAGTGCCACCCCGGCGGAGCCCAGTCCCGAACTTCCCCCATCTACTGCATCTCCTCTAAAATTGTCCTAGCTCCAGGACGCGGAGGGCGCGGCATCGTATGCAAACTAACAAATATAATATTGAATTTGAATAAAGTACTTATGAATATGAATCAAAGTAACTAAATTTTTTCTAACACATACATATTCAAATTGTCTAACACAACTAAATTGTCTAACACAACTAAATTGTCTAACACAACTAAATTGTCTAACACAAATTTCCTAACTACATTGTCTAACACAAATCTAATTTAAACCTAACTAATTTTCTAACTAAATTTTCCATCTAAATAAACCTAACTACATATTCAAATTTTCTAACACAAATTTCCTAACTAAATTATCTAACACAAATTTGCTAACACAAATTTCCTAACTACATTGCCTAACACAAATCTAATTTAAACCTAACTAATTTTCTCACTAAAATTTCCATCTAAATAAACCTAACTACATATTCAAATTTAAACCTAATTTAAACCTAATTTAAACCTAAATATGAACTAATTAAAAAAACAAAATAGCGGCCGGCGCAGGAGGGAAGGCGGCGCAGGCGGGCGAGGCGCGGGCGGAGGTGCGGTCGGCGGCGGCACGGGCGGAGGCGGTCGGCGGCGGCACACGGGCGGGCGAGGCGCGGGCGGAGGCGGAGGCGACGGCACGGGCGGAGGTGGCGGCACGGGCGGAGGCGGTCGGCGGGCGGAGGCGGTCGCGCGTGGAGAAGGCCGGCGCGCGGAGAGGAGGCCGGCGGGCGGGGACGGCGCGCGGCGCGCGCGGAGAGGCGAGGCGACGGCGCGGGCTGCGGCAGCGCAGAGGAGGCGGTGGCGTGGGTTGCGGCGGCACGGGTGGCGGCGGCGCGGGCGCGGTCGGCGGCACAGCTCCAAAATCGGGCAGCCTGCCGGCGTGATTTTCCTCCTCGCGCGAATGAATTAGGGAAGAAGGTGGGCGCGCGCAAGGCAGTTTAGTAGTCGAGGCCTTTTGCACCGGTTCGTGGCTGGAACCGGTACAGAAGACCCTTTTGCACCGGTTCCAGCCACGAACCGGTGCAAAAGGTCCTTTTTTCGCCGCATTTTGAATCTTTCCCGCCACGACGGCGCGAGTGATAGGTTCCCTCCACGACGCCGCGCGTGATAGGTTCCCGTCACGCGATGACGCCGCGCGGGATATTTTCCCACCATTTTGAATCTTTCCCGCCACGACGCCGCGAGTGATAGGTTCCCGCCACGACGCCGTGCGTGATAGGTTCCCGTCACGCGATGACGCCGCGCGGGATATTTTCCCACCATTTTGAATCTTTCCCGCCACGACGCCGCGCGTGATAGGTTCCCGTCACGCGATGACGCCGCATGGGATATTTTCCCGCCGCGCGACACCGCGCGGGATATTTTCCCGCCGCGCGACACCGCGCGGGATATTTCCCGCCACGCGACGCATCGCGGAGATTTCCCGCCTACACGCCCTCTATAAATAGTACATCCCCATCTCTCCCATTTAGATGGAAATTTCCGCCGCCGATGGAGGTGGACCCGCAGCTCGCGGAGATAGAGGAGTGGGAGGAGCTGCTGTGGCAAGAGGCGGTAGCGAGGAGGGAAGCAGCGGATGAGGTGGACCCGTAGCTCGCAGAGATAGAGGAGTGGGAGGAGGCGGCGCTAGCGGCTACCATAGAAGCATTTGAGAGGCAGAGTCTCCAGGAGCTGCATAAGCGGCCGCGTGTGACGGATCTGGATAGTGAGGAGATGCATAAGCGTCGTCGTGAGGAGGAGCTGCGGCAGGAGGCGGCAGCCAGGAGGGCAGTGATACGTCTCCGACGTATCGATAATTTCTTATGTTCCATGCCATATTATTGATGATACCTACATGTTATATGCACACTTTATGTCATATTCGTGCATTTTCTGGAACTAACCTATTAACAAGATGCCGAAGTGCCAGTTGCTGTTTTCTCGCTGTTTTTGGTTTCAGAAATCCTAGTAACGAAATATTCTCGGAATTGGACGAAATCAAGTCCCAGGGTCCTATTTTGCCACGAACCTTCCAGAAGACCGAAGAGCATACGAAGTGGGGCCACGAGGGGCCACCACCACAAGGCGGCACGGCCAAGGAGGGGCCCGCGCCGCCCTGTGGCATGGGGCCCTCGTCGGCCCCCGACTCTGCCCTTCCGCCTACTTAAAGCCTCCGTCGCGAAACCCACGATGCGAAAAACCACGATACGGAAAACCTTCCGGAGACGCCGCCGCCGCCGATCCCATCTCGGGGGATTCCGGAGATCTCCTCCGGCACCCCGCCGGAGAGGGGATTCATCTCCCGGAGAACTCTACACCGCCATGGTCGCCTCCGGAGTGATGAGTGAGTAGTTCACCCCTGGACTATGGGTCCATAGCAGTAGCTAGATGGTTGTCTTCTCCTCATTGTGCTTCATTGTTGGATCTTGTGAGCTGCCTAACATGATCAAGATCATCTATCCGTAATGCTATATGTTGTGTTTGTCGGGATCCGATGGATAGAGAATACCATGTTATGTTAATTATCAAGTTATTACATATGTGTTGTTTATGATCTTGCATGCTCTCCGTTATTAGTAGAGGCTCTGGCCAAGTTTTTGCTCTTAACTCCAAGAGGGAGTATTTATGCTCGATAGTGGGTTCATGCCTCGCATTGACACCGGGACAATGACGAAAAGTTCTAAGGTTGTGTTGTGTCTGTTGCCACTAGGGATAAAACATTGATGCTATGTTCGAGGATGTAGTTATTGATTACATTACGCACCATACTTAATGCAATTGTCTGTTGCTTTGCAACTTAATACTTGGAAGGGGTTCGGATGATAACCTCGAAGGTGGACTTTTTAGGCATAGATGCGGTTGGATGGCGGTCTATGTACTTTGTCGTAATGCCCAATTAAATCTCACTATATTTATCATGACATGTATATGCATTGTTATGCCCTCTCTATTTGTCAATTGCCCGACTGTAATTTGTTCACCCAACATGCTTTTATCTTATGGGAGAGACACCTCTAGTGAACTGTGGACCCCGGTCCATTCTTTTAATACTTGAAATACAAATCTGCTGCAATACTTGTTTTTACTGTTTTCTCTCGCAAACAATCATCTTCCACACAATACGGTTAATCCTTTGTTACGAGCAAGCCGGTGAGATTGACAACCTCACTCGTTTCGTTGGGGCAAAGTACTTTGGTTGTGTTGTGCGGGTTCCACGTTGGCGCCGGAATCCCCGGTGTTGCGCCGCACTACATCCCGCCGCCATCAACCTTCAACGTGCTTCTTGGCTCCTACTGGTTCGATAAACCTTGGTTTCTTATCGAGGGAAACTTGCTGCTGTACGCATCACACCTTCCACTTGGGGTTCCCAACGGGCGTGTGCTTTACGCGTCATCAAGCTAAATTTCTGGCGCCGTTGCCGGGGAGATCAAGACACGCTGCAAGGGGAGTCTCCACTTCTCAATCTCTTTACTTTGTTTTTGTCTTGCTTTATTTTATTTACTACTTTGTTTGCTGCATTATATCAAAATACAAAAAAATTAGTTGCTAGCTTTACTTTATTTACTTTCTTGTTTGCTGCATTATATCAAAAACACAAAAAAATTAGTTACTTGCATTTATTTTATCTAGTTTGCTTTATTTACTACTGCTAAAATGGCCACTCCTGAGAACACTAAGTTGTGTGATTTCACAACCACAAATAATAATGATTTCTTATGCACACCTATTGCTCCACCTGCTACTACAGCAGAATTCTTTAAAATTAAACCTGCTTTACTTAATCTTGTTATGCGAGAGCAATTTTCTGGTGTTAGTTCTGATGATGCTGCTGCCCATCTTAATAATTTTGTTGAACTATGTGAAATGCAAAAATATAAAGATGCAGATGGTGACATTATAAAATTGAAATTGTTTCCTTTCTCATTAAGAGAAAGAGCTAAAGATTGGTTGCTGTCTCTGCCTAAGAATAGTATTGATTCCTGGACTAAATGCAAGGATGGTTTTATTGGTAGATATTATCCCCCTGCTAAAATTATATCTTTGAGGAGTAGCATAATGAATTTTAAACAATTGGATAATGAACATGTTGCTCAAGCTTGGGAAAGAATGAAATCTCTCGGTTAAAAATTGCCCAACCCATGGACTGACTACTTGGATGATCATCCAAACCTTCTATGCAGGACTAAATTTTTCTTCGCGGAATTTATTGGATTCAGCTGCTGGAGGTACCTTTATGTCCATCACTCTTGGTGAAGCAACAAAGCTTCTTGATAATATGATGATTAATTACTCTTAATGGCACACGGAAAGAGCTCCACAAGGTAAGAAGGTAAATTCTGTTGAAGAATCCTCTTCCTTGAATGATAAGATTGATGCTATTATGTCTATGCTTGTGAATGATAGGACTAATGTTGATCCTAATAATGTTCCGTTAGCTTCATTGGTTGCCCAAGAAGAACATGTTGATGTAAACTTCATTAAAAATAATAATTTCAACAACAATGCTTATCGGAACAATTCTAGTAATAACTATAGGCCATATCCTTATAATAATGGTAACGGTTATGCTAATTCTTATGGGAATTCTTACAACAATAATAGGAATACACCCCTGGACTTGAAGCTATGCTTAAAGAATTTATTAGTACACAAACTGCCTTTAACAAATCTGTTGAGGAAAAGCTCAATAAAATTGATATTCTCGCTTCTAAGGTTGATAGTCTTGCCTCCGATGTTGATCTTTTGAAATCGAAAGTTATGCCTAATAGGGATATTGAAAATAAAATTGTTACTACAGCAAATGCCATCCAAGTTAGAATTAATGAGAATATAAGATTAATGGCTGAACTGCGTGCTAGGTGGGATAGAGAAGAAAATGAAAAACTAGCTAAAGAGAAAAATGTAGCTAAAGTTTGGACTATTACCACCACTAGCAATGCTAATGATTCACATGTTGCTGCACCTCCTACTATCAATGGTAAAATAATTGGTGTTGGCAATGCTTCTACTCCTAGTGCAAAGCGCGCAAAATTACCTGAAACTGCCAAAACTGCTGAAATTGCCTTTGATAAAACTGCTGAAATTTTTTCCAACCTTGGGGATGATAATCCCATTGCTTTAGATTGTAATGATTTAGATTTTGATGATTGCCACATCTCTGAAGTTATAAAGTTCTTACAAAAACTTGCTAAAAGTCCCAATGCTAGTGCTATAAATTTGGCTTTCACAAAACATATTACAAATGCTCTCATAAAAGCTAGAGAAGAGAAACTAAAACTTGAAACTTCTATTCCTAGAAAGCTAGAGGATGGTTGGGAGCCCATCATTAAAATGAGAGTCAAAGATTTTGATTGTAATGCTTTATGTGATCTTGGTGCAAGTATTTCTGTTATGCATAAGAAAGTCTATGATATGCTTGACTTGCCACCATTGAAAAACTGTTATTTGGATGTTAATCTCGCTGATAATGCTAAAAAGATACCTTTGGGGAGAGTTGATAATGTTCATATTATGGTTAACAATAACCTTGTCCCCGTTGATTTTGTTGTCTTGGATATTGAATGCAATGCATCTTGCCCCATTATATTGGGAAGACCTTTTCTTCGAACCGTTGGTGCTACTATTGATATGAAGGAAGGTAATATTAAATATCAATTTCCTCTCAAGAAAGGTATGGAACACTTCCCTAGAAAGAGAATGAAGTTACCATATGATTCTATTATTAGAACAAATTATGATATTGAAGCTTCGTCTCTTGATGTTACTTGAGTTACACTTTCTGCGCCTAGCTGAAAGGCGTTAAAGAAAAGCGCTTATGGGAGACAACCCATGTTTTTACTACAGTATTTTTGTTTTCTATTTGTGTCTTGGAAGTTTTTTACTACTGTAGCAACCTCTCCTTCTCTTAGTTTTATATTTTGTTGTGCCAAGTAAAGTCTTTGCTAGTAAAGTAAGTACTAGATTTGGATTACTGCGCAGTTCCAGATTTCTTTGCTGTCACGAATCTGGGTCTATCTCCCTGTAGGTAGCTCAGAAAATTAAGCCAATTTACGTGCATGATCCTCAGATATGTACGCAACTTTAATTAAATTTGAGCATTTTCATTTGAGCAAGTATGGTGGCCTAATAAAATCCATCTTTACGGACTGTTCTGTTTTGACAGATTCTGCCTTTTATTTCACATTGCCTCTTTTGCTATGTTGGATGAATTTCTTTGATCCATTAATGTCCAGTAGCTTTATGCAATGTCCAGAAGTGTTAAGAATGATTGTGTCACCTCTGAACATGTGAATTTTTATTATGCACTAACCCTCTAATGAGTTGTTTCAAGTTTGGTGTGGAGGAAGTTTTCAAGGATCAAGAGAGGAGTATGATGCAATATGATCAAGGAGAGTGAAAGCTCTAAGCTTGGGGATGCCCCGGTGGTTCACCCATGCATATTCTAAGAAGACTCAAGCGTCTAAGCTTGGGTATGCCCAAGGCATCCCCTTCTTCATCGACAACAATATCAGGTTCCTCCCCTGAAACTATATTTTTATTCCGTCACATCTTATGCACTTTGCTTGGAGCGTCGGTTTGTTTTTGTTTTTGTTTTGTTTGAATAAAATGGATCCTAGCATTCACTTTGTGGGAGAGATACACGCTCCGTCTGTAGCATATGGACAAGTATGTCCTTAGGCTCTACTCATAGTATTCATGGCGAAGTTTCTTCTTCGTTAAATTGTTATATGGTTGGAATTGGAAAATGCTACATGTAGTAATTCTAAAATGTCTTGAATAATTTGATACTTGGCAATTGTTGTGCTCATGTTTAAGCTCTTGCATCATATACTTTGCACCCATTAATAAAGAAACACTTAGAGCTTGCTAATTTGGTTTGCATATTTGGTTTCTCTAGAGTCTAGATAATATCTAGTATTGAGTTTTGAACAACAAGGAAGACGGTGTAGAGTCTTATAATGTTTACAATATGTCTTTTATGTGAGTTTTGCTGCACCGTTCATCCTTGTGTTTGTTTCAAATAACCTTGCTAGCCTAAACCTTGTATCGAGAGGGAATACTTCTCATGCATCCAAAATCCTTGAGCCAACCACTATGCCATTTGTGTCCACCATACCTACCTACTACATGGTATTTATCCGCCATTCCAAAGTAAATTGCTTGAGTGCTACCTTTAAATTCTATCATTCACCTTTGC